>NC_080669.1:86927647-87227647 GCF_027579445.1 Ammospiza nelsoni
CTATCCCTGGAAGTTTCCAAGGCCAGGCTGGACAAGGCTTGGAGCAGCCTGGATAGTGGAAGGTGTCCTGAATGAGCTTTGAGAATCTTGCCAACCCCAAACCATTCTATAGAAGACCTTAAAAAAGGCATCAAAACATAACACAGACTGTGCTACAGGAGTATGTACATACATGTACAGACAAATCTGTTTAAATGGGATACTCAAGTTGCATCAGCATCACAAAAAATTAAGTTAACAAACTTTTTCAGATTTTGAAGAGGAAGCCTAAAATGGGTAATTTCTAACCTGATGCCATTAATTTACCTGTCCATGTTTGTTTAGTGAAGCCTGTCTGTCCTGGGTCATTTTAACCTTAAAACCTGAACATGGGGAAATTAACACAGTGCAGTATTAATTATATGTTATGCAAGGAGTCATTTTACAGCCTAATAGTTTGAAACAGTTAAAAGAAACCCTGCTGTTTGTGTTCCTGCTTACAATTCACATGGCAACTCTGTGCTTCCGATCTGCCTGCCCAAGAAGTGTTTATCTTCTGGTGGGGAAAACAAACAACTGCATATCAGACATCAATTTAATTAATCCAGGGTACCAGCCCTGCACCACAGAAGAACAGAATGAATTCCCTGACCTGGGAAGACCCACAAGGACCATCAAAGCCCCACTCCTGGCCCTGCAGGGACAGCCCAAATTATCACCGTGCTTGGTCTACTTTGGGCAGGAGAGAAGATCAAGGTCCCCAGTACAGAATTCCAGCCCAAAGAGAATCTCCAAAGTGGAAACATGCAAAGAAGAGGGACAGCTCACAGAGGCCAGGCTGGCCAGTAAACAGCACTGGCCACAAATCCCTGTGGAGTAACCTCAGTGACTTCCAACACTCACACTTCTCCTCTCCCCCATTTGATTCACAATCAGGATGCTCAGAAGCAACAGTGAATACCCCGAATGTGTTCTCCCACATCTCCTGGACTCCAGCCTGCTGAGCTGGCAGAGGTCACCATGCTCCTGACCACCCTCTCCTCGGCATCCCTTTGATCGCGCGCTCACCGCAGAGCAAGGCAACCCAAAAACAAAGGCCCCAGAGGGATCCATATTTCAAACCTGCCAGTGGCTCCTGCCTCGTGCCCCTGTGCCAAGGGCACAACAGGCTCTACAGAAGGGCTCATCTCCGCGGCAGTCATGGAGTTCATCTCCTGCCAGTTAGCTTGAGGTTCCTGCATTTGCTAATGCTGATTTGGTTACTGCCATCAGACTGGATCGAGCATGCAAATCTTCAGGTCTCACGCTAGACAAAGCCTGGAGAAAGGAGAAGGCTGGAGCAAGCAAATATGTAAAAATAGGATTTCTTTATTAAAATGGAAAAGAAAAGGGGGGGGGGAGAGCAAGACGTAAACTTTTCTCCTCCCTCCCGACCTCCTCCTCTGATGTGTGCTCTGAAACATGATGCAATGAGAGGGCTCCCACAGCACTGGACAAGCTCCTGCCACCAGGAACAGAGTCCAAGAGGTCCCACAGGCAAAGGCCAGCTGCAGACTGGTAGATATGGTGCTCATTAGTCAGAATGTCTGCAAAAGGCAGCAGCAGCAGGTTGAGAGGCTTCACTTTTCACTTTTTCTTCAGTTTTCTCTCAGCCAATCAGTAACCCATAAGGCTACTTAGGGCTTGATTAGCAGGTCATGGGAGAAAATTCTGCCTTTTCTACTCTGCTCAGGGAACAACCCACCTGCAGAGCTGTCCCTAGCTCTGGGCTGCCCCAGCACAGGAAGGACCTGGAGCTGCTGGAATGAGTCCAGAGGAGGCCACGGAGCTGCTGCCAGGGCTGGAGCCCCTCTGCTCTGGAGCCAGCCTGGCACAGCTGGGGCTGTTCAGCTGCACCAGAGAAGCTCCAGGGGACACCTCAGAGCCCCTGCCAGGGCCTCCAGGGGCTCCAGGAGAGCTGCACAGCCCCTGGGGACAAGGCAGGCAGGGACAGCACCCAGGCAATGGCTCCCACGGCCAGAGGGCAGGCACAGATTTTGGCACATTGGGAATTAGGAATTGCTGGCTGGGAGGGTGGGGCAGGCCCTGGCCCAGGGTGCCCAGAGCAGCTGTGGCTGCCCCTGGATCCCTGGCAGTGCCCCAGGCCAGGCTGGATGGGGCTTGGAGCAGCCTGGGACAGTGGGAGTGTGTCCCTGCACATGGCAGGGGCTGGGGGCCGGATGAGCTTTAAGGTCTGTCCCAGCCCCAAACCATTCTATAACTTTCTAGACCATCACACACCCCACAACCCAAAGGAGACCATTTCTCTTGGCTGGCAAAGGCGACAACTTTCAGATAAGCTGTAGAGCTGCTGATTTTACCCACTGAAAGACACAAATAAAAATGTCCACGTTATGTCCATAGGGGGTGTCCAATAGTTTCCAACAAGGTTCACGCTATCTGTGGACCCAAATTTTCCCTGGAGCTACAAGCAGAAGAAGTAATCTTGCATTTAGGGTCCTGAACCATGGTGCAGCTTTGTTATTAAACAGGTGACAGTACCCTGAAGCCTGCGCGCAGCGTTTTATGTGCATGTGAGAGTTTACAGAGCATTTGTGTGTCATTTCTGATGAATGGCGCTGCATAAATGTTAGATCTTCAACCCACTGCTCTCACAAATACTATTTCTTCTCTTATTTATTTGTATTGCTGTAATTCATTCAGGTGCCAACCATGACTGAGGCTATGCCATCAATATGCAGCCTGACAGCAGCAGCAGGAAACAACAGCAGCTGCACAGATCACGCAGGAGAACAGGAAGCATCCTGGCTGGTGCTGGTGGGGAATGGTTGGAAAGGCAGAGAATGTCCTCAAATCCCAAGGAAAACCCCAGCAAAGCAAAAGCAAACGGAGCTTTCATGCACAGAGCACCAGTCTAAGTGTTTAATCAGAAGAGGCACATAGGCCCCACCTGTGGCACAACTTGGGGCCACCATGTCCTCTTTCAAATGGAGGTGTGTGTGCCACCAAAACACCTGGGCCATGAGGAACTACAGGCCAGCAGCTCAGGCCTCTGCAAAGCCAGTTCCAGAACCACAGAATTCCTTTTTTAAGGCTGGAAAAGCTCCACTAAAATTGAGTCCTAACGTTCCCCCAGCACTGGTAAGCCCAACACCAACCCATTGTGTCAGCAGCCATGTTCACATGGCTTCTAAATCCCTCCAGGCATGGGGACTCCACCACTGCCCTGGGCAGATTCTGTCAACATCTTCCAACTTTCCATGAAGAAATTTTCACTAATATGGAATCTAAACTGCCCTTGGTGCAACTTGAGACCATCTCATCTTGTCCCTGTGGTTTGTCCTAGCTGTGACAGCCTCCCTAGCTGCCCTGGAGACCTGCTTTCCTGCAGGAGCAACGAACACACGCCCCAGTGCTGGTTTGTACGGACCAGCAGGATGAGATGCTATCAGCCCACAGCTCTCCTCTGCTCCAAAAGCAGCCCGAGGCAGCGTGCAAGCCCTGCTGCTGCTTGCTGCTGGGGAGCAGTGCAGCAGCTGCATTTGCAACACCCCAGCTCTGGCCTGGCAAGGTGTGGTGGCCCTGCAGTGTCCCTGGTGAAGCCAGCACCATGTCCAGAAGCAGGCTGATGTGGTCCAGCAGCACCCCTGGGGACGTGGGCCAGCTCATGCCAGTCACTGTGCCACCTCCTGTGTCCCTGCCAGATGTGGCACCTGCATGTGGACAGCCACCAAGCTGAAAAAGTGTCACCAGGGTGGGCAGGACCTCCCAGGCATGAAGGTCTGCCAGTATCCAGTTGTGCTCCCTAGGAATTGCACCACACTCGGCAACAGCAGCAGAGCTGGCTCCTGGCTGTCCTTGCCACCTGGACAAGGTGGCAGTGCCACTCCACCCCTTTTAGTTCCTTCTTCTGAGCTCTGTTCTTGGAGCATCCCCTCTTTGGTGCTGGAGAAGGAGCCAGCAGCCTGACAAGGACCACCACTCCCCACTCACCTGCTTCTTGCTCCTCCAAAAAACCCAAATGCAAAGAAATTTCAACCAAACAGGTTACAAAAATAAGCAAGGCATCTCCAGAGACAGCAATGGAGAACTAATATCTCATTTAAATGAAACAGATTAATGATAAGAGTGACTTGTTTCTTTGAGCTGGTCATGGTGAGATAAAAAGCAAAGCAAAACCCGGATCCCTTTTCATAGGAGTGCTGTAAAAAGAGTGGCACAGACTCAGCAGAGCTTAAAATACAAGGCAAGACACACTTTTCCCTCCAAACATACCTGATACTTCCTTCTCTGCCCTTCTTTTTTATCTCCCATACCACTCTGGAAAATCCAAACTTCATTCATAACAGAACCAAACTACTTCCTTTTTTATTCTAATATTTTCTTGTTTTTTTTAATAGGCGACCATCTGGGAGTGGGGGAGTAGAAAAGGAAGCCCTGAAGCTTTTCAGACACAATAAATAAATTATATAAAAAAAAAGAAGTATGATTAAAACCAAAAAGCATAAACAAACAAACCATGTTACCCAGAATAATGACTTCAGGGAAAAAGCGCCAAAAAAATTGTATAAGCTTCTGGAGCGTGGCAAGAGAAAAGAGAGGAGAGGAGAGGAGAGGAGAGGAGAGGAGAGGAGAGGAGAGGAGAGGAGAGGAGAGGAGAGGAGAGGAGAGGAGAGGAGAGGAGAGGAGAGGAGAGGAGAGGAGAGGAGAGGAGAGGAGAGGAGAGGAGAGGAGAGGAGAGGAGAGGAGAGGAGAGGAGGGAGGGGAGGGGAGGGGAGGGGAGGGGAGAGGGGAGGGAGAAGAGAAGAGAAGAGAAGAGAAGAGAAGAGAAGAGAAGAGAAGAGAAGAGAAGAGAAGAGAAGAGAAGAGAAGAGAAGAGAAGAGAAGAGAAGAGAAGAGAAGAGAAGAGAAGAGAAGAGAAGAGAAGAGAAGAGAAGAGAAGAGAAGAGAAGAGAAGAGAAGAGAAGAGAAGAGAAGAGAAGAGAAGAGAAGAGAAGAGAAGAAGAGAAGAGAAGAGAAGAGAAGAGAAGAGAAGAGAAGAGAAGAGAAGAGAAGAGAAGAGAAGAGAAGAGAAGAGAAGAGAAGAGAAGAGAAGAGAAGAGAAGAGAAGAGAAGAGAAGAGAAGAGAGAGAAGAGAAGAGAAGAGAAGAGAAGAGAAGAGAAGAGAAGAGAAGAGAAGAGAAGAGAAGAGAAGAGAAGAGAAGAGAAAAGTCCTCACTGCTGAGGAGAATGTGCCACTGCAATGGGACAGAGGCTGGGACTACAGGGATGCCCTGAGCAAGCCAGGAAAGAGAAGAGTTTCACAGAGACTTGGATCCCAAATTTGTCTTCAGGCACCTGATTTTGATAACTGCAAGCCCCAGTCTAGGCACTCTTAGACCTTTTATTTTCAAATTTTAATCCTCTCTGGTGAGAGCCCACCCGGAGTCAAGCTTGGGAATCCTCAGTGTATGAAGGACCTGGAGCTGCTGGAGGGAATCCAGAGGAGGCCACGGAGCTGCTGCCAGGGCTGGAGCCCCTCTGCTCTGGAGCCAGTCCTGGCACAGCTGGGGCTGTTCAGCTGCACCAGAGAAGCTCCAGGGACACCTCAGAGCCCCTGCCAGGGCCTCCAGGGGCTCCAGGAGAGCTGCAACAGCCCCCTGGGGGACAAGGCAGGCAGGGACAGCACCCAGGCAATGGCTCCCACGGCCAGAGGGCAGGCACAGATTGTGGCACATTGGGAATTAGGAATTGCTGGCTGGGAGGGTGGGCAGGCCCTGGCCCAGGGTGCCCAGAGCAGCTGTGGCTGCCCCTGGATCCCTGGCAGTGCCCCAGGCCAGGCTGGATGGGGCTTGGGAGCAGCCTGGGATGGTTGAAGATGGCCCTGCTCATGAGGCTCCCTTGGGCCCGCTTCTCGAGCTTCTCCAGGTCCCTATGGATGGCATCCCATCACTCAGGCACGTCAGCCACACTCAGCTCAGTGTCATCTGCAAACACAAACCCCTCTGAGCTATTCCTGCTCTGCAGCTCCATCATTTTTGGCAGCAGCATGCCATATTCTTCAGGGATGACAAACTGGGGGGGCACACAGGGTGGATGGCATTGCACAGAACAGATCTGATTTCTCTCTGGCAAGCAGGCAGCATGGACAGATGCACCCATTGGCTCCTGTCCTAGCAGGGAAGCATTTTGGGGGGATTCTTGGCTCTCAGGGGGTCTCCACCCTGATGCAGAGCATTAAAAGTAATGGGGAAAGCTGTGGTGAGGAGGAGAGGGACTGTGTGCAGCACTGAGACAGGGCTGGCAGAAAATGGGGGCAGCACAGGCAGCCACGCTCCTGAGACACTGACACTGCAGTAGGGAAGATAAATGACTGGCCCAAGGCCACGCAGCCAGGCAGTGTCCCCTCTACATGACTTTCAAGTCCCTGCTCCAGCACAGGACTGCTGAGGGATCCTTCAACAAAATGCTATATTGGCTTCGAAATCGTGAGATTTATTTTACACCTGAACACACTCACACATATAAATGTTCTTTTTTTTCCTGCCTCTTTCTCTTGCCTCTACGCAGATGCACCCAAGCACATCTTACAACCTCTCTGAATAACCAGAAAAAGTAAAAACTTTTTATTTCCCCACTAATGGAGAGAACTCACAGGGGTTAACTTGACTCCAGGAGCTGGGGCTTCACAATGAAGGAGGACGCTGTCAGCAGTCCCACCTGGCAAATCAGTGTCTGTATTTACAATTGTATGCCCAGAGACTTTGCAAATATTTCCTAGAAGCTATAAACCCCATCCCAACAATTGCAACGGGAGCAGGGATAAATTAGCTGAAGCCTGTCACTTGGTGAAGTCACGCTGGAGGAGATCCATCCAGGTAATCCATCTTTCTGCTGTGTTATACAATGACACAGTAATGGCCAGCCCAGAGGGATTTCCTTCAGGAAAACTCAACTGTTACTAAAATGGTAAGTTAATACCAAGCAAGAACTCAGCCGTCATTAGACCAAAGGATAGACATGACAGGGAATAAAATATTACAGTCCCCACTCAAATATTTTTATTTACAAGAGCATGGATAGACCTATCTGTAGGCTGCAAAGAGAGGAGGCTGGGATTAAAGGAGTAAAGGAAAAAAAAAAAGACCTGCACGCATCGATTTCATCTTTGCCATTTTTCCTAATAAATAGCCTGGCACGGCTGTGCTGATGGGTAGCTGGGGTGGAGGAGGGCACGCTGCCCAGCTCTCACAGGGACACAGGACACAAATCTGAGCTCAGGCTCTGCCCTTTTGTGTTGATTAAAAAAAAAAAAAAACACCCTTAAGAAGAAAGGAAGAAAGCAAGAAAAGTTATGTGGCTAATAAAGGGCTCTATTGTGCCATCAATTTTTTAAGCTTTAATGATTTCGGGAGGAAGTTCAGCTCAGCAATCAATAGCACAATATGGGCAGGAGGGCTCGGAGGAAATTCAGCGCTGGAGCTGCGGCGAGGGCTGGCAGAAAGGGGGGCTCACAGGAAAGGGGGGTTCCCCTCCTTCAGCGGGCAGGGGGCTCCCAGCACCGCGTACAGGAACCCTGTCCCCTCCTGTTTGCCCACGGGGTGTGAGCTCCCTCTCCTGCGGCACAGCAGCCAGGGGACAGCACGGACATTTGGGGATACCACAGCTGCTGCCACGGCAAGGGAGCTGGAAAAGCACCCACGCCAGCTGGGATGCTCACCCCACACCTGATGGGACTGAGCACACCCCAGGGATGCTCACAGCACACCAGGGACAGCCCAGGGACCATCACCCCACACTGTGCATATCCCAGGAATCTTCACCCCACACCCGGATGAGTACATCCCAGGGATGGTCACCGTACACTGAGCATATCCTAGGGATCATCACCCCACACTGAGCATATCCCAGGGATGGTCACCGTACACTGACCATATCCTAGGGATCATCACCCCACACTGAGCATATGCCAGGGATCATCATCCCACACTGAGAATATCACAGAAATTATCACCCCACACCAAGCACACGCCAGGGATCATCGCCCCACACTGAGCACATCCCAAGAATTATCACCCCACACTCCCCACAATGGGACTGAGCACATCCCAGGGATGGTCACCCCACACCAGGCACATCCCAGGGATCATCACCCCACACTCCCCACCCTACACTGAGCACATCCCAGGGATCATCACCCCACACAGAGCATATCCCAGGAATCTTCACCCCACACCGGGGCTGACTCTGGGTTCAGCACATCCCAGAGACGCTCACCCCACACCATGCCCCTCCCCGGGATGCTCATCCCACACTCCCCACAGCCGGGCTGTGCCCATCCCAGGGATACTCTCCCTCCAGGCCCACCTGTCCCTGAATCCCACAGCCCGCGGCACACCGGCAGCCTCCCCCTAACCCCGGGGAGCGCCGCTCCTGCCCGCAGCAGCAGCAGACGTACCGCATCGCCGAGGCTCGGTGCTGCCGCCGGGATGCGGGGCTCTCCGGGGGATGATCCCGCGCCGGGCAAACCTAAGAGACACGGTGATACAGCGTGAGGCTCTCCAGCATCAGCGGGGGACAGCGCCTCGCCCGAGGTGTCACCCTGGACAGGAGCCACAGCCGCCTCCCAGCTCTCACAGGCACGGGCAGCAGCTGGGTAAAAACCGGGATAAAAACCCACGGAGGGCTTCCCAGCAATGGGGGGATCCCGAGACGTCGGGTGCCTGTCCCGCTGCGAGGTGCAGGGGAGAAAGGATGGGATGGGGTGGGACAGGACAGGATGGGACGGTTCGGGATCACCCCGCGCATCCCGTCCTTCAGCGCAAGGAAAAGTCGATTCCGCAAGTGGATCCCAAACGTCTGGGAGCGCTTCGCGGAGCGGGACCACACCGGCTGCACCCGCGGGCAGCGGGAACTCGGGCGAAAGTTTTGCCACGATCCAGGGGATAATAATAAAAATTATTAATAGTAATTAATCGGGAAAAAAATAATAGCAATTAATCAATAAAAACTAACGAGCGTTGGAGAAGAAGAAAGGGGGAATGTCCGACCTGGGAGCCGGGAGCGCCGGTGACAGCAGCGCTGCCTCTGCGTGACGCTGCCGCAGCTCGGGGACCCAGCGGGAGGACCGGGCACAGTCCCCTGGCACCGGGAGGGACGGAGGGAGGGACGGCAGGGGAGGGGAGATGGAGGAGGGGGGGCCGCCACCACCGCCTGCCCCCGCAGGAGGGTCCTGGCGGGGCTGGGGATGGAGGGACCCCCGGTCCGCCCCCGTCGGTGAAGGCAGCGGCTCCCACCCGGCAATTCCGGGAGGGAGGAAACAGAGCATTATTTTAAAACAGCAAACAAAACGGAAAATAAATAAATAAATAAATAAATAATCAGAACTTACTGTTTAAAACGAATCAGGAGGGAGGGATCCGCGGGCAGCGCAGCGAGGGGAGCATCGCCCCCGCCGTGGGACGGGACGCGACGGGGCGGGGCGGGGCAGCTCCGCGCACCTCGAGGGGGGCAGCGGCGGCGGATGGCGACGGACAGAGCACCGCGGCGGGCACGGCGGCACCGCCCGCCCCGTCCGGCGGCGCTGGCCCGCGGCTCGGGCGGCTCGGCGGCGGTGGCGAGCCGAGGGCCCGGATGTCGCTGGCCCCGCGCCGGGGGGGGGCCACACGGGACGCAGCCGTGAGGGGAAGGGGGGGGGGGGGGTCCTGCCCGCCCCGTCGGGGCGCCGGGCGCTGCCACGTGGGACCGCCGGGGGGGGGGCGCCCCACCCTTCTGGCTCCCGCTCTCCGTCTCTGTCTCGCTGTCACCCCCCCCCCCCCCCCGCTCCCCCCCCCCCGAGCCGGGCTTGACAGGTCCACGCGACCAAACAAACCGCGGCGGACGGGCGGGCGGCGCGGCCAATGGGAGCGCGCGACGGAGAGGAGCAGCCAATGGGAGCGCGCGCGGGGCGGGACCGCCTGAGGGGAGCGCGGCGGAGGCGCCGCCCCGGGGTCGGAGCGCCGCCCGCTGCCCTCGGGGTGCGGGGCTGGGGGTCGTGAGGCGTGGGATCGCAGGGAATGGCCTGGGTGGGAATGGGCCCGAGAGAGCATCCCCTCCTACCTCCTGCTATGGTCAGGGACACCTTCCACTGGCCCAGCTTGCTCCAAGCCCCGTCCGTTCTGGCCCTGGACACTTCAGGGATGGGGCAGTCACAGTTTCTCTAGGAAACCTGTGAGGCCAGGGGTTTACCACTAGCATCCTCCAGTTCTTCTCCCAGAGCTGCTGTTTATCCCCAGCCTGGATTCACCCCGGGAGTCACCTCGCCTCAAGTACAGCTTCGGCTCTTGAGCTTGTTAAACCTCAGAGATTCCCACGGCCGGGCTTCTCACGTCCCACACTGTTTGATGACTCCAGATGAATAAACCTAGCATAGTATTGTAAAAAAAAAAAGCCAATACATGGAGCATGGTGGTACTCCAGCATGGTCATCCTGCTGCGAGACCCCCATTCCATGTTGTGGGTGAGCGCTTGGTGGAGTGGAGCACAGCTGATGGTATTGCTCTGTTCCTGCAGGGATCCAGCAGCTCTGGATCCTCTCTGCATCCCCCTCCTAATTGCCTCACTCTGCCTGCGTTCTCCAGTGAGAAAGAAAGCTTCCTGATGTGTTTGGTTTCCATGTTCAGGTGGATCGCAAGGTTCAAGTGCTGCCAGGTGCCATGAGTGTTGTTAGACAATCATCCCTCAAGCCAACCTGAGAAAACCTGTGGGTGATCCTTTATCATTCCTCAGCCTTTCAAGAATTGCGTGAGGGAAGAAAATATGATTTGAAGGGAAAATAGACAAAGAACACACCCTAATCCAGGAAATCCATTTTGAAATTTCAATCCATATTGAAATTTGGATATAAAGAAGCCCTCCTTATGCATCTAATGATCTTGGTCCCAAAATTGGTATTCTAAAAGACACCATTTTTTTTCTTTTGAATGGTTTTCTTTGGCAGGATGTTTTGGAAATTTGGGGTTTTGACTTCCTTCTATTTTTTTTTTAAAGAGACCTAGCCAACAATCACAATTTGCTTTTTTATTTCATCTGCTCTCCTACCCTGTCATCAGGCTCCTGTGCTTTCCCACTGGGTCCCTGAGTGCAGTCGGCACGGTGCTGAGTCACAGAAGAGCATTGTCAGCTTAGACTCTGAGCAGGGAGGCCTCCCCCTCAGTATCAACTACTCAGGGAGAGCCTCCCTGTGTGCGTTCAGAACATTTCCAGCATATTTGCACTTTATTTTTTTAGGACTCTCATCAAAATGTTTCCAGTGAAACACCATTTGAGGATGTTCTTTAAGGGTTTGTTGTTCTGCAGTCCATCTGTTTCAGGTGGAGGAGCCCGGCATGGCAATCCAGCCTGGGATCTCTGCTGTAATACCCAGTAAAACCATTGCTAGCAGCTGATCCAGCCTGGGATCTGATTCTGAGTGCCTTAATTAGTCAAAAGTCCCCAGCTTTAGTCAAAATCCACCACTAGTAATGTGTTTTTAGATTTAAGGGGAAGGTTTAAATTAGGAGCAGTAGGAGCAGCTGCTGTGAATTTGCTTGTAGAGGAATGTGTGCTCCTAACAAAAAGCAGAGGCAGGATTTGCCATCTTTCTTATCCAGAGGAAAGATGACATCCAGCTACAAAGCCCTTCATAAGGGGCAGAGGGGATTTTCTGCCCCTCTCTGCCTCCTAGGAAACACTCCCAAGCTTCATCTCATTCTCTAGATCCAAACTTAGCACCCGATTATTTTTAAAACAACAAACTTGTATAAAACACACTGACAGGAGCAACGTGATGCTGCTGCCTGATCTCCCCGTTACATCTCCTGCCTTCAAAACCACGTGGAGGTGGAATCAAGAGTCCAAGCCCACTGCAGCCAAAAGCACCTTGGAGAGAGTGAGTGACACAAGAGTGAGATGTACTCAGGATTTCCTCATGCCTTTGTCTGGCAAACACTCACCAGCACAGCAGGGAAGAGGCTGGGAGGGATGGGAGCTTTGGATGGAGGTGTCATGAGGCAGAAAGTGATGCTTGTGTCTGCTTGTGGTTGTTTGCTCCTCCTGCCCAGCCACAGGCAAACCTGAGATGGGATGAAACCAGGGAAGATCCCAGCATGAGATTGGAAATGGATGAAATAGAAATATAACTTTTCCTGCTTCACTTTGCTTTTAGTTGTTTTTCAGGGTCCTGAGTGTATTAATTGGTATTAATTACCCTGACCAACTTCACCTCCACCCATTAGTCCAGAGGCTCTAAATAGCACCCACCACTCATTAGTCCAGAGGCTCTAATTAAGCTCTGAGCACTTTCCTGAGCTGTGTTGTTGTAGTACTTGGCTGTAGTCCTGCCTGGGATTCTGTCTTGGGTGAGCATCATACCCATGTTGTCCCCTTGTTCGCAGTCCCGCTCCTGCTCTTTCCAAGTGGATCCTGGATCCAGTTCATGTTCTTACCTTGCCTAGGATTCCTGGTAGTTCCTTTTTACCAGACCTGGCCCTGATGTTCCTCTTCAGATCCAGTGGGATGACATCCCTGCCTGTGCTGTGGTCATCCATGGCTCTTGGCTCGCCTTAGCATGGCAGGAAGCATCACTGAACCTGAATGCCCACAGCACCTGGGAGCCATAAGCGCACTGTTCCTAGACCACATTCCCTTCCTGGCTCTCCAGAGCACATCTTGTGTCTGTAGGACTCGGCTTGTGGGATCAGGAAGCTGTGGACACCCCTCTCTTACCGCCATGTTTGGTCCATTTGTACTTGGTCAAGTACTCTCAGGAATTTCCCAGCAGATTTCTGATGTGTCAGGTTTATCCCCTCCTGAGAGCAGTAACTCAGCTCTGCTGGGAATGGCTCAGCTCCAGCACCCGCTTGTAATGTAATTGAGTGTGGAAATTGGCAGGAGAGGTAGGGAGCTACCTCATCTTCATGCACATAATCAATAGCAAATCATTACTTAAAAAGTAAAGTGGTTGATGGTGTTTCTGTAGGGCAAGACATGCCCTGCATTTTCAGTCTTTGATTCACAGCGCTTAGCATGCCATGAGATGGGGCTCGGCGAGTGACTCACATTGTAAAAGCTCTCCAGTTAGCTCCTGGTGCTCCCTCTCAGCAAGTGTGTCATGATTGCTTCAGCATGTCTGTGTCTGTTCTCCAACCCAGCTCCCAAAGCCTTCAAGGCCCTTTTAGGGATTTCCCTAAGTCCAGATGCTGGAGGGGTGGCACCAAAGCACGCACGAAGCTCCTGCCAGGATCAAGGCACTCTTACTCTGGATTAGGTCCAGCCTGCATGAAGCAGAGCATGATACAGTTCAGTCCACCTGCAGACCTGGGATGGCTGAGGGAGCTGGGAAGGGGCTGAGCCTGGAGCAAAGGAGGCTCAGGGGGGACCTTGTGGCTCTGCACAGCTCCTGACAGGAGAGGACAGCTGGGGAGGTCAGGCTCCACTCCCAGGGAACAGGGACAGGAGCAGAGGGAATAGTCTCAAGTTGCACGAAAAGTTTAGATTGAGTATTAGGGAAAATTTCTTCACTAAAAGATTTTCCAGACTTGGCACAACTGCCCAGGGCTGTGATGGCATCCCTGTCCCTGGAGGGATTTAAAAGCTGTGTGGAAGTGGCTCCTGGGGACATGGGGCAGTGGTGGCCTTGGCAGTGCTGGGGAAATGGTTGTACTTGATGGTCTTGGAGGTTGCTTCCAACCTGAATGATTCCATGATTCTCTGATAGGAAATCCACAGCTTGGGGAGCACAAGCTGTGGCAATCTACTCCATCTTGCAGGAGAAAGGAGCCTTGCTCCTGACTTCCACCACATATGAGGGAAAAACCATTCCCTTATGAAGAGGGTAACATGCTGAAGCTGTGTTCTCTGTGTTAGTATTGTCACATCCATTGCAGATGCACCTTGGTGCTCCTGAATTGTCCTAAACACGAGCTGCCCATCAGGGTGCTCCTGCTCCAGGGAGGGATTCAGCCAAGGAATCCAATCATCCTTCTCTTACCGTTGCAAGTTGTTTGCTGTACTTCCATAACCTTGTCACTGATTTTAGTCTGGAGTTGCCCCTTCAAAAAGTGACAAAGGTTGGTAGGATTCTTTATTTAGACACTGAGAATGCAGGGAGTGTTCCTTCATTGTTGCTTCCTGTTCTCTCCTTGCACTGACAGCCAGCTGACTCTGCTTTGGTTCCCTGGAGCTACACTGGGGTTTCTGTAAGTTTGGGTGTGTCCTTGGACAAGAGGTGGAGCTGGGAGACCCTGGAACCAGGCTGCTTTGGCTGAGAGGAGGGCAGCACGGAGGAAGGGCAGCAGCTTACTTGGGGCTTGCAAGATCTGCAGGCAGCAATGGCCTAAGTTGCCCTCTCTGGGTTTGCAGCAGGACAGAGGTGCTGGCATGTGACCCTATCCCAGAATCTCAGGGTAGCTTGGGCTGGGAGGGACCTTAAAGCTCATGTCCCATGGGCAGGGACACCTTCCACTATCCCAGGTTGCTCCAAGCCCTGTCCAGCCTGGCCTTGGACACTTCCAGGGATGGGGCAACCACAGCTGCTCTGGGCACCCTGTGCCCGTGTCTCACCTCCCTCACAGTCAGGAATTTCTTCCAAATATCTAATCTAAACCTCCACTCTTTAGGACCATTAATCCTCCAGAGGACGCTGCTCGTTTTCTCTGGACCCCTAAACCAAAAGCAGTGACAGAGTTCCAGCTGAGCTCCGGGGGAGCGTGAAGGGTTACGGAGAGCTGTGCAGTGACAGGCGGTCCTGGGCAAGGCTGAGCACGTCCTGTGGAGGCCAGCCAGCAGGGCTGACCTGATCTAACAGGGAGCTGGCGCTGGATGCTTAACTTCAAATGGCCCAGGGACTGAACAGATGGCTCCTCTTTATTTGCATGCTACTTGGATTTGTGAGTCAAACAGAAGAATAACTTAATTTTTGACATTTGCTTCTCCTCAGAGCCCGGCACAATTTATGTTATACTGGCATTTGCGTGAAGGATGTTGCTTTAGGCACTAAACCCATCCTGGCTTTAACCCTAAAAGGAGCCAAATAGGCAGGAATCATATTCCTCCCCAGCTCTTTTGTAGGCTCTGCCAAGGGATATCACACTTACCCAGTGACCAAAGAATCAGGAGAAAACAGTCATTTGGGGCTTGTGGAAGGAAGGAGCAGGGTTGGAGTTAAACTGGACTGGAAAATATCTCATATGTAGGCCTGAAATGAGAAACTGTTTGTGGATGAGGTTTACCTCCTATTAAAAATACCCTTCAAGGCCTGTGCAGTTAGTCTTGAGCACAGGGGATAAATTTAGAAGAGTCTTGTTCCTGCTGACATAAACTTAAGTGAAAATAATATATATAGCCAGGGCACAACATCTGCAAGCCAATTAAAAACCTGGCAGATCGCACCCCAGATGACAGTTGCCATGACTAGTGTGTCTGCGTGCCACCCCTTGGAGAGGGAAAAAACAGATCCTTGGCTGTGCAGCATCTCTATACATCTTCCAATGCCCACAACAGCCAGTGGTGATTATTTGATAGCTGGAGCCCCAGCAGCATGTCCTCCTCGCCCTAACGCCTGTGCCTGCTGTCCCCAGTAATCCTTTGTGGCCACATATCTGATATTCATGGGTCTGACTGTAGGTCAGTTATAAAAGTCACAGGATAAGAGAATAAAGCTCATTTTCTGGCCTTATTGTAAAGACATGAGAGCCTGGGTAAGGATGTGTGTGCTTTGACCAATGAAAACACATTTTTTTCAAAGGCTGTATTTGAAATACTTAGCACAAAGAGATGGTCTTTGTTTTCTAGCAGGCAAAGTGCAGTTCTCCTTCACCTGTAATTTTAAACGAAATATCAAGTGCTGTTTTTGTGGATGGAAGATAAAGCAGGCAGAACAGGGAGACCCATACTCTTGAATTCTGGTGCTACAATACCTTTTCCAGACTGTTTGCAGTATCTCTTGCATTCACTGTGATCCCCCTCTTGTGGTTAGTCCAGTGCCTGCAAAATTTCCATGTCCATGCCTGTCAAGGCTCAGTGGCTTTGGGTTCCCTGGCCAGTGCAACTGAAATATGGTGGCTTCACAGTCAGCTGCCCCTCAGCTGGGCTGCTGTGGCCATCCTGCTGTGCTCAAGAGGACAACCCCAGTTGTGAGGCAAAGAGCATTGTCCCAAACCTCTCCCATAGACTGTTGCCCCAACAGCCTCAGTTTGTCAACCTGTTGAGAAGGTGCTGGCCTTGTGTAAGCTCTTGAGATGCTCCTGTTGGGAAGTAAAAGATGCTTTAAACCATATATGTGCAAGCAGACACATTTTCCTCTGCCACATGGACAGGCCATGAGCACGTAAAGGAAGGATTTAACAGCCCAGCTCATGGGCTGTAATGTGTTATTTTACAATAACTTGGTCCTGTCTGATGGCATGTTTCACAATTGGCCTGAGCCCTCAGTGCATAAAACATGCCCGGAGCACACAGCGACTGCAGCGTTGCTTGGATGCAAATAAATCTCCTGTATCATTCTCTCTACATCCCATGGGAAGCATGGATTGGATTTTAGATTGGATATTGGGGAAAATTTCTTCACTGTAAGGGTAGTCAGGCATTGGCACAGGCTGCCCAGGGCCGTAGTGGAGTCCTTATCCCTGAAGGGATTTCAAAGCCCTGTAGATGTGGCACTTGTGGCACTTGTGTGACAGTGCTGGGGGAGCGGTTGGACTAGACAAAGGGTCTTTTCCACTCTAAATGATTCTGTGATTCTGTGAAAAAGCTCCTTTTCAGTTCTGACCCTACTGGGTTGTTCAGCTTGAAAATTAGACTGACCCCAGCGTTCAGGTGGAAGTACTTGGGCTGGGAACCACGGCGTGGAGTTCTGATTCCCCTGAGTTAGCCCATCATCTCTCTTGTGTCTTCTGGGAGGCCAGAATCGTTGTGGATTGAATTCTGCTTTTGGCTATCAAGTGGCTTTTCAAAGCCTGTTCTTCCCCCTTCCTTTGGTGCTACAAGGAGCTGGGACAGATGCTCTGTGCTCTAGGTCCTCTTTGGGATCCATCCTTGTCTGCAGGTCCCATCTACAGACATCCAGCAACAAGACCTCTTCAAATCTCCTCATAACTTTCCATCTCCTAGGTTGGTATGGGTTTTTTTGTTTCAGAATCAAGATGCCCAGTGTTGAAATAGCCTGACTTTTCATGAGGGCTCTTTGTGAGATGTGACAAAAGCGTATCATGATTCTTTGTCATTTTCTCCATGGCTCTCATCGTGTGAGACTCTCCACAGCCCCAGGCCTGCACCAGACCCACACACAGCTGAAAAACAGCTCATAGCCGGAGGGCTGCTGTGATTAGGAGCAGCGGGGCTGTGCTGCGTGGGGAGAATAAGGAACTGCACTCCCTCTCGTGGCTGTGCTCTCCCCTACCTTTTCTTGCAGTAGAAGACCCTAAAACTTCACTCACAGAGCCAGTGCAATATCCCCAGCATATTCCAGAGCTAGCAGCACAACACAGCCCAGCATTCAAGGCACTGGGAGTTCAGCTGAAAGTTTTGTCAAACTATTAATTGTTTGGGAAAAAAAAATAAAAACAGTTCATGCCAGATGTCTGCCTTAGGCTGAAGTTCTCTGGAAAGTTTCAGCCAAAGTATTATGTCCATTTCCAAGAATGAGGGGAAAGCACAGTGTTTTGCCCAGTTTTGAAAAGGAATAATTCCATGAAATTGTAATAACAGAGAAAAACCTCCATCTATTGAAGAAAGAGCATGCAATTTGGCCCTGCTGTCATAAAAGTGCCATTTGCTACTTCCAGGAAAGTTTGTTTAATTTTGAATTAGTTATAAACTCTGAAAATCATGGTTAGCATGTGCTCGACAGATCCAGTCACAGATTAACAGCTCTGTTCTCTGAGGACTGTCTGCAGCAGGCACGCTCCAACTCAGGCCTGAAAAGGCTAGAGTATGGAATGGCTGCTTCCAGCACTGGAAATAAGAACCAAGGAGGTCAGGAAAGCTGGGAAGAATAGAAGGTTCAGACATGAATGTTGTGATGGGGTCAGGAACAAGTAGGTGCTGTTGGAGGGCTCTTATGAGAGGGCTAACACCAGCTGGCCTAGGAAAAGATAATAATGAAAAAGCTGCTGTCACAGTTAGACCAGGCACCTTCTCCTGCTCCTCCATAAATGCTTCCCTTGGTGCAGAGAAAGGAAGGACAGGTTCCACCAGGTCAAAAAAGGTGATCCTGCCCCTGTGCCCCTGGGCTCAGGTGAGAGCCCACCTGCAGAGCTGCCCCAGCCCTGGCTCCAGCAGCACAAGGAGCTGGAGCTGCTGCAGCCAGTGCAGAGGAGGCCACGGAGCTGCTGCCAGGGCTGGAGCCCCTCTGCTCTGGAGCCAGCCTGGCACAGCTGGGGCTGTTCAGCTGCACCAGAGAAGCTCCAGGGACACCTCAGAGCCCCTGCCAGGGCCCCCAGGGGCTCCAGGAGAGCTGCACAGCCCCTGGGGACAAGGCAGGCAGGGACAGCACCCAGGCAATGGCTCCCACGGCCAGAGGGCAGGCACAGATTTTGGCACATTGGGAATTAGGAATGGCTGGCTGGGAGGGTGGGCAGGCCCTGGCCCAGGGTGCCCAGAGCAGCTGTGGCTGCCCCTGGATCCCTGGCAGTGCCCCAGGCCAGGCTGGATGGGGCTGGGAGCAGCCTGGGACAGTGGGAGGTGTCCCTGCCCATGGCAGGGGGTCAAAGGAGGTGAGCTCTAACTCTTCCCAGTCAGAGCATTTAATGATTCTAAGATCCTATGCCCCCAACATTGGGTCACCTCCTGAGCTTAGCAACCTTCCCATGCAGGGAGAGTTTCTTCTCAGAGTTTGGTTGCCACGCCATCATCCCAAAGGCAATTTCAGAGGGAAAGCAGGAGTGCCTCAGGAGCATGTCTGGAATGCTTTGGTATGTGATGGAGATGTACTGACTGATCCAGGGTGTCCATGGGAGCATTTTCCATCCAGCAGCATGGCATTGCAGAGACTTGGGGCAAACTGACTGGAGCTCTGGGCTGCTCCTCCCGGCAGCCTGCCTCTGACATCTGAAGCTTGCACCGGGTGTCTGGACACAGCCCTGCAGCGTGCCCCGTGGACTCGAGTGCAGATGGCATCTGACTCCCTTGGCCTGCCAAGAAGATTGCCTTGCTTTATAACGCTGCCATCCAGATGCCAAAAACACACTTTTGCCATCCAGCGGAGGGAAGGTTGTTAAGAATGGAGGCGTTGACACAACCTGCCTTTGGGGAAAATGGCACGGAGCAGCATCCCTAGTTCAAGAGGCTGTCTGAGTTTAGCAATAGTCTCTTGTTCCCAGGCTCTGAGCCAGGATAAATGGGCTGCAGTGTGCTTTGGGAAGGATGGTTTTGCCTCCAGGAGAAAAAGAGCTTAGCACAGCTCTGCTGGGAGTACCTCTTAAGCTCTTCCACACAAAGGGTTGGGTGCCAGTGCCTCAGATGGGCTTGTTGCTGGCCTTCCCTGGGTGTAGCATAAGCTGCTGTTAGCAGGTACAGTGAGAAGGGGATTGAGAACCAAGACGGGACCATGGGTTTAATTTGCTTTTATGAATTAGTCTGAGTGGATGCAATGGCCTCTCCATGATGGGAAGGAGAGGAAGGCAGAGATTAGGATGACTCCTGTCTCTGTGCTGCAAGATTTGCGTGTTCCTCACCATGCCAAGTATTTTAAAGCCTCACACGGTATCTGGGAACAATCAGAGAACAAAGAGCACCAGCCCTACTCCCTGCCCAGCCCCTGCTGCCCTGGATGCAGCCCTGCCCCTGAGTCTGGGTGGTGGATGAGGCAGGAGCCAGGCAAGGCCTGGCCTAATCAAGACGTCTTGGGAGCTTCTCCATGGGCTCCATCCAGCTGCTTTGTCCTGGAAACCTTCAGGTTTCAGGATTGTTTCCCCTGCAAGGGAATTGGAACAGGCACAAGAGCTGGAGTCTCATGGCCCACATGGTTCCCATCCCCACTGGAGAGGAGCATGGCTGTAGCTCAGAGCTGTGTGTGGCCGAAAAAAGGGTCTTTTCTGTTAACTGAGATGTTTGAGGCCATCTTTGGCCTTGCCTCAGCCACCACTCCATGACAAATCTCCTCTGAGCCTGTGTCATGCCCACCAGTCTCTGTCTCGGTACCTAAAGCATCTCACATGGCATTGGAGACCAACCTTTAGGTGGATGAGGTAAACCCTTGCTGTTCATGCACCTCTTGGTGTTCATGCAACCCTGATTGTCCTGGGATGGGCTATTTCTGCTGCTCAGCTCAGCATTAACTTTCCCAGGTGTTCTGTTCAGCCAGGTTTTCTGGATGAATGGACCATGGGAGAGTGGTGGGATGTTCAGTCACCCCTTCCCAGAGAGACTCCACAAGTCTCCAGGAGAGATGTCCCCAAAATCTGTGTCAGGGAGCAGAACAAGCTTCATTTCCCCACCCTGGATTTCAACCTTACCTGCACACAGAAACAAAATCTCCATTTCCTACTTGAGAAGCAGTAGGATGGAGACCAAAGATGATGTCTTTTAATGGTTTTTACCTAGAGCAGATTTTTGTATGTAAATTGCATACACTTTTAAAAATAAAGGGTAACAGCTTCTTGAAAGTCCTAGGCTTATTACACTCTACTAAATTTCCTTAATTACTGAGTTTGCAAATGTTACCAGAGCAGCGGAGCAGTCACACTCAAGGTGAAGCTCTGGTTTATTGAGGAACTGCTGCACCTTTTGACAGAAGCCAACTTCTCCACGGTTGGAGAGACTATTTATTCCATTTCCATTTTCTTGCCTAGCTCAGCTCAATGGCTTCTTCATCGAAGGCTCTGAAGAGAATAGGCCACTGAAACAAACAACAAAGTATGCTTTAAATAAGAAACATAACATGTATTAATCCTGCAGGGATAAAGAAAATGAGGTGTGAAAATCCACTAGTTCTAAAAATCTTGTTTGTGGTTGCTACATACATCTGTCAGTTGGGTCATGGACAACAAGACTTTCTTCATTTAAGTTGGTTTTAAAACAAAGTGGTGTTTTCTTTTCTATTTATCTGACACATTTAGGCGTCATCCCCAAAAGCTCTGGCTGGGAGCAGCCCATGTCCGTGATCTTTGACTCTCTCATCCTTCAAAGCAGGGTGGTCCCCTGCAAACTGCTTGCTGGGGTGTGGGTCTCACGGGTCCACGAGAATAAGTTTGAATAAACTCATTAATAACCCATTTGTCCACTGCATTAAAGTCCACTAAATTCTGTGATTTAGGGCAAATGGGTAAATACATATGCAACTTCCATTGTTCCATAATGCAAAACATTTATGTTTTAAAATGCTGAAAAATGGGTATTCATTTGTATGGTGACCAAAATATGTGTTTCTGTCCCAGAGTCATCACAAGACAGAGCTAGGAGAGATCTCAGCTGTTGACCTCATTAATTCCCTATACCCCAGACAAGCTTTGTGTAATTTTTTATTTTTTGCCCATTCTTCTTATTTGTTATTACTCATCTCTGGTGATGCATATTCCATGATCTCCACTTTGATGGCATACCTCCTACTAGCCAAAATGTACTGAAATATAATTAGCCTAGAAAAAAACAATTCTCATGGCAAAACAAGATTAAAAATAACGTTTTCTAACACGACTGCATTTTAAAATTTACTTAATTTGATTGAAACTGTTCTTGGCACCAGACCGCTTTATTTTTCACCTGGATCAGTTCAGTGATCTGCCTAGGACAATTGAAAAGCACAGGGTGATGTAGAGAGCAGTCAGGGTGGGAGAGAAACAATTCTTTCAGCTGGCATTGCTGAAAGGGAGACAGTCCCTGCTTTGAGCCATCCTGTTGCCGGTCCAGCGCGCCTGCTTTGCTCCCCTTCCCCTTCACCCAGCAGGCTGCCTGTCCTCACCAGCCAGTTAAAGCAGAGGAGAGCTGCCAGGGATGGGCTCAGGGTCTCCTGTTCTTGAAAAGTCACAGCAAAGCATTTTGCTTTTCATACACTCGTCTAACCCAACAGGAATAATTTGCGAAGGAATCCTGACTCTACTTGCTGTTCGGTTCATTATCTTTATGATCCTGTCCCTAAAAACACTTAATGGTTAATAAACCTTAAGGAAATACAATCTTACAGGCAAATGTTTTGGCTGAGCATCTGCTTCAATACTGGGAAGGGCTGGTCTTTTGTATCTTTAATTACCTTTTTGACCTTTTCAGAATACAGAGTTTTGCATTAGCCGCAGGACAGCTGCGCAGAATCGGTGACACTGAACCCCTGGCTACACGTCCCCCACAGATGCTCTTGCTCCACAGCTATTTTCATGCTAACCTTTCTGCAGGTTCTGTTATTCATCCTAGAAAGGCTCTTTAAAAGCCCCAAGGAAGTGTCCTGGCATTTCCAACATGTCCATAGGGAGGCCCAGCGGCAGTTTGGAAGAAATCTGAGTTTTGTGATGCCAGCTCTCCAGCCTGTGTCAAGATATGAGTGCAGAGCCTCATTTGCATAGATGCAAGTGCTTCGGAGGAGAGCTCAGCTTTGTGCTCCACATTTGTAGGAGACCCTCAGTCCCATGTGAGGTGATCTTTGTGGTCAAAGCTGGACTGCACCACAGGGGGAAGAGTTTCAAAGATCAGCCTAATGCCATCTTCGTCTGAGCTTGAGAATTCACAGCAGACACAGTGGGTAAATCTAATCCTGAGTGCAGCTCTGGCTGTGTGCTTAACTGATCAAATCATCATGGTCTGAGTGCTGTGACCATCTCAGCTGCCTGGGAGGAGATGAGGTGACCATGGGGATGATGAGACCATGGGGAGCACAGAGGTGTTCTTGTCCTCCAAGGACTGTGTGCTGCTCCCCCTCCTGCAGATTAATGCACAAGCCCACTCTTTCTTGCAGAACAGCTCCATGGGGAAGCTGCCCCTTTTTACTCATGAACCATGGGTCAGCACACCAATCTGGAGGTGCCTGAGGAGACCTTGAAGACCCTTCCCAACTTTGAGGAGATGAGCAACCTGGCAAGTTATTCTGGAGTGGGGCTTGTTCAGCTTCTTTCTCTATTTTGTATAAAATAATTAACTGGTGAGGAGAGAGAGACAGAGAGAGCATGTGAGTTTGCAGCTCATTGCCTAGGCATTAATTGAGAAGGAGAAGACCAAGTCCCTGCTCTTAGGACTGTTCAAGTTAAAGAGGAAACTGCCACAGCTCCACAGACTCTGCCCAAGGACCTTCTTTGTACACAAAGGAAACCAGAAGTTAAACCACGACTAATGAGGAGCAATGACTGTGGAATTTCTGGATCAACAGTGTCCTCCTTCATGTCTCTGCCCAGGGAGCAATGGAGCCTGAGGAACACGTATCTCAGCTGCAGACCTCCGGCCCTTAAATCTTTCTATGGACTGAATGTCAACAACACGGCCAAGCATTTTGAAAGTACTTTTGAAAGTACTTGCATTTTGAAAGTACTTCCTAGCTCAACATCTAAGAACAAAATAGGAAAATACTCGTTTCCATTAGTAAGCACCCAGCAGATTATCCCCACAAGGCAGGAAGGTGAGGAAGCAGGGAATTTCCTGGCACAGCACCTCCACAGCCACATGGGTTCAGGCAGAGAGCCTGCAGTGGTGCTGGCTCTGCCTTTCCCTGTGTTCCTTGGCTGCACTGTCTCTGGCAGGGTTGGCATTGTCTGTGTCCTCTTGAGCAGCAGCCTCGGGTTCAGGGGTTCAGCTGGTGGTGGTGAGGTGAAATGTGGATGCAGCTCTGTCCTGCAGGAAGGAGCTCAGGGATTTCTGCTGTTTCTGAATGGCAAAGCTGATGTCCAGGCAGTAGAAGGCATTTCACCAGCTGGAACACTAAATTAATTTCCTTCCTAGCTACCAATATCTGTTAAAGGCAGATGGGAATGGAGAGGGGAATACCCTCATTCCTGCCCAGTTTTAGAGTGAGAGGCCCTGGAGGAAATGTTTGCCCTTACTGTAGACATGATTTAGCTGGAGCTGCCTCCTGCCTTCCATCAATGATATGTCACTGCAATGCGAGCCCTTAGATAGAGGTGTGTTTATAGAGCCTTTGTTCTCGTGTTCACTGAATTGATCTCCATCTGAGAAAGTATCACTCACTGTCAGAATTAAAAAACAGCCCATGAAAAAGAAAAGGAGCAGCCTGACTTCAAAGGGCTGTGGTTCTTTTCTTGTGGCCTCTCCTAACCTGCATGCAGCTGAAAAACTTGTTTGACCCAATTCATTTCAGGCCTCCTTCCTCCCCTCCAACAGACAAAGACTCACAAACAATAAGCTCATTCAGGTGCAGGAGAGGGAGGGAAGCCCAGAGAGCCAGGCGAGGCTCCTGCTGCACACACCCTGTTCCCACAGATAAGCACAAAGCTGGAGGAGTGACAGGTTATCTCGAGCAGATCCAGCTACATGCAAGGTCTCCTTGAAGTCAGTGGTGTGTGTCTGTCGAGAGATGATATCTTTTATTAGGCCAACTGGTAGAGTCAGAAAAACTAGACAAGCTCTCTGGGGCCCAAAACCTTCTCCAGGCCAGAGAAGTATCTGGGTCACCTGAAGACAGGAGGTGCAAGAGATGTTGTAGGGTAGGACGAGGGTAGAGGTTGAGTACCTTTAGTGTCTGGTGGGTTGGCTTGGCATAAAGTGAGGTTTTATAATGACCTTCCGGTGCCTAATGGGACTCAGAGAGAGCTGCACAGCCCCTGGGGACAAGGCAGGCAGGGACAGCACCCAGGCAATGGCTCCCACTGCCAGAGGGCAGGCACAGATTTTGGCACATTGGGAATTAGGAATGGCTGGCTGGGAGGGTGGGCAGGCCCTGGCCCAGGGTGCCCAGAGCAGCTGTGGCTGCCCCTGGATCCCTGGCAGTGCCCCAGACCAGGCTGGATGGGGCTGGGAGCAGCCTGGGACAGTGGGAGGTGTCCCTGCCCATGGCAGGGTGTCAGTACTACACAGATGATGTTTAAGGCCCTTCCAACACAACCCATTCTGATATTCTGTGATGTTTAAGGGATTTTTTTTTTTCTTTGAGGGGTACCGATTTAGCTTCTGACTCGTCTCATCTCTGACTGGCGTGTGGCCAAGGGTGGGACTGCAGCAGCAAACCCTCCAGTCAGTTCAGACCGCCTTGAAAAGGTCCTTCAAGGTCAGTGCCAGGCATTAACAGGGTGCCTGGCCTGGCAGCTGTGACCTTGGAGTTTCCAACACCTGATAACATGCTCAGGAGAGTTATCTCTGCAGCAGAGGTACCAAACCACTCCCAGGCAGGGCTGACTACAGCAGACAGCCCTTTCTTCCAGCAGGAACACAACCTCATACAGAGAAGATCTCTGGATGCTTTCCCCGCCTCTTTCTATTTTTAAATGTGCTCCAAGCTGAAATCTTCATTTTTTTCTCTTCAGTGATGCATGTGTCTGCATTTCCTTGAGCTGATATTCATCCCTTTCTCCCTTTTCTTTTCCAGGAGAAATGTCTTAACATTTGCCAAAAGTAACTATTGTTTTTGCAGTTTAGAAATGTGAATGTGTCACTAAAGCAATTATCTCTAAAACCTAACTAAACAGGCATAATGCTGCTTATTAGGAACTTTTCGCCTCTGAGCACTTTTCTCTTCGTTAATGAGTCACTGCAAAGCAAATTACCACTGGTGTCACTGTCTCAGTCCTGCTTCACTGCAGCTGGATGTGGCATTGCCTCGGTGAAGGCAGAGCTCAGCCACGGATCTGCCCTGTGTGAGGCAGAAGCTCTTTATTAAGTTCTTTATTAGGTGTTGATGATAAGATGCAAGAAGAGCAAATAAAACCTGCCACAGGGCAGCAGCAGCCTGGTGAGCATGGGTACCAATTTCCAGGTGCCTGAGAGGGTTTGGTGACTGGTCCAAAACAGCCAGGAACAGGCTGATAACATGTGCAGGATCTGGGTTTGGAGATTATACAGCTGGGAAGAGGGATAAGGGACAAAACCAGCATGGACACTGAACACCTTGAGCTTTGAGGTGCTTCCCCAAGGCTGTAAAATCTGCCTTGGCCCTGGTTTCCATCACTTGGTGACCAACACCAAGGAGATGCTCTGCGCTGTTACACACAGCATTAGTGAATGCAGCAGATACAACTCCAACCAGCCCAGTCCAGTAAATAACCATGCACAAAAAGCTGTTTGTGAACCTACTTCCTATGGCCTAGAAATGAGTTTATCTCAGTCGTGCTGAATCACCTAGCTAGACTTATTCAAGGAGGAGTCCTCAGAGATTTTCCATAGGTGGTCACACCTACAGGTAGAGCTCTTTGCAGGCATCAGTGAAGCTCTGCTAGGAGACAGCACCTTGAGTGATTTTAAGCTTTCACATCAAGGCCAGGTTGGGAGCAATCTGGTCTAGTGGAATATGCTGGTGCTCATTGCAGGACGGTTGGACTAGTTGATCTGTAAAGGTCTCTTCCCAAAACATTTGATAATTCCGTGAGCTCTGAGAGGCAAAAGGATTGATCACTGAGTTCTCAATCACCAGCAGAGCTGTGGTTTCTGTGTCTGTGCTCTATATCTGTTTCCCTTTTGTTAGTGATCACTCATTAATGTGTTGAGATACCTGGCACTTCCTGTGGGCTTAGATCACATGTGAGGAGAGTTACTCAGCTGTGGTAGGATGTCATTAAGCTTCTCCAATTAGCTGTGCTGGCGCTCTCAGCTTCCTTATTTTCATAGAGACATGGAATCCTGGAATTCTTTGGATCAGAAGGGACCTTTACAGGTCATCTAGTCCAACTCACCTGCCATGAGCAGGGACACCTTCCACTAGACCAGGTTGCTCAGGGTTTGTCTGTCTGTCATTCCTGTGTGTTCCTGTTTGCGTGGTCATTGCACTAGAAAGGGCTGCAGAGCTAGGTGAGAGGAGCAATTCTCTCTTCTGATGGCATTTCCTTGGACAAGGGTTAGGAAGGTGATACACAGATTTATCTCTCCTGCCTAGAAGGTGGTGACAGTCCTTGTGTCTGTCACCTGAAGGTTTCCCTTGAGCCCCGATAATCTCAAGTGTTATAACTCATAACTATTACCAGGCACTTCCAGAATAGCCAGGGTAGGAAGACCTTCCCCAGCAAGCGCCCTGCTTGCTGCTCCCACCTCTCATGCTCCTGAAAGAGAAATAATCTCCTGCCAAGATCTTTCACTCTAGTGGCAGAAAGATTTGGGAAGGGAGGCTAATCCTGGCATTCATCTCCACAAGGCTTCAAACCCTCGAGCCTCATGTACAGCTCTGAAAGGTGTCTTTGAGCCAGTCCCAGCAGTGTGGTGCATTAGACTCCCTCAGAGCCAGCACACACATCCCTGGGCAGCCTGTGGGATGAGCAGTTTATCGTTTGTCCCTCTGTGAGCCTTTGCCCAAGGTCCAGATGATGACTCCTGGATCCCCACGCCCAGCTCAATCCTACGCCTGCTGCTCCGCTGTAGCCTTGCAATTCCTGAGCTATCTATCACGGCACATTTATTCTGACACCCCGTGAGTGCACAGGTTAGTGCTGCTCTGCCAGGCTCAGCACAGGCTTCTAAATATATTAGTGAAGGGGAAAGATCTGGGATGGCTTCCAATTTTAACCAAGGTCACATTGGCGAGTGCTGGTGTGCAGCACGAGGATATTATCCACAGCATCTTTCATTGAGCTGTGTTGCAGCTGCTATGTGCAGCATTCCTGTGCTGCAACAGAAGGAGATGGGAAAGCATGGCAGCAGCAAGGAACCTGGGATATAGCTAAAATTTTGCTGCAGGTGTGGTGTGCACTTGAGGATCTTTGCTCCTCTGGTTATTTTTCTACCAAAAAACCCCAAACGCAAACCGTGTTGCTTACCTGCCTCAAACTGTAGACTTCAGGCGTAATGTTTTTCAAAGAGCTCAGAGCTTTGGGCTCTTGGATTCATCCTAGCAGACAATTTTCCCATTAGGAGACAGCCAAATGCTCCAGGGAAACATACATTGCTGGAAACGGCACCTGCATTCCAGATTTACCCAAGTCTCTTGATGATGCATCCTAAGAAGAGCTCTCTTCCTAGCCACAAGAAAGGGCTGGGAAAGTTTAGGCAAGGCCAAGGACTGGAGGTGAGACACATCACAGAAGGAGGTTTGAAATCCCCCCTCTGGCAGCAGTGACTCTGCGACTCTCTCCATGGGAAACGGACGAGATCTGGACTTTTAATTGCAGCCCTGGATTGGAGGAGGAGACCCAGGAGGAGCAGAAAGGGTGAGGAGTAAAGAAGAGAGGTGCATAATTTGAGAGAGCAAGGAATGAGGCTGGAGGCTCCAGCTGAGGACACTGCTCAGCAGAGGCAGTTTATGAGCCTGGCAAAAACAGCATGAGGAGGTTTCCTTGTTGGCTTTTGGTGAGGCTCAGGAGCCCCTTAAGGCTGGGACAACTTCCCCATTCCTGCAGGCAGGCAGTGAAGAGCCCTGTGCTCCCCTGTGAGTGAAGGGCAAAGTCTGGGGCAAAAAGGGACAGGTTGCCATAAATTCCATCCTTTCTGGGCTCAGTGACCAAGAGCTGTGCTGGGGTCTCACTTAACCCTGATAAATGTGGTGTTGGGAAGGATGCTGGGAACATCCTGGCAATGTGTTTTCCTATGATCATTCATCCACGGTGAGGCAGGAAATGGGCAAGAGTCAAATTTATTTTCTTAGAGAAACTCCATCTAGTGCCTATCTCCCCCTCTAAAGCTATTAGGTGCGTTTCAAGATGGTGAAGGGCTAGGAATCCCAAAGGTACCCTTATGCCTTAGATGCAAATAAAGCACCAGGCAGAAAACCAATAGCTTTTCTGTGTCTCAGCACGGGGAAGGCTGTCAGGGGAGGTTCCTGAAACGTGCATAAGGCAGAGCAGTGTCGTGGAGTCCCTTGGCCACGGGATGAGCAGCGGGCAGGCTGTGCAGCATCCAGCTGTGCCACGCTAATCTGCTTCTCTGAGGCCACACTTGGTTACTAATGTGGTTTGTCAGGAGAAAGGGCAATGTTTTATCTTTACTTGCCTCTATTTTTAGCTGCCTTGGGTCAGCAAAACCACTCAGACAGCAGCGCTGGGGGACCTGCATCTCCAGATCCAATTGTCCAGCTCTGAGCCATCCCCTACACGGAGAGCAGCCTGAAATCCATAATTCCTCCTTTCTCCCAGCTCATCCTGCTCCCACTCAGCAGTGCCCACCTCCTCCTGGTGGTCCCAGCTCGTGGCTGTGCTACACTGCCCCAGCCTGATGGTGTAGAGATCTCCAGAGCTGGTGCTCCAGGTCTGCTCATGGCACAATCCTACGATTGTTCCGAGGTTTTGCACGTGAGCTGAGTGCCTGAGGTACTGAGGGGCACACCCCTGATGGGCTGTGTGCATCTTGCTCCTGCCCCTGCATTGGGATTCCCAGGCAGAGGAGTACCCCTGCTCTGTGAAACCCACAGGCTGTGAAACCCACAGGCTTTCCTCCATCATCTGAAGAACTTAATTGTTATTAACATGCTGCATTAAGTGCTGGGAGGGGTTGCAGAGGCTTTCTGTGGATTTGTCCCCAAGTTAGATTGCACCTGAAATGACTGCACGCCTTTGGAGCAGCAGATGTTCAGGATCAGTGCCTGCTCCACTACTGCTCTGTGTTTCCAGTGCTGGCTGTAGGGCAAGGGATGTTGGTCTGCAGTTATCCTTCATTCCATTCCTGAACAGAGGTTTAAAAATCAATGTCACACGGTGCAGTCGGAGCAGGGTTGCATGGACTCTCTGAACAGAAGCATAGTTTTGGTCTAGAAATAAACTAGCAGTGTCTTGCAAAACTTCCAGGATTTCATGATCTGGACTGGAACAGAAATGCCACAGGCAGTGCTGCCAACCCTGAGCATTCAAATGCCATGAGTCAGCCCCCCCATCCTCCCTGACTCTTCCAAGAGTCTTTTCCTTTAAGGGTTTTTTTTAACAGTGAGGTTAAACTTGGTTCTATTTTCCAGGTTTCTCTGCTCCTCTTCTCCCCCGCCTTTTGGGGAGGCTGGAAACTTAACTGTTTTGGGAGCGAGGAGACTGTTTCTATAATGAAGAGGAAATGCAATTCTCTGAGCCCCTGGAGCGGGGCCCTGAGTAACGTTGTTATGTGGCTTTATGATAAATTTGGGAGATTTGGCAGCGCTTCAGTCTGGCTCCTTGTTTAATTGCCTGCAGATCCTGCCTTGTCATTAACACAAGAGGTCAAGGTACTGGCAGGAGTTCTGTGATTTGTGGAGGCATACTTAGCTTATAAAAACACCTCTGTCTTTGCCTCCCAGCGAGCTTTCCTTGTTCATCCAGCTGTTACTGTTGTTCTCCCCCTCTCCTGAGCTCCTTCAGCAGACTCTTCCTTGCCTTTGTGAGGTGCCTTATGCAATGCCTGTGCTCAAGCTCACTTCTGGCCAGCTACACACCCGCTGCAGCGGCATCTGGGCATCTGAAATGCTCATTAAACTTGGTATATTTTAATAATTGTGGTCCAGGAAATGTCTTCTTCCTCTAAGGAAATGGAGCAGAGAGGATGGCAAGGGAGCAGAGCCCAAGGAGCATCCAGCGAGATCTTTGGATAAAGAAGGAACATCTGCCAGGATACAGCACACATGCAACAAGCAGCACACGAGTCTACTGCATGACAGATATTTAGGTTGAAAAAGACCTTTAAAAGTGTTGCGTCCAACCCTTCACTCACTGCCAAGACCACCACTAAACCACATCCCCGAGTGCCACCTCTACACCTGTCCGGTCTTTCTCAGTTCTCCCTGAAAATCAGGGCTTGAGGAGGCTGACAATTCACTCAAAACCAGGATGTGCTCATTATTTATTGCTCTAAGCCCTGTATTACTCCTTTTGTCCACAAATACTTACTGCCATCTGACAACACAACAAGAAGATGTTACTCCAAAGGGACAGGACTTGGCTATGCAGCATCCAGCATTATTCTTATTTTATTACTAGATTGTTGAAGGGTTGATTTGCCTGGGCTTTAGGGTATCCTAGTACTTAAAGGGAAGTAATGAAAAATACGGAGAGAGATTTTTTTATGTGGGAAGATAGTGATAGGCAATTGGGAAAGGTTTTAAACTGAGGGATGTGATATTTAGATTAGCTATTAGGAGGAAATTATTCCCTGGGAGGGTGGGCAGGCCCTGGCCCAGGGTGCCCAGAGCAGCTGTGGCTGCCCCTGGATCCCTGGCAGTGCCCCAGGCCAGGCTGGATGGGGCTGGGAGCAGCCTGGGACAATGGGAGGTGTCCCTGCACATGGCAGGGGGTGGAGTGGGATGAGCTTTATGGTCCTTCAAGGTCCTTTCCAAGCCCAGCAGTTCAGGGTTCTGTACAGCTCCGTGTCCTGCTCTGCCCTGAAAGCGCCGCTCAGTCCCGCAGCCGCCCGTCGCTCCAACATTTCCAGCAGTGCTGCAGCCACAGCTTGCCAGCTCTGGAGGGGCTGCAGGGCCCGGGATGTTCCTCACAGGGCACCGTGTGGGCTGCAGCAGCCACAGGAGAGTGCAGGATCAGGGCTCAGTGTGGGATGAGGGATAGATGGATGGATGGGTGGGTGGGTGGATGGATGGGTGGGTGGATGGATGGACGGATGGATGGATGGATGGATGGATGGATGGATGGATGGATGGATGGATGGATGGATGGATGGACGGATGGATGCTGCGCGCAGTCTCTGGCACCCCTGTGTGGCCACCTGCACAAGCACAGCCCAGGCAAACACCTCAGCCTTCCCCGACAGCTGCTGCCTGGTCAGAAAAGCCCGGGAACCATTTCCAGGCGGTCTGGAGGGGATATTAAATCCTGGCTGGTGAGGCAGCAAGTCCCTGTGAAGAATAGGAGCCCTGTTATCCTCTGTGGAAGGCCAGGAGGACACCAGGAACCAAGAGAGCCACAGAATTGCTGAATCCAGGAATGGTTTGGGTTGGAAGGAACCCCAAAGTCCATGCAGTGCCACCCCCTGCCATGGCAGGGACACCTCCCACTGTCCCAGGCTGCTCCCAGCCCCATCCAGCCTGGCCTGGGGCACTGCCAGGGATCCAGGGGCAGCCACAGCTGCTCTGGGCACCCTGGGCCAGGGCCTGCCCACCCTCACAGGGAATAATTTCTCCCCAAAAAAGAAGAGCTAAGGAAGGGACCAGCCCTTCCTGTTTCCTGTCCCTTTGGTGTTTACCTGGCTGTTGCGTTCCTACAGCTGGGGCAGGGAGAAGGAAAATAAGGATTTTGTTACTTTGATTGGCTCCCATCAGTGGAGATATAAACTGTACCTGCACAGAGAGCTTACAGTGGTGGCTGTAACTAGACTAAAATAGCAGAAAGCTGCTATGCACAGCTGTGGATGCATAGCAGTGATGCTGTCAGCTGGGTTTAACCCTCTTGTCCATCCCTCCCCAAAATTACTTCCTTGGTAAAATGGCTGAGAAACCAAAATTAAGGAAAACTACAGCTGCAGTGCTGCAAGCTGGCTGCCCACAGCCAGGCCAGCACCAGGGAGCACAGCCAGAGCTGAGAACCCACCTTTATACAAAATCAGGAGATCCCTGAGGCCTTCCAGTCCCCTTCCAGTCCCTCCCATCAGCACATCCCAGCAGGCAAGCAGGACCCTACTCCCAAGGTTTGGAGGCAGCGTGTTCCAGCCCCATGCCTTCAGCAATGGACATGGAGCCCCTCCTTCCCCTCTCCTTCATCCGGCCTCCACCTTATCCTGCTGTTTAGCACAGTCCTCATGTTATATTTGCTCACCAAGCTACCTTCCTATCTTAATTTCCATTCCTAGGGAACTCATGAAAGGTGGATTTTCCCCAACCCTAATTTTCTACCCCTCTTTGTGCTTCTTGGGGGAGGCAGAGAAGGACTTGGAGGGGTTGCCGAGGTGTTGGGGTTGGGAGCAGGACACTGATTCCTGTCCTCTTGACAAGTGCTGACCTGAGCCAAAGGCAGGCCCTGAGAACACTGGAATGCTCAGGGACACCTGGAGCATGTGCCACATCCAGCTGTGCCTTGTGTGTGGGCACCAGGTGAAGGACAGGGAGGTGGTGGCAAGAGCAAGAAGAGCCTGGACAGACTCTTCTCCAAGTGGTGGAGAGAGTAGATAAGAACCCCATAGCACAGAACAGGGGCCTTGGCCCAGATGCATTTGGAGAAAAAGAGCTCTGTGGGCTCAGTGTCACTGCAGTGCCACCAAATGCCATGCTCTGTGTGGCACCAGGGCCACTGACTCTCGGGTTTTGGTTGATAATTGCTGCCCTGAGATGTGCAGGATGTCTCTGCTTCGGCCCGTGCAGCTGAAGAACGAGTCTGGACTCTTCACGTTTCAGTCTTGAGGTTGTTTATTAATTCTTATCTATAAAATTTTTCTTTCTGCCCAGCCGAGATCTGCTCAGCAGGGCAGCCACAGGCACTCTGTGTTGTCCTTTTATACTACAAACTACATATAACATATTTACACTTAATTCCCAATACCCATCACCTATGTTAGACAGTGCACTTCTACTCTAAACCAATCCCAAAGTGCCAACATCAGTGCAGAAAATAGAGAACAAGAGGAAGGAGGAAGGCTGGACACACCCAGGTTCCTCCATCTTGTCCCCATAACCCCCATACCAAAAATCCCAAAATCTGCATTATCACCCTGTGCATATATTTTATTACACTATTCAAGCCTGTGTGACTTTCACATCCTCATACAAAGTTGGCCACTTGCTCCAAGGGTCAAAATCGAACCCCCAGGTGCTCTGGGCAGCATGCCAGGGTCTCTGAGCCCCCCAGCAGGGTCCTCAGCAACTCTGGACACCCGGAGGGATGTGCTGACAACTGAGAGGGTGCTGTGGCCACTGAGAGGGTGTTGTGGCCATCAAGGGGGAGCTGTGGCCATTGAGGGGGCGCCTGAGCCCCGCAGAGCTGCCTGCGCACCACCCACCCCACCAGCATCCATCAGAGCACCAGCCTCATCAGCCACGGGCACATGGAGGCTCCTCGTTTAACACCCACGGCTCTCTGGCTTTGGGATGCTGTGTGGATGTCCAGGAGCACAGAGGAGAGCCTGGCACAGAGCAGGGCAGGGAGCTGGGCAGCTGCTCCAGCAGGGAGGCCAGCTCCACACAGACACGGCTCTGGAGTGTTTCCTGTGTGTGGAGCAGCTTCCTAGTGCCCCACCAGACCCTGGCTTTGGGGCAGAGTCCTGCACTTGGAAATTATTTGTCATTATTTGAAATAAGCTGCAGCCCCAATTACATCTCACAGCACTTTCCCCAGTGCTCAGGGAAGTGGAACAGGTTTTGAGCTGTGCCCACAAAGTCTGAGAGCAGAGAGGACACAATGACATATGGGTGTGGAGACAGGCTCTGGAGAACAAAACACTCATTACTTGCAGGGGAAGAATGAGACAGGATGTTGAGGAGCGAGTTAAAGCAAATTTTAAAGTATCTTCTTGCGAAGATGCAGCTATGGAACTTGTCACTGCAGTGTGTCTCTGCCTGACTCCAAGAAGGCTCTGAGCTGTGTTCCGGCAGGAGGGGTGGCCAGAGGAAAATGAGTTGGGAGCTGCATCCAATGCACACTCATGGCTGCTGGAAGCTTGGTCACTTCTTCATGTGCTGTTCCTGGCATTTTCCCAAGCAGTCCCCACTCCTGAAGGATTAGGAGGTGACACCTAATGTCACGTCAGTCCCCATGATGTCCCTGATGTGCCACCCTGAGCTCTGCGGCCCTTGCAGCCAGGCTGGTTCCTGGTCCGCACTGGCTCTGACCACAGCGAGCCCCGCAGGGATCTCACAGGTTTGCCTTCACCCTCAGGGTGCCTTGGGCAGGGGAAGCCACCCCTGAACTGCTCTCAGGAGCTCAGGGCCCTGGATGGATCCTGGAATCTCAGTGGTGAACATCTCTGCAGGGATGAGAGCTGCCTCAGCATCTAGAATGGCCAGGCACCTCCAGCCTGCCATGGAGGTAGCTGGGAGTGGGGCAGGTGCAGGGGGATTTTCTGCTGATCTCCATCATCATCTGTGGGTTTTGCCTGCTGGCCATTCCCTTTCCCAAAATTTTCCCCAAAAGTAGTGCTACCTCTTAAAGCTCCAAGCAAGAAATCCTCAAACCTTCCTCTGACACCCTGTCAGGATGGTCTGACACTGAGGTGGCAAAGGGACCCACTTGTTTGTCACATTTCAGGTTACCTGGGAAAGGAACGTCCCCAGAGATGGCAGGGAACACACCAGAGTGGGCTGTGCTCCCACCCTGACCCCTCTCAGTGTCCTTCCCACTCTCATCCCATTATCAACAGCCTGGATGAGGGGATCAAACTGATCACCCTCAGTCAGTTTGTAGGTGACACCAAGCGGGGTGGGAGTGTTGGTGTGCTGGGGGCAGGAAGGCTCTGCAGAAGGGCCTGGACAGGCTGGATCCATGGGCTGAGGCCAGTGGGCTGAGGGCCAACAAGGCCACGTGCTGGGTGCTGCCCCTGGGTCACACCAATCCCATGGAATGCTCTGGAAAGCTGGGAAAGGCCCTGAGGGTGCTGGGGTCAGTGGATGAGCACAGGTGTGCCCAGGTGGGCAATGGCCCCTGGGCTGTCCCAGCCTGGCTGTGACACAGCCCCAGGGCAGGGCCTGTCCCTGTGCCGGCCCTGCTGAGGCAGCTCCAGTGCTGGGGACAGCTCTGGGCCCTCAGCACAAGAGAGACACCGAGGGGCTGGAGCGTGTCCAGGGCAGGGAACGGAGCTGGGAAGGGGCTGGAGCCCCAGGAGAGGCTGAGGGAGCTGGGCAGGGGCTGAGCCTGGAGCAAAGGAGGCTCAGGGGGGCCCTTGTGGCTCTGCACAGCTCCTGACAGGAGGGGACAGCCGGGGGGGTCGGGCTGTGCTCCAGGGAACAGGGACAGGAGCAGAGGAACGGCCTCAAGAGGCACCAGGAGAAGTTTAGATTGAGTATTAGGGAAAATTTCTTCACTGGAAGGATTTTCCAGGCTTGGCACAGCTGCCCAGGGCTGTGATGGCATCCCTGTCCCTGGAGGTGTTTAAAAGCTGTGTGGATGTGGCACTTGGGGACACGGGACAGTGGTGGCCTTGGCAGTGCTGAGGAAATGGTTGGACTCAATGGTCTCAGAAGGCTTTTCCAACCTAAATGATTCCATAATTCTACTATCTTCCCATGGGATATTCCGTAACACTGGGAGGCCCCATCCCCAGGGTGCTGTAGGGAAGGTTTGGGAGGTGTCATTGCGGGTTGATGTGGAAAGGATCCCTGGAGCCATCTGGCTGGAACTGGGAGCTGTGGGTGTGCAAGCAGGGATTGGGGGTGCAAGCAGGGGTTGGGGGGTGCAGGCAGGGATTCGGGGTGCAGGCAGGGATTCGGGGTGCAGGCAGGGATTGGGGGGTGCAGGCAGGGATTGGGGGTGCAGGCAGGGATTCGGGGTGCAGGCAGGGATTCGGGGTGCAGGCAGGGATTCGGGGGTGCAAGAAGGGATTGGGGGGTGCAGGCAGGGGTTGGGGGTGCAGGCAGGGGTTCAGGGGTGCAAGAAGGGATTGGGGGGTGCAGGCAGGGATTGGGGGTGCAGGCAGGGGTTCGGGGGTGCAAGAAGGGATTGGGGGGTGCAGGCAGGGGTTGGGGGTGCAGGCAGGGATTGGGGGTGCAGGCAGGGGTTCATGATGGGGGCAGGCTCAGGTTTGGGGTGCAGGGAGGGGTTCATGGTTGCAGGCAGAGGTTCAGGGGTGCAGGCAGGGGCTGGGGAGGTGGGCAGCTGTTGAGGGGTAGAGCAGGTGTTTGGGGGGTGCAGTCAGGGGCTTGGAGGGCAGGCAGGGTCTTGGGGGACAGGCAGGGGTTTAGGGGACAGGCAGGGGTTTGGGGGGCTGTTAGGGGTTTGGAGGGCAGGTAGCAGTTTGAGGGGCCGTAAGGGGTTTAGGGTGCAGGCAGGGGTTTGGGGGATAGGTAGGGGTTGGGGAGCTGTTAGGGGTTTGAGGTTTGGAGGACTGTTAGGGGTTTGGGAGGCAAGCTATGGTTTGGGGTTTGGGGGGGCTAGCAGGGGTTTGAGGGGCAGGCTGGGGTTTGGGGTTTGGGGGACAGGCAGAGTTTGGGCTTTGGGCTTTGGGGGGCTGGAAGGGGTTTGAGGGGCAGGCTGGGGTTTGGGGTTTGCAGGGATTTTGGGTTTGGGGTTTGCAGGGGTTTGGAGTTTGGGGGCCTGGCAGGGTTTGGGGTCTGGGGGGAAGGCAGGGTTTAGGTTTGGGGAACTGGCAGGGTTTGGGTTTTGGGGGATTGGCAGGGGTTTGGGGTTTGGACTTTGGGGGGCTGGAAGGGGTTTGAGGGGCAGGCTGAGGTTTGGGCTTTGGGGGCTGTCCTGGGTTTGGGGTTTGCAGGGGTTTGGGGGGATGGCAGGAGTTTGGGGTTTGGGGGGCTGGCAGAGGTTAGAGGAGCCGGCTGGGATTTGGAGTTTAGGGGCCCGGCAGAGTTTGGGCTTTGGGCTTTGGGGTCTGTCCGGGGTTTGGGGTTTGCAGGGTTTGGGGTTCGGGGTCTGTCCGGGGTTTGGGGTTTGCAGGGTTTGGGGTTCGGGTTCTGTCCGGGGTTTGGGGTTTTCAGGGTTTGGGGTTCGAGGTCTGTCCGGTGTTTGGGGTTTGCAGGGTTTGGGGTTCGGGGTCTGTCCGGTGTTTGGGGTTTGCAGGGTTTGGGGTTCGGGGTCTGTCCGGTGTTTGGGGTTTGCAGGGTTTGGGGTTCGGGGTCTGTCCGGTGTTTGGGGTTTGCAGGGTTTGGGGTTCGGGGTCTGTCCGGGGTTTGGGGTTTGCAGGGTTTGGGGTTCGGGGTCTGTCCGGTGTTTGGGGTTTGCAGGGTTTGGGGTTCGGGGTCTGTCCGGTGTTTGGGGTTTGCAGGGTTTGGGGTTCGGGGTCTGTCCGGTGTTTGGGGTTTGCAGGGTTTGGGGTTCGGGGTCTGTCCGGGGTTGCGCGGTCGGGCCGAGGCGCTGCCTGAAGTTCCCGGCAGCCGCCACCAGAGGGAGCCACAGCGTCACAGGCCTGCGGTACCGGGAGGGCGGGGCCGGGAATGGGAATCCTGGGATGGGAATACTGGGATGGGGATACTGGGATGGGAATATTGGGATGGGGATACTGGGATGGGGATACTGGGATGGGGATACTGGGATGGGGATACTGGGATGGGAATATTGGGATGGGGATACTGGGATGGGGGACAGGGATGGGGATATTGGGATGGGGATACTGGGATGGGGATACTGGGATGGGGATACTGGGATGGGGGACAGGGATGGGGATACTGGGATGGGGATACTGGGATGGGGATACTGGGATGGGGGACAGGGATGGGGATATTGGGATGGGGATATTGGGATGGGGATACTGGGATGGGGATACTGGGATGGGGATACTGGGATGGGGGACAGGGATGGGGGACAGGGATGGGGATATTGGGATGGGGATACTGGGATGGGGGACAGGGATGGGGATATGGGGTGGGGATACTGGGATCGGGATACTGGGATGGGAATCCTGGGATGGGGATACTGGGATGGGGATATTGGGATGGGGATACTGGGATGGGGGACAGGGATGGGGATACTGGGATGGGGGACAGGGATGGGGATACTGGGATGGGGATACTGGGATGGGGATACTGGGATGGGGATATTGGGATGGGGATACTGGGATGGGGATACTGGGATGGGGATACTGGGATGGGGGACAGGGATGGGGGACAGGGATGGGGATATTGGGATGGGGATACTGGGATGGGGATATTGGGATGGGGATACTGGGACGGGGATACTGGGATGGGGGACAGGGATGGGGATACTGGGACGGGGATACTGGGACGGGGATACTGGGATGGGGATACTGGGATGGGGATACTGGGATGGGGATATTGGGATGGGGATACTGGGACGGGGATACTGGGATGGGGGACAGGGATGGGGATACTGGGATGGGGGACAGGGATGGGGATACTGGGACGGGGATACTGGGACGGGGATACTGGGATGGGGATACTGGGATGGGGATACTGGGATGGGGGACAGGGATGGGGATACTGGGACGGGGATACTGGGATGGGGATACTGGGATGGGAATCCTGGGATGGGGATACTGGGATGGGGATACTGGGATGGGGGACAGGGATGGGGATACTGGGATGGGGATACTGGGATGGGGATACTGGGATGGGGATACTGGGATGGGGGACAGGGATGGGGATATTGGGGTGGGGATACTGGGATGGGGATACTGGGATGGGGGACAGGGATGGGGGACAGGGATGGGGATATTGGGATGGGGATACTGGGATGGGGATATTGGGATGGGGATACTGGGATGGGGATACTGGGACGGGGATACTGGGATGGGGGACAGGGATGGGGATACTGGGATGGGGATACTGGGACGGGGATACTGGGATGGGGGACAGGGATGGGGATACTGGGATGGGGATACTGGGACGGGGATACTGGGATGGGGGACAGGGATGGGGATACTGGGATGGGGATACTGGGATGGGGATATTGGGATGGGGATACTGGGATGGGGATACTGGGATGGGGATACTGGGATGGGGATACTGGGATGGGGATATTGGGATGGGGATACTGGGATGGGGATACTGGGACGGGGATACTGGGATGGGGGACAGGGATGGGGATACTGGGATGGGGATACTGGGATGGGGATACTGGGATGGGGGACAGGGATGGGGATACTGGGATGGGGATACTGGGACGGGGATACTGGGATGGGGGACAGGGATGGGAATCCTGGGATGGGGATACTGGGATGGGGATACTGGGATGGGGGACAGGGATGGGGATACTGGGATGGGGATACTGGGATGGGGATATTGGGATGGGGATACTGGGATGGGGATACTGGGATGGGGATACTGGGATGGGGATACTGGGATGGGGATATTGGGATGGGGATATTGGGATGGGGATACTGGGATGGGGGACAGGGATGGGGATATTGGGGTGGGGATACTGGGATGGGGATACTGGGATGGGAATCCTGGGATGGGGATACTGGGATGGGGATACTGGGATGGGGATATTGGGATGGGGGACAGGGACGGGGATACTGGGATGGGGATACTGGGATGGGGATATTGGGATGGGGATACTGGGATGGGGATACTGGGATGGGGGACAGGGATGGGGGACAGGGATGGGGATACTGGGATGGGGATATTGGGATGGGGATACTGGGATGGGGATACTGGGATGGGGATACTGGGATGGGGATATTGGGATGGGGATACTGGGATGGGGATACTGGGATGGGGATACTGGGATGGAGGACAGGGATGGGGATACTGGGATGGGGATACTGGGATGGAGGACAGGGATGGGGATACTGGGATGGGGATACTGGGATGGGGGACAGGGATGGGGATACTGGGATAGGAAAACAGGGGTAAGGACACTGAGATGGGTGTTTTGGAATGGGGGTACTGGGATGGGGTTATAACACTGAGGGAACAGGGGCAGGGTAGAGGGATGGGGAAACAGGATAGAGGATATTGGAATGGGGATGCTGGGATGGGGGAACTGGGAAGGGGGTACCAGGATGGGGGAACTGGCATGGGGGTATTAATATGGGGGAACTGGGATTAGGAATTGCAGTGGGGGTATTGGGATGATGGCATTGGGATGAGGATACTGGGACAGAGGTGCTGGGATGAAGGAACTGGGATGGGAGTACTGGGATGGGGACACTGGAATAGTGGTGTTGTGTTGGGGGGACCAGTGGGAGGTGAGTACCAGGATGAAGGAGAACCAGGATGGAGGAAGGTGATGGGATGGAAGCTCACCAGGGTGCAGGAACACTGGGATGTGGTCTGGAATGGGAGTTCTGGGATGGGGGGAGCACCAGGGTGAAGGAGCACCAATATCATGGAAGGTATCCTGGAATGCACTGCAGGAACACCAGGATGGGGGGATTACAGAGCACCAGGATGTGGAATATCATGATGGGGAGGCTGCTGGGACGCAGGAGAATGTGGGTGGGGGGAGCACCAGGTTGGAACAGCACCAGGCACAAGCCCACTTGCACCCCATCTGTAGCAAAGACTGCAGATGGAATAGCTGAGGCAGGACACAGGGATGGGCTGTGTGGGTGTGCTGTGGTGCCAGAGCCCTGTGAGCACCCTGTGGTCCCAGCTGCCTCTGCAAGGTGCCACAGGCTCTGCTCAGAGGGCAGCAAGCACCAAATACTCTGATTTAACAGAGTATTTTAACAGTTTTTTCTTGTCCTGTCTCTCCACTCGTGAGGGAGGCAGTTCTCCTCCTCTGCCCACCCCTGCACAAAGCACTTGCACAGCTGGACTGGGTTTGCCCAGGAGTGTCGGTTTCTCGGCTGTTTAGGTGACCTGGAAAGGCCCGGGGCGGCCTTGGGCAGCCCGCGCTTCAAAGGACGAGAAGAGGCTTCAGGTCTTTTCTCGGTCTCGGTGTTTATTAATTGTTTATCTAAAAGATTTTCTCTTGGCCTGACAGAGGTCTGCACAGCAAGTCAGCCATGAGCACACTGAGAGCCCCCGGGGCGGTCACCTATCTTTATACTCAAAGTTACGTTTACAATATTTATGAATTTTCCTCAATGCCTTTTACTTTTATTAACTAGTGCACTTTTAGTAATAACCAATCCCAAAGTGCCAACATCACCACAGAAAATAGAAGCCAAGAAGAAGAAGAAGAAAAACAAGACACGCCTCAATTCTTCTATCTTACTTCTTTAGACTCCCCTGTACAGAAATCTTAAACTGTGTTTTACACTAATTAACTTATCCCTTCACCATTTACCCCAGTGAAATCTTCTCATCCTCATACAGGTGTCGTCTCCCTTGTAAGATCAAAGTCTAGCCACCAAACACTTCTAGCAATATTCCAAGACTCCCGAGCCCCTCAAAGGTGGACTGCACATCAGTCCTGAAGTGCTGAGGTCCCACACAGGAGACCCTGCAGGATGAAGGTTGTCCTGGATGGGCTATGTGCAGGAGGTATGCTGAGAGAAAAGTCTAATTTTTAGGGAGCAATTATCTGTTTTGGCCCCTCCCTGGGATTACAGCGCCACAAGCCCTTGGGCAGCAAGTTGTTTGCTTCCAGCTCTGCTGTTTAATGGGTAATAAGTAAAATCCTCCCTTGGAGCTGTTAGAGCAGGAACTCACGGAATGGTTTGGGTTGGAAAAGAGCTTCAAAGATCACCAAGTTCAACCCCTGCCATGGCAGGGACACCTCCCACTGTCCCAGGCTGCTCCCAGCCCCATCCAGCCTGGCCTGGGGCACTGCCAGGGATCCAGGGGCAGCCACAGCTGCTCTGGGCACCCTGGGCCAGGGCCTGCCCACCCTCCCAGCCAGCAATTCCTAATTCCCAATGTGCCAAAATCTGTGCCTGCCCTCTGGCCGTGGGAGCCATTGCCTGGGTGCTGTCCCTGCCTGCCTTGTCCCCAGGGGCTGTGCAGCTCTCCTGGAGCCCCTGGAGGCCCTGGCAGGGGCTCTGAGGTGTCCCTGGAGCTTCTCTGGTGCAGCTGAACAGCCCCAGCTGTGCCAGGCTGGCTCCAGAGCAGAGGGGCTCCAGCCCTGGGGCTGGGTGGTTTGAGCCTGAGATCTGCCTGTTCTGAATTCCTGAAGGACACACTCATTCAAGATCATTCAAAGACGGTTCAGTTCAATGCTGTAGTTAATGGCAACCACTTCTGATGGCGTTGGTTTGCTTGCAGGATTTTTTCTCTTCTATCTAGAATGTGCGTCAAATGTGATCTCACAGATATGCCAATTCTACATTTAATGGCACTTTTCATCCCATCTTCTCATGGACAGACTCATGGAGAAACAGGATTCCTCACTTAAAATAAAACATGCTTTTTGCCACTCTATACCCTACTCAGTTTTAACCACCTGAACACTGAACCTTGTTTATTTCCTATTTTTGCCCTTCCTGTTTTTCCATCCACCTCACTCATAGGCAGGGTAAACCTTAAACCTTGGGCTTCGGGCTTGCTCGGACTGAAAAGCATTTGGAACCAGCAGTGCAACAGTGCTTTTGTTAACACAGCCGGGGGTCTGGGCTTTTGGGATTTGAAGGATTCAGCTGACTGGGAGCATCTCAAATCCTAAAGCTTGGTGAGGCCAAAGGGGCAGGGGGATCCCTGTCAGGCAAACACAGAGGAGGTGCCCCCAGTCACCCCCAGGACAGAAGTTTGCTCCATTCCCTGTGCTCCAGGCAGAGGTTGGGAATCTCCCAAGGAGGTTCCTTCCCTACCCAAGGCTGTGTGGTGCAGACTGGAGTTGGGGTGCACAGCAGAGTCCCCTTCCCTCCCTGCTTTCAGGATGGCCACATGGTGGAGGTGGGCAAAAACCAGGGGGGCTGCAATAGGTGAGGTTGGAGAGGGAAAGTGAACCTTAGTGTGGACTGAGTGTGACTTTCCAATGTTTCCTTGGTTTGTGTTGGGCCCAGACATGTGTTTTGGGCTTGCAGAGCTTGATTTTGGTTTAGAAACTGAGGTATTTTAGAGATCTCTCTAAGATCCCTCCTCCTGGTCCTGGAGGTGCTCTGTCATCCCTGTGCCCAGGCAGGATGTCTCTGATGGCACAAAACATCAGTGTTTGGGCAACCAAGCAGAGCCATTTCCATTTGTGATGTTGGTCCCATTTTGGGTACAAACCAGCATCCCCAGGACTCGCATCTGAACAGCAAATGCCATTCTGCAGCACAGGAATGTTTGGGTTTGTGCTTAACCAAAGAGAGAGTCAATAAAGGGGCATTCCACCACACTTAACTCTGACTAGGAGGAAAAGGTTTATACACTAGACAGACCAAAAATCTTTTTTTTCTTTTTTTAAAATTTGTTTGTTTTGTTTTTTTTAACAAAATGAGATTCCTCCCCCGACTCTCCCAAATCTATAGGGAAAATATCCTGATGTCCATTCTGCATGTAACTGCTGCCAGACGGAAGATGGGATGGGAATAATGGCAGCAACATCTGTAATGGAAAAGTGGAATATGGCAGGAATATGGTACTGGAATATGGCAGGAATATGGTTACTGCATGGCTGGAGATGCTGAGGGTTATGGTCTCTGAGAATCAGAGAATCCAGAATGGTTTGGGTTGGAAGGGACCCTAAGGTTCTCTGTGTTCCACCCCTGCCAAGGACAGGGACACCTTTCTCTAGACCAGATTGCTCCTCATCCAACCTGGCCCTGCAGAGACACTGCCCAATGGTCCAAGAAAAATTAATAAATTGTGTGTTTCAGCAGCATTCGTGGAGAAATGTGTCTCCAGGTGAGTTTTCTGAGCACCCAGGAGAACACACCAGGAATTGTGTTTCTGCTGGGTGTCCTCGGGCCAGGCTCTGAACAGGAATAACCTCTGTGAGCAAACACATCCAAGGCAGGGACAAGTGAGGGGAACAAGACCTGCTCCTCTGAGTGCTTATTCAGACCTGACTCAGGTGTCTCTGAGGCTTGGCCGCTGCCAGCAAAGGCTCAGATGTGGGAAAAGGGCTGGAAGAGGAGGGCACTGCTGTGTCAAGGTCACTGTTCTGAGAGGCTATTCTCACTGAGATCACAAGAATGCCTATAATTTATTCTCTGCGTGACAAACTATGGCACAAATCCTTTACAAAGCCAAGAAAATAGAAAATATCAGCTCTAGAGCTGATGTCTCAGAGGCAGAAATGCAGCTCTGTTTGACTATGCTTTATGTAAACTTTGCTGCCACGTTTCACCTGCTGTGAACTGCAGCAGGAGCCCAGGGCGTTTCCAAGGGTGATGCCTGCTTTGTTCCGAGCTGGAGCTGCCCTTGGATGGGGTGTGGGATGTGCTGCTGCTGGGGCAGGACAGGCAGCCAGCGCCCTTCTCTTGTCTCAGGCAGGTGGTGGTGCTAAAGGGAGGGAAGGGGATGGGGAAGGATGGGGCTGTGGGTCTCAAGGACGTGTGCTGGACATGGAGTTTGTGAGTCCAGTGGGAGCAGGGAGGAGCTCCTCAGTCTGGCACTTGCTGGAGGTGTTGCTCTCCCAGTGACAGAAAGGGCTTCTGCTGCTCTGAGCATTTCAATATTCCCATTTTTATGGGGAGTAACACCAGAGAATCAGAGAGTCTCAGAATGGTTTGGGTTGGAAGGATCTTAAAGCTCATCTCATTCCACCTGCTGCCATGTGCAGGGACACCTTCCACCATCCCAGGCTGCTCCCAGCCCCATCCAGCCTGGCCTGGGGCACTGCCAGGGATCCAGGGGCAGCCACAGCTGCTCTGGGCACCCTGGGCCAGGGCCTGCCCACCCTCACAGCCAGCAATTCCTTCCTGTATGTTCTCCCTTATATTTCTTCCTAGTATATTCCACATATTATGTGGGTGTGGTGTACAGCACCTCTGCCGTGCCCTTTGACCCCACAGGAATCAGGCAGCAAAAGGCAAAGACACAGAGAAACCACAATTTAATGCTGAAAATGGTTAACAGAAACCTCCTTATATGTTTTGAAAACATCTTATCTGCTTGTGGCCATTGTGTGTGTTACCTGGTCTCTGGGATTGCCAGCACTGTGAGGGATCACAGAATTCCATTCTGCAGAGACCCCAAGGATCACAAGGTCCAAACTTTCTTGGCAGAAGAAACATTCATTCCTGCAAACCCACATCTATCAAAACCCAAAACTCTTCTCTGTCCAGACAGAATCCCTGGAAGTGTCCAAGGCTAGGTTAGACAGGGCTTGGAGCAACCTGGGCTAGGAAAAGGTGTCCTGCCCATGGCAGGGGGTTGGACTAAAAGAACTTTAAGGTCCTTTCTTAAGGAAAAGATTAACCTGGGGTTCTGTATCTTTTTTTAATAGATTTTTTTTTTTCATTTTTCACGTGTGTTTTCTCCCCAGTCCCTCCAGTGGGACAGTGCCCTGGCAGGGTGGCCACGGCCCTGCCCCAGCCAGGGGTGCCACAAGGTTTGGTGCTTCCCTTTGCCCCTGAGCACGCCCAAATAATCCATCCAGGATTTCCGAGGCGCTGTCTGCAGGTGGATCTCTCCCAAGGTGAGCAGGAACAGGCTTGCTGAGCCAAGGCCAGCAGGGATGGTGTCCTCTGATGTCTTCTCTCCCACAGCCCACAGAGCCCCACCCTGTAATCCCCAAACAATGCCCACCGATTCACTAAAGCCCCAGCACACTGTTTCAGAAGCCTCTATTAAATGCACCTGAAAAAAAAAAAAAAAAAAAAGAAGGAGAAACAACTTGATTAAAGACTGCAGATGATGAGGAATCCACCACAGCCCCAGGTCCCACACCCTTAATTTCCTTTGCTCTTAAATTCTTGCAACTAAATTTGTCCATCTTTCATTTCCTGCCATGCATACCTGTATTTCTTGATAATTTCTTGTTCAATTTAAATTGCTGTGTCCTGGAGAGAACAAATAGAAGATTTATTCAGTGTTTTTGCAGCAAAGTTAATTCCCCTTCTGAAATCAAATCCCTCTTAGGAGAGCACACCTTACTTGGGAGAGGGGACCAGACTTTTTTGTTCTTTAAAACTGTAGAAATTAATTTACCACCACCACACCTTGAAAATGTCATGGATTTTCTCATCTCCAGGACCTGCATGGATGATGGAATGAAGAGCAACTACTATTGCTCTAGCTGTCTGCACTTCAGCCCCTGTGAACGAAGCCCAGCTGGGGAATATGGGATTATTATGGAGAAATTAAACATTATCTGCTGGAAACTATATTATCTGGAATCCAAAAGCAGGCCTTTCATGAAAAGCAGTTTCTCTCTGCGGAGTGCACTTAATTGTGCTGCTAGTACTTTTTAATTAGTATAATTTGGAAATTGAGTTAAATTAGACATTTTATTTCAGCAGCAGAAGAAGGGGCACTGGAATATCTGCTGACTGAAGGGCTGTGCCTGCTCACTCTTGGTCTAGCTCCAAAGACCTGCTAATAATTATTCATAGGAGCCAAGCTGAGCAGGGATGAACTCAGCATCTTCCCAGGTTTTACTGTCACTTCTGAAACAAGGGAAATTTCCTCACTCAGTGCAGGGAGGAAACCATCTCCCTGTGTCCTTCCCCTGGGGAAAAACAGTTGAGTCCTGCTACACAGGAAAGCCAGGGTGCTGTGTGCTCAGCCCTGCCTGGGGGTCCCCAGCTGGGGTAGAGCACAGTCATACTACAGTGGCAGTTTAGAAAAGGAAGATTATTTTACAGAGCTAGCTCTGGAAAAATGCCTGCTTCATATTTTTTAAATCAAATTTGAAGGATTCTTTAGGGAAAATAATAGAAAATCAGAGAGCCATTAGCAAACCTGTGTGCAGTGCTGGGGACAAACATTTTAGTGGCAACAGGATGAGGGGTGAAGGTTTTAAACTAAAAGAGGATGGATTTAGATCAGATATAAAGTTGTTTTTACAGTGAGAATGGTGAGGGCCTGGCACAGGTTGCCCAGAGAGGTGGCAGATGTCCCATCTCCAGAACCCTTCAAGGCCAGGCTCCCCCAGCCCCAGTGCCCTGAGCCCTACACTCCAGCTCATGGGGGTGACAAGTGTCAGTCAGAGCGAGGTGAAATGACTTCTCATTATTTCTGTCATTTCTGGTGGCACACACAGAGTGTTTTGGGGCAAACAAATTGAAGGGTTTTTCCAGGCAAAGTCTGTGCTAGTGGGGATAACGTGTGCTGGGCAGGGCAGCTGGCACCTTCGCGTGGCTGGTTATTTGGGCAGCTGCAAATTTCCATCTGATGTGTGTCTGCTACCCTGTGTGTAGATATGAGGGTATCAGCATGTCTCTATTTTGTCCCAGCATGGTTAATATAAACCTGCCCTGCTCTGATTCCCAGAGGCCAGAGCATTATAAAATACCTGCCATGCGCCTGACGTGCCTGTGGTTTGATATTGTTATCTCTTTTTTTTTTTCTCCTATCAAAAAGCAAGAACCTGTCAAACCCTTTTTTTCCTAACAGCTTTTTCAGCAAGCAGGGAATGAAAACATTTCCCTTTCCTCCCCAGTCACCTTGCTGGGAAGGCAATAGGGTCAAAACTGGGGTGCCAGCCCTGGGCAGCTGCTGAGGAAGGGAGGGCAGGTGTATTTTTACACCTGCAGCACTGTGTATTTTTACCAAAACTATGTGATAAGAAGCAAAGCCCGTGTGAAGATAAGCTCACTTATTTTATTGGCAGACAAAGGATAAGTCCCGGGCTCCTGTCATTGCTCAGCCTGAGCTGCTGGCATGTGGAAACCACAAGTTTATGCGGTTAAGGACTATCATTTCACAGTGTGGAGATGCCCAGTGGGGAAAAGAGGATGAGAGACTCAGGTGCTCTGAGGCATCACATCTCTCTGGTGAAAGGAGAAGTGTGAGTCCATCTCCTTGGAGGAGCAGACCTTGAGCAACCCTGATGGCTTCTCCATTGCACATAATATATAAACTGTGGTTAGCTGACATTTTCCAAGGTGACAAAATGCACATTTTCCAAGCTCCCCCGTGGCTGATGGGTGCTGGAGTGCTGTTTGCTGCCAATCCTCCTTCCTTTTTAGTGGCTCTGCTGATAGGGGGAGAGAGGATGTGGCCAGGAAGGGAGGATCTCCACATCAGCAGGTGAGTCAGGGCCAGGGAAGGCATCATTAGAAGGTGCATGAGAGATAACAGAGGGTGCAGGCAGGTGACTGCAGAGGATGTGGGCTCCCAGGAGCAGGAGAAGCTGGAACCTGGGCTGCTGCCATCAGCAGGAGTGTGGTGAAGGCCTCCCTGATGGGCCCTTCCCACCAGGCTCTGGATTAACCCAAGTCCAGGCAGGGGAGCTGCCACAGCCCTGAAGCAGATGAGGCACAGGGCTGTAGTGTTACAGTCTGAGACATTTGTCATTTTCCCAGGGAAGGTTCTCTCCTGGGACATGTTCAAAGAGTCATTGCTGACCCGGGGCTGCTGTTATCCCTGCAAACACAGTGCTCGTTTACACCTGGAGAAGGCTCAGAAGGTGCTTTACCAGCAGGGCAAGAAGAGCTGTATCCACTTTAGGGGAAGAAAGGTGAAGCTAAGAATGGAAGGCTTTCATCTGCCATCACCAGTAGCCCAGATCATCCAGGCCCAAGACCGTTGAGTCATCCTGCCTTTGCCCCTCTCCAGCCAAGGGCTGGGCTGCCAGCCCCAAGGCAGTACCAGCCCTCAGGTGCTGCAGCCATCCCAACTCTGTGGTGCCCAGCCTGCTCTCCTCAGCCTTTTCATGGTGAAAACTGTACCCAGGGCCAGAGCCCCTGCCCAAAGCTTGGCTTTCTAGCTACTACATCATTCCAGGCAGAATTCTGAGACTAGAAGTTGCTTAAAAATAAATATAACTACCTGTACACGGTATGATACTGAGCAATGAAATGGCCAAGGGCACAGACCCACAGAATAATGGAGAGGTTTGGGTTGAAAGTGACCTGTAAAGTTCATCCATTCCCACTCCCTGCCATGAGCAGGGACACCTTCCACTCTCCCAGGTTGCTCCAATCCCTGTCCAGCCTGGAACACCTCCAGGGATGGGGCAGCTACAGTTTCTCTGGGAAACCTGTGCGAGCCTCACCATCCTCATTGTGTAAACCTTCTTTATATATAATCTAAATCCACACATTTTTAGTTTAAAACCTTCACCACTTGTCCTGTCACTACAGGCCTAACTAAAAAGTCTCACTTTTCTTCCAAGCCCCCTTTATTGAAAGATTGCAATAATTTTTCCTTGGAAAATCACATTAGAAAAATGTTTTGCTGTGGTCCTCCATCCAGCGTGCTGGATTTTGCACATCCCTAACCCAGTGAAATTCCCTTGCTTCTTCTCCCACCCCAACTATTAGCAATTCCTCCCCACTGCACCCCTCTAAGCAGCATCACAATCCTTCGATGCAATTAATATCCACAGTAAGGGATTATGGAAAAAAAATTCCATTTACAACCAGAGGAAGAGAGAGATTTCTGGGTTACTGTAATATTTTCCGGCCAGCCATGCCTCTGCCAAACATACCTGTCAATGTTTAATTCGAAATCCAGCACAACTGGAGTTATTAATGTCCCTGTCAGAGATGTTTTCTGTCACCCTGTGGAGGTGTCTGACAGGATCCATCCTGCCTGGTGTGGAAGGACATCCTTCATCACCACCCTAGGTCCCTGCTCTGCCAGCTCGCAGCTCAGCCTCCTCAGCAGCCTGACCTTTGCAAATCCTCGGAGCTAGAACCACGGTGATCCTTTAAATTGGTAATTTGTTCTTACCCGGGTGATCATACTTTGTATTTCCAAGGCCTCTTAAATCCAACGATGTAGCTGTGAATTAAATCAGTGGAGGAAAGTAATTAATTATGTCCAGGTAGTCTCATTATTCAACAGAATTATGTGAAATATGGGAAATTAAGGCTATTATTTTAAGCTACATGGGAGGTCAAGGAGAAAATCCAGCTGTTCTGAGTTGCAGCTTCTCACCTGTAGTATGGAAAGCAGCATCAGGGCAGGATTTCAGCATTTCTGAAGCAAATTATTGCTCACAAACCCTGATCTCCAGGAACCCAGACCTCTTCCAAATACCAGTGAATTTAGCCTTGACTTGCAAACAGCCTTGGCACCCATGGCTGTGCTGGATAAAAATGCCCTTCTAAAAATAACGGGGAAGTGGGGGAAGGAGCCTGTCCCCACATTCAGCATTTCAACACCAGCTTCACCAGCTTCCCCTCCCACCACAGCCAGGCATTGCTTCACCCGTGGGTGCCCTGCTCTGAAATGTAAATATAGAATATATCTATATATATATTGATCTATATATATGTATATATAGATATATATATACACATATGAATTTTTTTTTTTTTTTTTGTACAGGAGAGAGTATTGACAGGCTAGTGCTGTCTCTTTTGTCATGAACAGCCTGCCTGGCCACATTCACACCCCATCACCTCTGCTTCTCTCCAGGTTTTCAGCCAGGCTGCCTCACACCTTGAGGTTTGGATGCAGCAGGGACTGCTGGAACTCCACGTCAAATATCCCTGACCCCAGGGCAGAGACAGACATCTCCCTTGGGAAGGGGGACAGATGCTTGGGAAGGAGGGCAGAGCTGCTCACTCAGGCTCTGTCAGAATGGGAATAAAGACCTCGTCTGTCTCCAGTCCTCTGCTCCTACACTGGGTCCATTATTTGTGTTTTTAAAGGACGTCTATTTGCTTTCAATTCAACTGCAGCCCGACCATAATAAGGATCAGTCTAATTTCTGGCAGGAAGATTGTTGGCCAACTATTTTAAGTGTTTATTTTCCTGCAGAAGTCTCTGAGGGAGCATCTGAGCACTTAATGGCCACAGCCACTTCTTAGAAACCCACAGAGTTCATCACTGTGCCTCCATCCTGGCAGACACCTCCATCATCCCACCTGTGCTGGCAGGACTTGGGGAAAAAGAAATTAATTCTCATCTTTAGCTTAATTTTTCGGTACCTGTCTGTATGCAAAAATGAGAATTCCACAGAGGGGAGATATGATTTGAGCAGAAAACAGTACATTGAATTTTGCCTTCAGCTACTTTCTGTGAGGCCAAGACTTGCTCAAGGGGTAGAGAAGGGGCACCAAGCTACCAGCACAACCCAGCTACGAGCAAGGTACTTTGTCAATATTCTGTATTTCCCCTTGGAATCAGCAGACTCCCACCATTGCTAAGGCATTTTAAAGGCTATTGCCAGGGCAAGACTAGAGTTTGGCACAGCATTTTCTGAGTTGCAGCTTGTGCTCTCAAAATTCTTCGTGTCCCCAGCTGCTCTTTCCGCCTCTTGCTATTTTCCTGGGACAAAAGTCTTGAGGCTGGAGCGCTTCCCACTGGCAGAGACCCAACAGCTTCCACTGAATGAGGTAGGAGAGAGCTTCGGAAGAGCTCCTAACATCTTCCCAGAGATGCTCAGTGCTTCCCTGGGAGCAGCCCTGGGAGGATGCTGAGGCTGGATTTGTGTCCCAGCACCTTGTGAACTCCGTGCTCGGCAGCGTAGGGAGTGAGACAGCCTGCCTGAATTCCCTCTGCTAAGGCAATGCAGGGACTCCCCTGACACCTCACTACCTCCCTAAATGCATGCTTTTAATAAAGAGCCAATTTAATTTCCCAAACACTGAGTCATCTCGTGTTATTACCTGGCATATGGTACCCAGAACAGCAGCCACAGCATCTTTTCCTTGAAAGAAGGATGTTTCTATTCCCTCCTCCATCCCCAGCTTTTACAACTCCTCTCCTTTCTTTTTCCTTTCAAGCAGAAATCCTCTTCCTTTCCCAACTCCTTCCTGGGCTGTGACGGGATTAATCCAGAAGCAGGGATGAAAGGAGGAGGTAGGGATGAGCAGCTCAGAGGGGCTGAGGGGAGCAGGGCTGCTCCCGCATGGGGACGGGCTCGGCAGCTCCACTTTGCTCTTTGGACCTGGAGCCGCGCCAGCCCCTGGAGAAAAGTCCTCGGTCACCGGAAAGCTGCCCCTTCTTCCTGCTGGGACACGTGGATAATGAACGCCATGAGCAGCGTGGCCAGGGAGCCTCCAGCCCACGCGAGGTGGGAGCGCGACAGACGCGGCACTGCTCCAGAGTCTGGCACCACCCCGCTGTGGGTTTGCCTTTAGCCACCCTGCTGCCACCCCGATGTCACCCTGATGCCACCCTGGTGTCACCTCTTCACATCCCCCCACACCCCCTGGAGAAACAAACCCAGCTCCTTCTCACACTCCTACACACACTGTGCCCTGCAGGATGGGTCATTTCCCAAGAATCTCAGGCTGGAAGTCGTGTGTCCTGATCCAGAGTTCCTGATCCAGAGTCCCCAGTCCTGACACCTTCCAGCTTCCAGCAAGGATTCAGGCGAGTGCTTGGTGGCATTCTGTGACATTTTGTGATGTCCCTAAGCCTGTTGGGGCAGGAGTGAGGTGCAAGAAGATGTCCCAGCATGTGGGGCCAGAACCTGCCATGGGGTGCACAGAGAGGTCCCAGCATGTGGAGCCAGGAGCTGCTGTTCCCATCCAGGAGCTGGATTTCCACATGTCAGCGTGTTCACATGTTAATATTATGGGCTGGTGTTCTCTGCAGAGAGCGAGTTGCTCTAAATAACTATCTGAGAGGAATTGTTTTCAGGTTAAAGCTGACACCAGAATTCCAAAAAATTAGCATTAACACAACAGTAGGTCACACCTTTTATTCTCCCCCATACGGCAGGAGCGTCCCTGTGAAATCCTGGGCCTGGGGGCTCTTGGTTTAGGGGCTTGAGGGCTGGAGGGGATGTGGGGAGGCTGCGTGAGGAGATGAGCTGGGAAAAAAGGATGTGGGCAGAGCCGTTTTCTGCCCTGGTGAGCTCTGCAGCTCAGCCGTCACTGGAGAGATGCTATTGGCACTCAGATTAATAATTAAACCGTAGTATGATCATAGATAAAAATATGAAAATCTAGGCAGTCCCCCTTTGCTTAAAATACAACAAAATAAAAAGAATCTGGAGCTAAATTAACAATGTGCTCTCCCAATTACAGCCACCCTCCGGTGAATATCAGGTTGTCATGACAACCTGCCCAGCAAACGATAAGGCCCAAAATAAAGCACAGCAGGGAGAGAGATCTTTGGAATCCGATTTTGCTGTCAAAGTAGAATTAAGGTTTCTTCAGAGGCCAGCAATTCTGGTGAATTTATGGATGCAGTCCTTGCGTTGATGTTCGTTAACGTGATCCATTTATCCAGACGAGTGTGACGGTAGAACCAGACAGGGAGCAACAAAGAATCCATGGTTAGAAATAGTTAACCTCTTGAATACAACCCAGACCACAAGAAAAGGGGAATGATTGTTGGGTGAGTCTTTTCGAGAACCTGGTGTGGTAAGCAGAAAGTGACTTAAATTGCTTGTAGGAACATTTCTGAGTGGCTTTGAGCACCTGGGTTGAAGGGATCCAGTGGACTAGACAGACGTTTAAAAGGTGCTTAAATTCTGGTTTTCACATTTCTTGTCCCAGAATTTTTTGTGTTTATATAGAAACACTTGGATTATCAGCCATGCACAAGGACTTTGGCAAGCTTGAGAAATGGGCCCATGCAAACTTCATGAAATTCAACATAGCCAAACGCAAGGTCCTCCATGAGGGTTAGAGTAATCCCAGGCATAAACACAGACTGGCTGGAGAATGGATTGAGGAAGCAGCCCTGGGAGAAGGAGCTGTGGATGAGAGCTGGACCTGCCCCAGCCTGAACCCCCTGCCCTGGGCTGATCCCCAGCGTGGGCAGCAGGGCAGGGGGATCCTGCCCCTGTGCCCCTGGGCTCAGGTGAGAGCCCACCTGCAGAGCTGCCCCAGCCCTGGCTCCAGCAGCACAAGGAGCTGGAGCTGCTGCAGCCAGTGCAGAGGAGGCCACGGAGCTGCTGCCAGGGCTGGAGCCCCTCTGCTCTGGAGCCAGCCTGGCACAGCTGGGGCTGTTCAGCTGCACCAGAGAAGCTCCAGGGACACCTCAGAGCCCCTGCCAGGGCCTCCAGGGGCTCCAGGAGAGCTGCACAGCCCCTGGGGACAAGGCAGGCAGGGACAGCACCCAGGCAATGGCTCCCACGGCCAGAGGGCAGGCACAGATTTTGGCACATTGGGAATTAGGAATTGCTGGCTGGGAGGGTGGGCAGGCCCTGGCCCAGGGTGCCCAGAGCAGCTGTGGCTGCCCCTGGATCCCTGGCAGTGCCCCAGGCCAGGCTGGATGGGGCTGGGAGCAGCCTGGGACAGTGGGAGGTGTCCCTGCCATGGCAGGGGGTGGGACTGGATGATCTTAAGGTCCTTCCCACCCAAAGCATTCTGTGACTCTGTGAAACCCTTGCAGTCTCTTTCTCTTGAGCCCCATTTAACCCCCGCTCCTTGAAGCCCAGCTGGATGCTGCTTTGTCGTGAGGAGACGATTGCGGCTCTGAACTGACTCCCGATGGATGCAGGTGAGGACACGCGAGCTGGTGTTTGCCCCTGGCGCTGTTTTGGGTGGGTGAACACCGCCCCAAAGGCTGCTCTGAGCCCGGCTGGTCTCTCACCAGCCCCGCAGGGTTTGGGACTCGCTGGTTGAGGGTCCCAGGGTTTGGGCATCTGGGGGTTCCCTGCCAGATCCCCGGCGTGCAGGACACGGGGGTCCCTGGTCACATCCCGGGGCTGTGGGATCCGGAGGTCCCTGTCAGGTCCCGAAGGGGTGGATGCGGGAATCTCTGTGAGGGCCCGGGGTGCCGAGGGACCAGCCGATCCCCGCGGAGTGAGGGGTGCGGGGGGTCCCTGTCAGATTCAGGAGTCCGGGATCGAGGGAGTCCCTGTCAGATCCCCGGGGTGCGGGACTCCTAGATCCCTGTTACTTTATGGGATTGCGGGGTCCGGGCGGTCCCTGTCAAAGCCCGGCTTGCGGGATGGGGGAGTCTCCCTCGGAGCCCCGGCGGAGCAAGAGGCGGGAGGTCCCTGTCAGATCCCGGGAGTGGGAGGGTCCGGGGGTCCCTGCCGGATCCCGAGGTTGCGGGGTCCGGGAGGTTCCCGTCAGAGGCGTGGGGCTGCGGCACTCGGAGTGTCCCCGTCCGGTCCCCGCCGTGCGGCCCCCCCGCGGCGGGCAGGCCGCAGCCCCGGACTACATCTCCCGTCAGGGCCGGCGCGGGCCGCGGGCGGAGCGCGGCGCGTCACTGCCCGCCGCCCCGGCCCGTCCCTCTGCCGAGCCGGAGCCGGAGCCGGAGCGTCCTCCCGGGCAGCGCCCCCGGAGCCCCCCGCGCCCCCCGCAACCCCGCGCCGCGCCCATGACCCCCTCAGCGGGGCACTGACCGCGCCCGGCCCCGCACGGTAAGCGCGGCCCGGGGGGGACGTGACACAGCACCGGCCGGGGGGGAGCGAAGGGGGGCGGCGGGGGGAGCGCATCCCTGCTTTTGTCTCCCTCGGAAAGACGCGAACCCCGCGGGGGGGTGCGGGTCGTGCCGCCGATGGAGCCGGTTTCTGGGCACGTCTCGGTACTGGCGGTGTCGCGGCGGCCTCGCCCCGGGGGTGTCCCCCCCGCTCGATGACAGCCCGTGCGTGGCCGTAGGGCCCCCCCGGGTTGCGGCGCTCCCGGCGGAGAGCTCCGGGGCTGGGCTCGGGTGTGCTCGCCGTCTCTGGAAGCTTCCCGGGCGCTGCGTTCGGCCGGAGAAGGGCAGGGCTGCCCCCCAGCCGCGCCCCGGGCGAGCCCCCCGTGGGCAGCAGCGCGGGGAGCGCATCGTGTCCCCGCCGCAGCAGCCGCGCCATCGGCGGCCCCGCGGCGGCAGAGCCCGCACAGCGGCACCGCCGCACAAAGGTGCCCGCCGAGCATCCCCGCCGCTCCCCTGGGATGGTCCCGGCTGGGAGCGGCGCCCACCCCGCCGCAGGAGCGGCCCCCGGGCTGGGTGCGGGTGTAGCGGGCTCGGAGGGCTCGGCAGAGACCCGGTTTTGTTGTCGTTCTACGGTGATCGTTTTCCTGCAGAGTCACTCTGGCTGCACGTGCTCTCGGGGGCCGTGGTGGGTGACAGGAGGGGACAACAGATGCTGTGGCAGCGGAGCAGCCGGCAGCCGTGGGATGTTTTTTTGCCGCAGCTGCCCCCAGAAATGCTGGACGCTGGGGGCACAGTTGTTGATTGTCACTGGCCTCCCCGTGCCTCAAAACTCAGTCCTTGGAGTGGTTTTTCTATGGAATGAGACCAAGGTTCGCCTCCCGGGGCCATTCCCTGGGTCAGGCTTCTCTGGAAAGGTTGAGATTCCCACCCGTGAGATCCCACAGTGGATGGAGCAGCAATGCCATTAGGTTGGAAAGGGGCAGGTGCTGTTTCTCAGTGCCCCAGAACCTGTGTGCTTCCCTCAAATGGGCATTTCCACGTGCCCATGTGTGCCACATTCATTCCTTCTCCAGTAATCCACCCTGCTCTTCCTCCACCACTCAGGTGGGTGTGGGATGAAGGTTAAAATCACAGTTTCGTTAACAGAAATTGAAGAGATGGGAGGAAGCAGAAGAGAGATTGAGCTTCCAGGTTGTGTCTTTCAGTGCAAAGATGCCAAAATAAGAGCAGATCATTTCATAGTCCCTTCTCTACAAAACCTAGGAAGGCTTTTTGATGGTGGACCATCATCTGAGCATACACATTGTGGCGGGGGGGGGTGCCACACAGGATGGAGGAGGAACCCTCCTACTCTGCTGATGATTTACATGACCTTGACTAGCAAATATTCACACCTTGTCTCCAGGGAGTGGAAACAGCCATTCTGTTGTGTCCACCAACGTTATTTTTCCCTGTGAGTGTCACAAAGGCTTTTCTCTGCCATTGCTGAGCCCAAGGTTCAAGAGCAAAACCTTGTGCTGCATTTGATCCCCTCAAGCCTTGGGTAAGATTTGTAGGCTGTGGTTGCCCTGCACTGTGTGTTATCTTTGGCACAGACGAGCAGTGACTGTTTTGGGAAGCTCAGGCTGTCCTTTTTTTTTTTTTTTTTTAATCATTTATAAGGCCTCAGGTTGCTTTTAGAGCAGAGGAGCTGCAGTTGGGTGCTGCTGCAGGGAAGCAATTTGTCTCAGGTTATCTGGGGGGTGAAGCCCAGCACCTGACTGGATGAAAGACTGGAGAGAATTTGTGGAGATGAACTGAACTCCAGCTCTGCCTTTGTGATGCCATTTGGAAGAGGGGCTGAGGTACCTGAGGGGCTTGGCTGGTTTTGTTCCAGCCTGATCCACAAATGGCATGGGAATGGTCTCTGGAGGGTTCCTAAAAGCCATGAAAAATGGAATGCAAAGCATGGAAACATGCTTGATGGATGTTAGCCCTGCATCCAGACTGTGGAAGGAGAGATGGTGGGATGTTGGGCTTTGTCTCCAGAAGCCTCTTCTTCAGCACTTGATTTTGAATGAGGATAACAATACTCTCTTTGCCCTCTGGAGTACCTCATGTTGAGGTGAACTGGGTGATTGAGTTCATTCTGCTGTGATCTCCTGGTGAGGACGAATTGTGCTGTATTGACTTTCCCCTTCTTAACCAATTTGTGTGTGGCTCTCTCCCGTTTCTCCTTGCGGCCATCGTTGCTCCTGCTTGGTTTTTCCCCATCAGGAAGGGTCTGAAATCGTGGTAGTTGTCACTGGTTGAGATTTTGCCCACAGGTCTCTGCAAAGCAGCAAGAAAACCCTTCTCAACCTAATTTAATTTCATGTTCTTGCTGCTCAGTTGAGCCTTGGGGTCCTGTGTGTTTGTGAGGAGTGAGGCTTAAAGTACAGCTAGACCTTGTTTTCTGTGGAAGCTGGGGCAGCTTTTTCAAGAGTTGTTTGAGAAACATTTAACATTCTTTCTTTATGTTCTGATGGAGTAATTAAATATCATCAATGATTTCACTGTTTTTCACTTTGGCAGAAGTGTTAAGACATTTATGTTACACTATTGTTAAGTTTCAGGGTTAACAGTTTGCCACTCTGTTAGGGCTATGATCAGGTTGGGGAAAGGACAACAGGAGACTGGAAGTGTTGAGGCTGCTGTTGAGTAATCTCCATAAATGCCTCGGGATGTTGTGAAACTCCTCGGAGAAGGGGCAGTTCTGCCACTTGAGGACAATTAGCAGATTACTGTGTCCTCTGAAATGAAGGGCTACTGTAGCCAACCAGTCATCTTCTGTTTGTTTGAGACTCTGGCTATTTTATTTTTATTTATTTACATACATTTTTGCATATGTGTATATATATTCACTTAACAACGTAGATGCCTTGCTGGTGATCCTGAGAGAAGTGTGTTTCCCCCTCAGTTCAGACTGAAATGGGAGCAACACTGGATGTTCTTAAAACTTTGGTGCGTTTAAGCTTCCCTGCTGAAGTGAGAGGTTTTGTTTCTTTCACGTCTGCCTTGAGCTGTGCCATGGTCACTGTTGGCTTGCTGGATTTTGCATTGTCATTGTGGTGCTGAAGTGCAGAGGTACCTCAGCAGTGGCCAGGAATGGGAGGTGATGCCTCTGTCATGGATGAATTGCAGAAAACTTATGATGGAAAATTAATAGATTTGAGACTTTTCTGCTTTGAGTTAGCTCTTGGAGAGTCCTCTCAGGCAGTCTGTGTGACACTGATATTTTAGGCACCCCAGGTTGGTTGGGAGCAGCCGTGTGCTCACTCCAGAAAGGCACTGCTCTGTCTCCTGTGCTGCACAAACACCCCTCAGCCTCCCTGTTCCCCAGGCATGCGGCAGTTGTGGTCCAGGAGAAGAAGAGCTTGGTTTCTGGGGTGGTGGGAGAACCTGTGGTGACAGAGCCAAACCTCTGCCTGTGCCATCTCTGCAGGACCAGTCCGGCCACACCTGTCGGCCAGGAACCTGCTGCAGGTGCATTTCACAACGTGCAGACATTTATCCAGGGCGTCTCCTCTGTGGCAGCTGGCTCAGCTTCATCTCCCTCCCCAGCCTGGCTGCATCCGTGCAGGGGGTGGGGTGGTGCTGGAAAACATCTGTATTCCCACCAGGATGGAGAGGGATATGGGTGGGGTAGCGTGGATGTGGTGGGGCTGTCCCTGGCATGGAGAGCAGGGCTGGGTGGCTCTGTGGTGTCCCCATCCCCTGTGTCACATCGTGCCTGGGTGACCTGAGGGTGCACGTGGCTGCCCACAAGCTTCTTCTTTCTCACCTGTGGTTGGAATGGGTCTGTTGGGTTTGCATGGCCAGGTTTAACAATGGGGGGAGCTACCAGGGTGGCTTCTGTGAGGAGCTGCCAGGAGCTTGCCCCATGTCCAGCCAGCTCCAGGACAGACCCCGTGGCCAAGTCCATCAGGAATTATGGTGATTCCTCTGTGATAACAGATTTAAGAAGAAAATAAAATGGTTGCCCGTCACTGGCAGTTGTTACTGTGGCCAGAGAGGAGTGGGGTGAGAACATGTGAGAGAACAGCTCTGCAGACGCCAAGCTCAGGCCAGGAGGAGGAGCAGGAGCTGCTCCAGGCACCTGAGCTGAGATTCTCCTGCAGCCCGCGGAGGGTGTGGGGATGCAGAGACGCACCTGCAGCCCCTGGAGGAGCCCACGCCAGAGCAGGGGGTGCCTGAGAGAGGCTGCGAGCCCCTGGGAAGCCAATGCTGGAACAGGGTCCTGGCAGGGATATGCTGATCTGTGGAAACAGGAGCTCATGCTAGGGCAGGTATCCTGATAGGACTTCAGGGGGAACCCATGCTGGAGCAGCCTGTCCCTGAAGGACTGCACCCCATGATCCACGTTGCAGCAGTTCATGGAGAATTGTTGCCCGCGGGATGGATTCACACTGGAGAACTTAATGTAGAACTGTCTCCTGTGGGAGGGACCCCACACTGGAGCAGGGTGAGGACTCTGGCTTCTCTCCCTCTGACTTCTCTCCCTGAGCAGTGGCAGGAACATCTTGTTCTGAGCTGGTCATAACCCTCATTCCTGTCTCCCTGCAACAGCAAGGGAGGAGGTAGAGCTGGGAAGGAGGAAGGAGTGAGGGTAAGGTGTTTTGAGATTTATTTTACTTGCCATTATTCTGCTCTTACTGTGTTAATAGATTCAATTAATACTGCAAATTCAAGTCTGTTTTCCCCATGATGGGATTTGGGGAGGGATCCCTCACAGTCCTTATCTCAAGTCATGACCCTTTTGCTCTAATTTCTCTCCCCTGTCCAGTTGTGGAGGGGAGTGAGATATCTGCTTTGGTGTTTGCCTGGATTCCAACCAAAGTCAACCCGCTGCAATTGCCCTTAACACAAAAAAAAAAAAAAAAAAAAAAAAAAAAAAACAAACAAAAACCCAAAAACCAAAAATAACCAACTTCTCCCTCCTTTGGGAGCAGGCTCAGCTCTCTGGGACTGGTTTGTACAGGCTGTTCCACCCTGGAGAGGCTTCACCACCACTGGAGCCTGCCCTGCACCAGAGCAGAAGCTACTGGGAGACACAACTGCCACCAGCTTGCTTGCCCAGGCACCTGCAATGCAATTGCAATTAGCAGGGTTCATAATTATTTCTGAAAAATGCTTTTGAGCTCCTGAAATCCTGCAGGAGCTGTGTGGCTTGGCTGGCATTTACCAGGACCTTGGGAGAAGCTGGTGTTCACAACCAAGCTATTGCCAGTTGTGTTGGGTGGCTGCTGGCCTGGGACACGAGCAGTTGGGTTGGCATGGGAGGCTGTGGCACAGGAGGGTCCCTCACATCAGCTGTGCCATACCATACGTTGGGGATCTCACCCCATGAACCCCCAAATTAGTGTTGGGATGGTCTGCTGCCACGTCAAGCACTGATAGGGCAAGGGGGAATGGCTTTAAGCTGAAAGGTGGTAGATTTGGGTTGGATGTTAGGAGAAGATGCTTCTCAGTGAGGGTGCTGAGGTCCTGGCACAGGGTGCCCAGAGCAGCTGTGCCTGCCCCTGGATCCCTGGGAGTGTCCTAAGCCAGGCTGGATGGGGTTTGGAGCAGCCTGGGACAGTGGAAGGTGTCCGGCCCATGGCAGGAACCAGGTGGTCTTTAAGATTCTTTCCAACCCCAACCATTCTGGGATTCTGTGTTTCCATTAAATAAGCAGTTGTGACCCTGAGTTTTTCACATAATTTGATAAAATCTCTCAAGTCTATCTGTGCTACCACAGTGCTTTTGAGCTACAACAGAAATGCACTGCAGATGTTTCAGGGGTCTTGGCTGTGCCCAGCTTTGAGCACCTCTCTTGTGAAGCCAAAGCTTTGTGAGGTGACATGGAGCTGGTTTTGGGTGGAGCAGCCTTGGGTGAGCCTGGGGCTGAAGCAGCTTTGCAGAGGCTCACCTATGCCTGTGAGCTGCTCCTCCTCATGTGTGGTCCATGGGGACGTCATTTTGGGGCCAACCAGCTTCTGCAGGTGGCCTTGAAGTATGGCAGTGTCTGCAGAAACACTCCTTGGTGTTTGTTAGTCAGGGATTTTGCAGGAGTTAACCTGGAGTAAATTTTAAAGGATGTTTTCATCCTGCATAGAAGTGTGTGCTGCAGTCACTGGCAGGTGTATGGTGTAGTCTAGGTCCAGCCAGCCCAAAGCAGTAGTTTGCAAATCATGGAATCAGGATCACCAAGGTTGGAAAATAGTTCTAAGAGCACCAAAGCCAATCATCAATCCAGTACCACCACCATGTTCACTACCAAACCGTGTCCTCAAGTGCCACATCCACATGCTTTTGGAACACTTCTGGGAATGGGGACTACAACACTGCCCTGGGCAGCCCGTGCCAGTGCCTGACCACCCTTTCAGTGGATAACATTTTCCCAATACCCAATTTAACTTCCCCTGGTGCAGCTTGAGCCCATGTCCTCCATCATGTCACTTATAACCTGGAAGAAGTGTCTGGCCCCCACCTGGCTGCACCCTCCTGTCAGGGAATTTTGGAGAGTGAGGATGTCCCTTCTGAGCCTCCTTTTCTCCAGGCTAAATGCTGCTTTGTTTTTGGGTGCTGCATTTCCCTGTATTACCCATCCAGAAGCAAATCCCCTGGGGCTAGAGGACTCCTGGGCGCCGTGTCCAACTGCAGTGAAGCCAGGGAGCATTTTAATAACATGTCATCAAAAATACCATGTTGTGTGTCTCAGCAGGAGAAGAAAAGGAAGCAGGAAGGGTTGTGGTTGTGCTGAGATTGTCAGCTGGAGGTTAATAACAATGTTTTATGTTTAAGAAGGTGTTTGCTTTGCACAGTGAGGGGAGAGAGGAGTGTATGCCTGAACCCACGGGAATTGTATTCCCTTAAATCAGGGCATATCGTTGATCCAGGGAATGTTTCTTCCCAGCCAGACGATCACCTTGGAGGTGTCTTTGTTTTTATTTTCCTTTGGCTTAGGAAGCTGGGCTGGTGATGGTGAAATTTGCAGCAGTAATTTTTGTAGCAGGAGGTTTTACAGGAGGACATAGAGGCTCGGGGGGTGCTTTGGGAAATGATTTCTGTATTTTTCTTGCCGTGTGCACCTTTCATCCTTGTAAGCAGATGAACCAGGTGAAGTTTTCAGGTTCCTGGCTGTGATGCCGGCAGTGGTCTCTAAAGGAAGAGGAGGCCCCAGGTGTGGATGAAGGCTGTGCTGAGGTGGTGGACAATTTTCTCTCCCAGCTTTTCCCCCTTCTTTTGAGATCAGCAGTTTCTCACACCCCGACAGCAGCACTGCAATGAAACACACACTTCTGGAAAGCTGTTGTGGTGGATGCTGAGTTCTCCATCTCATCCCTGCTCTGTCCATCCCTGTGCTAGCCAGGCACAGGCAGATGTGTGTTTTTCCTGCCTTTGCAGGTGCTCAGAGCAGCATCAGTCACGGGCAGGGCATCACAGCCCCGTGGAGTGTCAGCAGAGCCGCAGCATCCCTCCCTGCCAGGGTGCTCTTAGTGCCAAGATTCACCTCAGGGCACTGGTCCTCCCCTGATCCTGCATTTTGGAGCATCTGCAGAGCGCACATTGTTTTTCTCAAAATTGATTTTGAGAAAAAGCACTTGCTTCAGTTTTTTTTTTTTTTTTTGATAGATATATTTTTGTCACATAGGGTGAAAGATTCATTTATCGACTGCAGTCACTTTGAAGCTTCTCCCCTGTTTTTATGCTTGTTTTTTTTTTTTTTTTTGAATGAGCAGAAATGAGGCTTATGCACTCAGACTTACTGTCACTTGCTGTTCTTCCAGAACCTTTTTTAATATCTAATATCAGCCAAATTTGACAGAGGAGGGCACATTTTGGAGATAAGAACTTACAGGCTGTAAGAAAGAGGGTAGAAAAGGGAAATGTAAATTCTTTCTTGTCTGCAAGGAGAGGCTGCATTAGTCGTAAACCTAAATAATGTCTGTTTGGGTGCAAGCAGGTTGGTTAATTCTTAAGTAAATTACCTTAGTAATTCACTACAATTCATTTAAGGAAATAAACCAAATAATTTTCATCACAGGAAAGGAGGAGTTGGCTGCAGGGATGCTGCCAGGGAGGGTGTGTTTGGATGATGCTAGATAACTTTTAAAGGTCCCTCTCCTCTCCTCTCCTCTCCTCTCCTCTCCTCTCCTCTCCTCTCCTCTCCTCTCCTCTCCTCTCCTCTCCTCTCCTCTCCTCTCCTCTCCTCTCCTCTCCTCTCCTCTCCTCTCCTCTCCTCTCCTCTCCTCTCCTCTCCTCTCCTCTCCTCTCCTCTCCTCTCCTCTCCTCTCCTCTCCTCTCCTCTCCTCTCCTCTCCTCTCCTCTCCTCTCCTCTCCTCTCCTCTCCTCTCCTCTCCTCTCCTCTCCTCTCCTCTCCTCTCCTCTCCTCTCCTCTCCTCTCCTCTCCTCTCCTCTCCTCTCCTCTCCTCTCCTCCATCAGGTGTTACACTGTGACTGCTCCTGATAGTGATGTTCCATGTGTTATCACCTACAAGCTCACACAGAGTCCTTGCAGGCTGAGGTGTGGGTAAATTCTGTCCCCAAAAGCTTCCTTGGACACTTGCCAGGCTCAGCACAGTTTCCCATCAGGACTGAGGTCACGGCTGGCAGCATCACCTGGAGAGGATGAGGCAGCATTGCAGTGGCTTTTCAGCATCAGCCATGGTCCATGAGCTTGCCTTGGAGCTGGAGCTGCTGTTACAAGTGATTAGTGAGCTTCCAGTTCCCAGAGGAGCCAGGGATGGTGTTCTGCCCCTCTCTGCTGTTGTTCCCATTACAGCTGCAGCAGGAGGCTGCCTCTTCTGTCCCTTTCCCTTCTGCTGTCACTAAGTGCACTTTGATTTTTGTTTTTTTAAACTTTTTTTTTTTTTTTTTTTACACCGGGGATTCTCTTCCTTTTTTGTCAGCTCAGAGAATGATTTTCCTTACGCTCTTCTCTATTTAGGGCTGTGGGGGAGGAAGTGACTCAGCCTTTCCCCCCACTCGGATTTGCAGAGTCATCCCTTGCTGGCTTTGCCGAGTTTTTCCTTGAGCGCCTCCAGTTACGCTGGCTTCATTCAGCAGGAGCATTCCCGCCTCATTCCGGCAGGGAAGGGCACAGAGGGGAAGGATGAGCCCTCAGCAGGACCTTTCCCTGTGCCAGGCGCAGAGTGAAGCAGCGAGCAGGCCGTGCTGCCAGACCCGTGGCAGCTCCAGGTCTCCTGTCTGCTCCTTGGCCTTGCGGACGTCTGTGGAGGAAGGATCAGCCAAATGGAATTTTGAGGGCTGGCCTGGTCATATTGTAAAAAACGATGGAAAGTGATGTCATGGGCTCTCCCAGGAGGGGAGGTGGCTCGGGCGGTGCTGCTGGAGGATGCCCTGCTCGCCTGGGTGATGGTGGGCGGGGTGGGTGATGGATGGGTGGTGACACGGGCTCCGTGCAGGACCGCTGCCAGCTTGCCTTTCATGGCAGGGCTGAAACGGCTGCTAAATACCAGGGAGGACACACACTGCCTGCTCTGCTCTCCACAGGGCTTTCAGACACTGCTGCTCTGCAAGGAAGCCGATAAATCATCTGCCACTCCAAGTGATACCAGGCATTCTGGTGTCCCATGGATAAAAAACAAGTGCATTAGCTTTGGGTTAATTATTCTTCTACCCTGGAAGCCATCATTGCTCTGCTTCTTTCTAAAGGGGAGAAGGGCAGATAAAAATGAGATGAAACTCCCAAGCCATCTAGAATCTTACCACTCTGTTTCCAAATCAGATACTCAAAACCCTAAGAGCAATTTTGATCTTCTGAGGGAATTCCAGCATGCATTGCTTACTGCTTTGCTTTATAACACTAGGAAGTCTGGCATCAAAAATGAATATTTGTGTGGTGGTAAGGGTAGTGCTGGGAAGGACAAAGTTGGTCATCATCTAGAAATATTCCACTAACCTTTCTTGGGTTTAGACTTGATTGTGTTCATCTTTTTTCTCCTCTTTTAAGAAGTACAGCCACATCATGAACCTGTCCTCGCAGCATTCTGTGCTCTGCCTTAGGCCATATTAGCTGCCTTCTGAACATCTCTGTCTATTGATTAAAGCATTAGGAGGAATGTCAGCTTGGAATCAATGGGTTTGATTAGCCGATTATTTTAACAAAAAGAGAGGTGAGCTTTGATTAAAAGTACAGAGGGAACTGTAGTGACTGTTTTTTAATGTGCTGAAAGGGAAGTCAGAGCACATAACCAAATGAGAGCATTGGTCAGGATATTAATGAGGGGAGTTTGGAGGCTGAAGGTCAACTCTGGGCCTGACATCTTCTGCATGACCTAGGAATATGGAAAATTATTTGTATGTATTTAATGGGGGATGCTGGTTTTTAGCTAGTGAACTGTAGTGAGTGTAGGCACTTCATGGTTGCATGAAGCACACAGGAAACAGTGGAGTCTGTAGGATGCTATTCTTGTGTGAAGGTTGGGTTTAACTTGGATCAGTCAGTCAGTGGAGTAATTACATCCTGAAGTACTTAATGAATTCAGAGAATCATAAAATCCTGTAATGGTTTACGTGGAAAGGACCTTAATATCATCCAATTTGATCCCCTGCCATGGGCAGGGACACCTTCCACTGTCCCAGGCTGCTCCAAGCCCCATCCAGCCTGGTCTGGGGCACTGCCAGGGATCCAGGGGCAGCCACAGCTGCTCTGGGCACCCTGGGCCAGGGCCTGCCCACCCTCCCAGCCAGCAATTCCTAATTCCCAATGTGCCAAAATCTGTGCCTGCCCTCTGGCCGTGGGAGCCATTGCCTGGGTGCTGTCCCTGCCTGCCTTGTCCCCAGGGGCTGTGCAGCTCTCCTGGAGCCCCTGCAGGCCCTGGCAGGGGCTCTGAGGTGTCCCTGGAGCTTCTCTGGTGCAGCTGAACAGCCCCAGCTGTGCCAGGCTGGCCCCAGAGCAGAGGGGCTCCAGCCCTGGCAGCAGCTCCGTGGCCTCCTCTGCACTGGCTGCAGCAGCTCCAGCTCCTTGTGCTGTTGGGGACTCCAGATGCTCTGCAGGTGAGGTTTCACCTGAGCAGGGCAGAGCTTGGATTTTCTACAGCTGACAGGTGGGAAAAGCTTGCTGGTGTCAACACAGCTGTGTGGACTGCAAGCAGGAGGCTTCACAAAACCATCCTGCGCTGTTGTTGTTTGGGCTGTTCTGGGGATCTGTTGTGGGTTATAGGGGCAGGTGAGAGTATTGATGAGGTGTTCAGAGAGAAGCACCTTAGAAAAACAGTGTGGAGGCTCCAGTGAGGGATTTTCTGCCTCCACTGTTAAAAAAAAATAAATGTCTTTTGGAAGGTGGTGGTTGTACTCAAATCAGTGCAAGGAGGGAGACTGGAAAGCCCAAGCATAGGTGACTGGTTTCTGTGCTCTGGCCTGGAGGTTGGGCTCCAGTAATAAATGGCCAAATCAGAGAGTGGCAGATGATGGCACAGGTGGGGAGGAAGAGCCAAGAGCAGGTTGGAGCAGTGAGCACATCCTGCTCTTTGGTCTGCCCTTCCTGTTTGCTTCATCTGGGGTCAAACATGTGGATGTGATCTCAGTCCAGCCCACACTCTGGGCCTGCAGCTGTGGCTCTTTCAAGTCCTTGAGCCCCACCAGCATGGGCAGAGCTGATGGCAAACCATCCAGGAAGGAGGAGATGAGTAAAAAAAGCTTCAGTCTCCGTTTCTCCAGGGAAAAGTGCATGCATTCCCTGTTCAGCCCTCACTGCATGGGACCATCCTCTGCCTCCCAGAGCAGGCAGCTTTGCTCAATGGGATTGTCATGTACTTGAATTTCATGTCAGCCTGATTCCTCTCCTAAAGGTCAGCCTGACCTTGCTGTGTTATGAATTTTCTTCTGGTTTTCATTGAGCTTGAAGCATGTCTTTCTTGCTTTGTTGTGGAAGTCTGGGCTCAGGGAAGATCTCAATAGGTAAGATCTTGAAGTTATTCTGGGTTGATGTAAGCTCCTCTGGTCCATCCCTCTGCTCAGTGCAGAGCCAGCTTCTACATCAAACCTGCTCAGGGCCTCCTCCAGCTGGGTCCTGCTGCTGTTTCCCAGCTGCGCACCCAGATCTCACACTCAAGTTACATGTTGGCTGCTGGACCGCAGCTCAAAGCAAAGAAATTTTCCAGTATCCCATCAGAGTTTCCCAAGCTTCACCTACGGATGCGCAGACCTGGAGCGGAGCAGCTGCAGCTGTTTGCTGCTGGAGGAGGCTTTGTGCAGCTGGTGTTTCCCGTGCCCCGGGCATTCTGCTGCTGGCATTCTCAGCTCCTGGGGGGTGTCAGCGCTCCCGGGTGGAGCGGCAGCGCGTGTGTGTGCTGGGGAGGCTTATCGCCAGCTGACCTAATTATTGTAATCTTGCTCTTCCCTAGATAGTGCAGGTTTCCTTGGCTCTCAGGAGGCTTCACAGGTTTTTCCAAGCTGTTCTTTGATTTATTGTCTGTCTCCTAATAATAATGTTCTTTTGCTCAGGCTAGGTGAAGCCTGAGAGTAAGGGCTGTAGCCAGAGACAGTGTAATACTTGTGAATTGCTTTTCCTGCTCCAGTGGCCATCCTGCTGGGTTTGGTGGTCCCAGCCTGCCAGACTTTCCAGGCAGCCTTCCTGCAGGGATTTCTTTGCTACCATGGTCTCCATCACAGCTCCCTCCTCTTCCCCCTGCCCTGATTGTACACGTGCATCATCTTACTGCAGAAATCCTCTGGCTGCCAAAGTTAACAGGTGAAAACCATGCAGTGCCACTTTCTGCCCAGCTCTTGGATGCAGAGTTGTTGCCAGTCACTTTTTTTCTTTAGTTACCCATCCCCTTCTGTCTGTTACCTATTCCATTTTTTTGTTGCCTATCCCATTTTTTCTTCTTTTCTATCCCTTCTTTTATGTTGCCTGTCCCATTTTTGTGTCCCTTATCTCATTTGTGTTGTTCTTCCTGATCCCTTTTGTTTGTTTGTTTGTTTGTTTGTTTGTCTGTTTGTCTGTTTGTTTGTTTTGGGGTTTTGGTTGGTTTTGGGTTTGTTTTTGGATTTTTGGCCTATCATGATTTTTTTATTCTCTATCCCATTTTTTCTTCCTTTTGCTCTCCCCACTGTGCTTTCTCCCTTCTCTACTTGCCTCTTTTCCTGTTTATAATATGTTTATTTGGCTACAGGTATAGGTCAGGTGCCTTTTAGAGGTGCCAAATTCTTATTTTTTCCAGCAAGACAGGGATTTGCAGCATGTTAACAGGGTTTAACATGTACTTCAACATTAAAAATAGAAAGCCTAAGACAGAAAGAAAAAAAATTAAATCCAGCCCAACAACAAAACATTGCAACCTGGGAAAAATTTGCTCCATTGAGGCACTTGATTTTCTTCCTGTAAGCTGTAGCTGGGATTTTGGGGCTCAGAGCTCCACGGCTGGGCAGAGAATAACCCACGTAACGCGGTGCCTCCTCGCAGGAGCAGGGCTTACTGCTAAGCTTCCCGGTTAAACCACCTGATGGGATCAGCAGAGGTTAGCAGCACCACAGGGGCTTGGTGGCAGAGGGCTTGGAAAACAACAAGTCAGCAGCACTGCCCTGAAAACCTGTTTTGTTTGGGGCTTTTTGTCCCCTCGCCCTGCGCGGCATCCGGCTGGACCTGAAAGGGAGCGGAGAGGATGGAGCGGGGCATCACACCAGGCTGTATCTGTTGGGGTTTCTGCACCCCTGGGTGTCATCTTGTGCACTGCCTGATAGTCTCTGGAGAGCAAAAATTTTCTCCTGCGGCAGAGCAGCCCGTGGAGGAGCTGGGACCAAGCCAAAGCAGAGGCGTTGCTGGGAGGTCAAAGCCTGAAAGGGCTGGCACTGGGCTTGTGCCTGGTGTGGCACCTTGCCAGCAGAACTGGGGCTGTACCAGTGCCCCTTCTTTGTGAGAGTGTGAGTTCCCATTTTCCTTATTTCCCTCTGTAGAAAGGGAGGTTCCTAACTTTCTAACTTTCAAGTGGATTGCAGTGACACTTTTAATTGCAAATCTTCTTTCCTGAAGCACTGCTGTGTCCTTTGGGTGGGTGCCCTAAGTTATCCTCAGATTCTCAGTGAATACTCTTCAACACCAGGCCATAAAACAGATAGTTAATGCTAACTCAATTTTTTTGTTAATTAGCCTGTAGAAAAATCATAGTGCTAAGGACAGTTGTGGGGAATAAGGGTGTTTTTGGCTGTGTTCAATGAGAATAGATATTTTTATTTGGTTGAAACAGGAAACAAAATAATGTCAAGTCCCATTTCAATCCAAAATGAAATGTGGTTTAAATTATTTTGCACTATAATGGCGAGTTGTGGAAATTCAGTGTACATCACCACAAAATAAAACAAAAAATCCTTTGTTCAAAAAATACAAAACTAAAAAAAAAAGTGAAACCATTTTTTCAGCGTTTCCTTCCCAAGTGGTTTGGCTGCAGTGACTTGACCAAAATTATTTAAAATTCATCAAGCTAAATCTGGGGTGATGGCAAACAAGTAATTTAAAAAAATTATTATTGTTGTTTTGTGATAGGTTCAGACTTTTGTTTCTTCAAGGGTGAATTTTTTTCCTCTGGGGACTGTGACAGAGGAGAAACATGACCCTTGTCCCACACTGGTCAAGGGGACAAGTGAGGCTTGAGTGCCAGGCATCACCTCTGGTTCCTGGTGCTGGCAGGCCTTTGGATATCATGGACATGTGGGAATGCTCATCATCATCAGAGTGTTCCCAGGGACCAGGGTCCTCAGGAAGCACTAGTACAAAGTTTCCCAGAGCAGCTGTGGCTGTTCCATTCCTGGAAATGTCCAAGGCCAGGCTGGATGGGGCTTGGAGCAATCTGCACTAGTGGAAGGTGTCCCTGCCCATGGCAGGGGTGACACTGGATGGCTTTTGAAGTCCCATCCAACCCAAACCATTCCATGGTTCTATGAAAGCTCTAGAAGGAGTGGGAAGAGCCTGCTCCAAACCCCAGAGTTATGTGTTTATCTTGGCATTCTTGGTGTCTTCCTCTGAAGCCTCCAAGTCCTGCACTACCTCAGCACTAGGAATGAGGTTTATTTTCTTTCATACTGTATAACTTATTGCAGAAGTGCCTTTTCACATCCCATTTGAAATTCTGCTGCTGAATTGTTGGGTCATAGAGACCCCTCAGATGAACATCCCTACCCTGTGCTGGCACCTAAGAGCTGGGAGTGGTGGGGCTTTACCTTCAAGGGCCCTTGATGTGAGATACCATCTGGGTGTATATCCCTAAGCAGCCTCTTGATTAATCAAATTCTCCCTTATCTCTTCTCTTTCCTTTTTTTCCTTTTTCTTTTTTCCCTGCAAAGCAGTATAGTTTGAGCTCTCTATTTAATCTCTGAAGTCAAAGGTACATGAATAGCAGGCGTCCTGCCGTGGTGTTTCTGCTGAAGCTGCAGATGCTGCTCCCCTGTGCTGCACCTACAGCCCTCCCCCCATCATCCCGTTGCCCTGCTGCATCCTTTGGGTGGGTGCCCCAAGTTATCCTTCCTGTGAATTGTCCTTAACAAATAATTATTGCTTACTCTAGCTTTTTCTCTTAATTAGCCTGTAGAGAAATCATGGTGCCAAGGATAATGGTGGGGGATGAGAGTATTTTTAGCTGGGTTCAATGAGAGACGGGAAACAAAATAATGTCAAGTCCCGTTTCAATCCCAAATGAAATGTCTTAAGTTACTTTGCACCATAATGGAGAGCTGTGGAAATTTAGTGTGTACTGTGAAAGAAAAGAGCAGTGTTTGTGTTTTACAAGAGAGGGAAATGAGGCAGGATGGAGGAGCTGGTGTCACACCAGTCACACGTGAAGTGCATGGCACATTTGGGTCTGTGGTGGATGAAACAGCTGGACACAAAGAGCAACTCAAGGGTATTTTGGAACAGATTTTATGTTCTTGTCCCCAGTACACCAGCAGCAATACTGGAACTCAGCAAGGCTTTCTTGCACTGCATGAAGAGAGCCTACAGGAAAGATGGAGAGAGTCTGTTGGAGTGACAGGACACAGAGGGATGGCTTCAAACTGACAGAGAATAGATTTAGATTAGATATTAGGAAAAAAGTAGGTGTTTAGGCCCTGGCACAGGTTGCACAGGGAATTTGTGTCTGGCCCATCCCAGGAAGTGTCCAGTGCCAGGTTGGATGAGGTTTGGAGCAGCCTTGGACTGTGGAAGGTGTCCCTGCCCATGGCAAGGGGGTAACTGGAAGATCCCTTCCCACCCAAAGCACTCTGTGATCCTGTGGTGTGAGACCTGGGGTTAGCAGAAGGGACTGGTGTCAGGGTCACTGACAGCAGGGAAGATTAGAGCACAGGGTTGGTAAATCCCAAAGCTGTCTTGATCAGGGCCAGTCCCAACTGTCCTTGCTGCTGGTGGAGGTAAACAGACCGGCCGAGCTCATGTTCATTTCAAAACAATTTACTTGTCATGTCTTGAAAGTACCTGTCCTCTGTTTGCTTTGTAATAACAAACCCCTCCCTGTCGTGCTCCTGCCTGCTAGGGCTCAGCCAGGTCCCCTGGGTGATAAGTGCAGCTGTGCAAGTGCTTGCAGCATCTTTACACCCTGGGAGTCAGCAGGCTGCTCTTCCCACCCCCATTGCTGGCTTCTTGTCATCCCTCACTCACTGCACTTCAAGGGGGAATAACCACAGGTGGAGTGGGGCCACCTGGAAAGGGAATTTTTGGAGATCTGTGGCAGCATTGCTGGTACAGAGCATCCAACAGAGTGATAGTTTGGGAGTGATTGCAAAAAAAAATGCACTTCAAGCTTCAGAAAGGAGGCTGGTGGCTGGCCAGTAGCTCCCAAAAATTCCTGTCTGGGGAGGTGCTTGGTATTTTTGGGCTGGTTCCCTAAGGCAGGCATTCTCCTGGTGAATTGATTCAAGCTGCCTCATCAGCTGCTGGAAGGAGCTAAAAGCTGGGGATGGATTTGAGAGGAGGGTTGAGCTGGTGGGCTGGGCTCATGCTGCTTGTACAAAGCAAAGCTTGGAGGGTCTGGTTTCCTCCTGTCCTGGGCTGGGCATTCCTGCTGCTCTGACTTTTGCCAGTGGGGTGGGGTCACACAGGGAGCCCATCCCTGCACACAGCAGCATCCCTGGGCAGGGTGAGACCTTTGGTGGGTGCTGTGGTGCCTGTGCTTGCTGGGACAGCTGCTGGGAGCCCAGTGCAAAACCTGGGTCTATCTAGGTATTACACTTGCTTTCCTAAGTGCAGTGGGAAATTATGTGGGATAACACGACATGGACATCCTTGTAGCCTGAAAAATGGATATAGGGTTTGCAAGGGCATCTGGGAGGAAACTGTTTTGTGGAGAAATTATTGCCTGTGATGATGATGAGGTCCTGGCACAGGTTGCCAGAGCAGCTGTGGCTGCCCCTGGATCCCTGGAAGTGTCCAAGGCCAGGTTGGATGGAGCTTGGAGAACCTGGGACAATGGAAGGTGTCCCTGCTCATGACATGAATGAGATGACATTTAAGGGCCCTTCCAACCCAAACCATTCCATGATTCTGTGGTCTTCTCAAGGTGTGAGAGCTGCCTTAGATGATGCTCTTTGCATGTTAACCCATCCCAACCAGCAAGGCTGGAAAGGATTGTTGCCTTTGGTTTTAGCAACAGGAGCCCACAGAAAATTTGCTTTTGATGGTGCAGAAGGTGGCTGATGTTGCAAAAAGCATGTTGCTTCCTCATTCCTCATCTTTCTCATCTTCCAGAGATGTTGAATTTGGGATTCACCAGAGGCTCTCCTGTCCCTATTCTTGTTGCACAGAAGAGGTTCATTTCCGAAAAAGAGGAAAGCTGTGATGAAGGGAAGCAGTTGGTTGGGATGGAGGTGAGAATCCTTAAGGATGGGAACCTCACGAGTTTTAACAAGGCCAAGTGCTGCACCTGGGTCAGGGCAGCGCCTGGGATCAACCCAGGCTGGGGCTGAGCAGAGGGAGCAGCCCTGGGAGAAGGAGCTGGGGGAGCTGTGGGTGAGAGCTGGGCCTGCCCCAGGCTGAACCCCCTGCCCTGGGCTGATCCCCAGCGTGGGCAGCAGGGCAGGGGGATCCTGCCCCTGTGCCCCTGGGCTCAGGTGAGAGCCCACCTGCAGAGCTGCCCCAGCCCTGGCTCCAGCAGCACAAGGAGCTGGAGCTGCTGCAGCCAGTGCAGAGGAGGCCACGGAGCTGCTGCCAGGGCTGGAGCCCCTCTGCTCTGGAGCCAGCCTGGCACAGCTGGGGCTGTTCAGCTGCACCAGAGAAGCTCCAGGGACACCTCAGAGCCCCTGCCAGGGCCTCCAGGGGCTCCAGGAGAGCTGCACAGCCCCTGGGGACAAGGCAGGCAGGGACAGCACCCAGGCAATGGCTCCCACGGCCAGAGGGCAGGCACAGATTTTGGCACATTGGGAATTAGGAATTGCTGGCTGGGAGGGTGGGCAGGCCCTGGCCCAGGGTGCCCAGAGCAGCTGTGGCTGCCCCTGGATCCCTGGCAGTGCCCCAGGCCAGGCTGGATGGGGCTTGGAGCAACCTCATCAAGTGGGAGGTGTTATTGTTCATGACAGGGGGTTGGACTGGATGACTTTTAAAGGTTTGTTCCAGCCCAGACTGTTCTGTGATCCTGTGATTCCCAGGAGGAGAGGACCAGCTGGCTCCTCCTAGCATAAAATCCATCCGGGAGTGGCAGCTCCAGTGTTTTGGCTGGTGGCCAAGGTATGTTCTCTGAATGCTGCTACAAGCTGGTGTAGAGGCACAAAATTGCTTTTTGCCAGTGAGCCACGGGCATGATTTAATGGGGATTAAGCGGCCTCCGTGCCTGCCCTGCTACTGACCGGGGTGCACTGCTCCCACCCAGTCCCTCCTGTGGGCAGCCACCAGTGGGATGAATTACTTCAGCAGGTTGACATCTCAACTTAGAGTTGGATGTGTCTTTTAGGATTACAGAGCTTTTTGCAGCCCAAGTGCCTATTATATTGCCTGGGTGCCTGTAAAGAAAAGATTTTGTCCCGATAATGGTTTCCCTTTGGTTATTTACAAAGGATGATGCGTGGCGGCGGGCGCGGGTGCGCGAGTGACTGTGTATGGATGAGCTCGTGGTTGTGGTGCTTTTATTTAGGATGTGGGCTGTGCTCTCTGCCTGCATGGAGAGTTTTGTACCCTGGCTGCTGCTTCCATGGCATCGTGGCTCATCTTACGGGGTGCCAGAAGAGCTGGGCACAAAACCAGGTGTTAGTTGCCTGAGGATTGCAGCCTGCCAGGTGAATGGCAGGAGGGCACACACAGGTGCATGGTGCACATGTGCAAGCTCATCTGGCAGGAAAACATCCTTGGTTCATATCTTCCAGCAAGATCCCTGCAGCCATCATGTCCTGCCCAGCTACCAGAGTGATGCTGTGTGCTCTCCAAGGAGAAACAGCGCAGCTCTGAAGAGAAGAGCATGTGTGAAATGCTCTTTCCTCAGATATTCATAATAGTTGTTCAATATTTTTACCTGCCAACATTTTCCTTGTGAAGGTGAAAAACAACAAGGGTAGCATGTAATGTGGGTTCTCATTCCATTAGCTTATAGTAGAAGCAGGGGAATATGGAAATCTATTATGTCTGCCTTAAGTCACAGATTGTGGCATGAACCATTGTAAAATAGGTTATAAAACTCAGGCTGTTCACAATTCAGGGGTTGGTGGTTGGAGGCTTTTTATGGCCTGTTTCAGATTGTATATCTAGAAATGCTGGTGCATTTGCATGTATTGAATTTGTATCAAAATCTGTGAGTGTTCCTTTCTGTTGTTGCTGCAGCCAGTGATGCCCCAGCAGCCTCCTTGTCCTGATATCCCCTGTAGTGGAGCATCCCACCACAGGGTGAGCCCATAAAAACCCACCTCCTCTCACTTGATGTTCAGACAGTACTTTTCTTAGTTGTGTGCTGTTTTTTCCTTTCCTTTTTTGATAGTATTTATCACAAGCCAAAGGTAATGTCTTCCCCCAGACAAGGAAGCCCATCTGGCGGAAAACCACTCCAACCTCATGCACAGATTTGACACACTAAAGGATTTTATGTTTCTAAAGGTGATGTGGCTTTGGTTTTGTTTAAAGAGAAGAAAAGGAAAAATACTCACTTTCCAACCACAAAGAGTTGCTTATTGCAGGGAAGCAAGCTACATAATAAATTGTTGTCTGGGTGAGAATAAGGATTTCTGGCTTTCTGGTTACTCCTCTCCCTGTCTTGCGGGATGAAGCTGGTTGTTTTGGGTTGGATTCTGCGGCACTTGTCTGTCCCTCTCTTTTTTTCCCTCCATTTATTTCTGTGTTTATTTTGATGGCTCTGTTTCAGTGCACCGTGGTGTTTGCCTGCTGTGTTCTGTGCCAGACTCGTGAGTGGCACTGCAGTGTGACAGCTGGTGGGCTCCTGTCCTGTCACTGGGGCTTTTCTGCATCACCAGGTACCAGAAAGCAGACCTGAGACTGGAGGGATGATGAAATGATGCTCAGCCAGCTGTGAGTGCGTCAGTATCTGAAAAGCCCAAGGCTGGCTCCAGCAGTAAACACTCATGTGTTTTTCAAAGGTGTTTACATTTTAATTAGAAAAGGGTCAGATCCAGGGTATAATAATTTACATTTCTGTGCTTGATGTTTTGATGTCTGGAAAGGTAGTGGTTTTGGAGCAGCAAATCCAAGACAGACGCATGATGCTTTGTGGAGATGCAGCAGTACCTGGGTACAGAGAGTCATGGTTCATCTTTGTTGCTTTTATTTTCCATAGTAACTGTTCCTGCGGGTGGCTGGGTACGAGAGCTGCCTGCCAGCAATAAAGATAAACTGCTCCTCTCATTCTCTGAGATGCTCTCACCGCTTGAGAAAGACGCATTGCTAATTACTTGTTGTTGGAAAAGGGCTGGATGAGGAGAGGCAAAATATTGCTGCAGAAGAGGCTCATTAAAAGGAGATGCTGGAAATCAAACCGTGCTGCTGGCGAGGAGTTCCAGCCCCAAACACAGACAGTCAAAGGTCCTTGTGCCTGTGCTGCTGTCAGAGCGTGAGCTGGTTGTTTGCAGAGTTGAGACACACGGAGAGTTTCACCTGACCCAGAGGTGCTGATAAGAAGCAGATAACAAGTAGAAGGGCTGTCCTGCACTATCAGCTCCTCCCTGCTCTGTATAGTCAAAGCATCTCTCTTGTTTGGGGCTGCAGGGACTTCCTCCTCCTGTGTGTGCTTCAGCAGCTGCTTTGGGAAGCCTGGCTTGGAGTCTCAGTGAGCAGGAAGTGTGAGGGAGGTGATGATGGAGGGTTTGACCGTGAGCTGTTCCTCCCTGCCCAGCCCCAGAGAGGCACTGAGCAGAAGAGGGTGTCACCTCAGCCTGGATATCCCCCTCCACCTGCACAAGGGGATGTCCAGCATGGCTGTAGGGGACAGAAAACAGTGGGGTGGGTTTTGGAGCCTGCACAAGAGATGTGAAAGTTGTCATTGGTTGCTCATGAGAGAGGATGAGATGTGTGGGCCAGGGTTGGGGCCTTTCCCTGTGTCTCCCTGGGCATCAGTTTGGTTTGGTTTTATCATCATCCCATTCAGGCACAGACAAATCTGGGCTGCTGAGCTGTTCCTCAGTTTGTGTCCCAGGTGTCTCAGAGCAGAAGGGACCTGCTGGAGCACAGTCTGTTATAAATACTCAAGGGAGAACAAACACGAGAGGGATGCTGGATGTCCTGTCAAAGAACATTCTGGAAGCAGGTGGCTGCATTGGTATGTGAAGAATTTGCACTGCAGCTGCCTTTTATAGGAAGCATCTCTTGTTCCTAGAAAACTGTGGGATGATAAATCCCATGTGGCAAGACAAAGGCTTTCAGGGATGTCAGGATATCTCTGTAGCCTGTCACAGCCTGTCTCTGCAGCAGCTGGCCTGCGATGGCATTTCTGAGAAATAAATATTCTCTGCATAAAGGATGCTCTGCATTCCTCCTGACTTCACTTTGGAGTCATGGAGGAATGGAGGATTGGCCTGGGATTTTCTTAGTGTTTAACTGAAGGATAATTAAAGAAGACACGTGAGTTTTCAATTAAATCAGTCAGTCAGTCAGTCAAGCCTAAACAGCTGAGGCCATGTTAAGTGAAAGATGGGCTGGGCACTTGTCCTTTGTTGGGCTTTGGAGGTGGTTACACCTTTCAATAATTGAATTTCAGTTCAGGTGAGAGGAAGCCCAGTGCATGAAGTAGTTCTGCCTGAACTCTGTATTTTAGAGATTTTTTCCCAATGACCTTACCTAGGTGTTGGCAGTGGGTATTAGCTCCTGGCTGTGTAGTTGTCAAGAAAATTTGCTTACAACTTTCACCATTTTGGTTGTGTGTGACAGTGTGGTATTTCTGTTTCTCTTGTCTTTGGAAGCCACAACCCTCAAAGAAACTCATCAAGTGTGCAAGAGCACTTTAAGCTCTTAACATCCATCCCATGGAAGCAAAACACTTGCAAAAGCAATCTCTTTATTTTCTTTCCTTTGCTTGTGCTCAGTCACGTTGGACCGTGCAGAGGAGCAAGGTGTGCTGTTGGTGTCCTAACAGCAGGTCAGGATGTGGGTTTGTCTGGATGAATTGAAGTGAGAACTGGCTTCCTCTTGGGTCACCCCAGCCCCCTACAGCTCTAGGCTGGTGCAGAGGGGCTGGAAAGCTGGAAAGGGCGCTGGGAATGCTGAGGCAGCTCCAGTGCTGGGGACAGCTCTGGGCCCTCAGCACAAGAGAGACACCGAGGGGCTGGAGCGTGTCCAGGGCAGGGAACGGAGCTGGGAAGGGGCTGGAGCCCCAGGAGAGGCTGAGGGAGCTGGGCAGGGGCTGAGCCTGGAGCAAAGGAGGCTCAGGGGGGCCCTTGTGGCTCTGCACAGCTCCTGACAGGAGGGGACAGCCGGGGGGGTCGGGCTGTGCTCCAGGGAACAGGGACAGGAGCAGAGGGAACGGCCTCAGGCTGGGCATGGGGAGGCTCAGGGTGGATACTGGGGAAAATCCCTCCATGGAAAGGCTTGATCAGAGCTTCCAGCAGAGCTTCCCAGAGCATTGGTGGAGTCCCCATACCTGGAGGGATTTAAAAGCCATGTGGATGTGGCACGTGGGGACATGGGTCAGTGGTGGCCTTGGCAGTGCCAGGGGAATGGTCTTGGAGGGCTTTCCAATCTAAACAATTCCATGACTCAGTGGTTCTGTAAGAACTGTTTTAGGAAGATCTCTTTATGGTTGCAGTTTTGGTGTAATGTTTTTGCCCAGAAGCTTGTTTTGGGGGCTGGAGTCCCTTGGCATGGCTGGGACACAGGTGCGTCTCATCCCAGGGGACAGTCTGTGGGAAGCTGCCCTCTGTTCTGTCTTGGTGTTGCCAGGCTGCTGCAGTCCAGATTTTGGAGAGCTTTTGGCATGGAGGGGAATGGCTGGAGCCTCCTCCCTGGGGAGGATGTGCATGTGGGGCCCTCTCACCCATCCTCCAGGGACCTGATGGAAATGCATCCCTGTCCTGCATGTCTGTGGTCTTCACATTACAGACTCACCACTTCTTAAGTCATTGTGGTTGCAAGTTCCACTCTTCTGTTGCCTCCCAACCCAAAGCGGGTTTGTTCTCCGTTACTGTTCTTCACCTATCAAACTCACCACTTGTTTCCACAAGTTCAACAGGCCTGGAGCACCTTTGGGAAAAAGGGAATGAGCCTACAAGTGTCATAAAAAATGCTTGTTGTTATTATTTGCTGATGAAGGATAAAACTGTATAATTGCTAAAAAAACTGTATAATCTTGCTAGAGCAAGAACCCCATTTAGATCACCCTTAATAACAGCTATTAATAATAATTATACATTACAGTAATGCTGATAATTACTAAGTTATAATAAGCAGTTTGCACATCTATTGACTTTTTCTGCTGATGATTCCTTCTTTTATGGTCACAGTAACGAGCACAACATGGGCTTTGTTAAATCATAGGGTTTTACAAGGATTTAAGTTGGAATAAATCTTCAAGATCCTATAGTTCTACCCCCTTGCCATGGACAGGGACATATTCCACTGCACCAGGTTGCTCCAAGTCTCATCCAACCTGGCCTTGAACACTTTCAGGGATAGGAAAGTTTTGGAAGTTAATTTTCAGACCCCCAAAACTTACAAACTTTGTGCTTTGGCAAAGTAGGGTGGAGGGAAGGGGGAAGTGATAAAAAAGAGCAAATTTGAGACTGATCTCTGTTTGTTGTGATTAAGGAATGTACCTGGTGTCTGGGAATCCTTTGTGGTAGGTGCTGAGCCAACACAGAGCCAAGGGATCACTGCTTCATCAAGAGCTCTCACCAGCATTTGTTTGCTCAGTGTGGGAAGATAGTAAATGCTTTGATGCTCAAGTGTGGGTTTTTCTTTGAAAACCTTTTTTGTATGTGTTTTGAGGGTGAGGTGAGGTGAGAAATTAGCTCCAGGCACAGATCGCCAGGAAGAGCAGGAGTTTTCTTCCTGTGGAGTGATGGTTTCTTTCAGAGAGAGGTGAAACTACCACAAGATGAATTTGTTTTAGAGTTTCCCAGTAGAGATCCACAAATGTCTCAGATATGTGGTTTGTGTTGTCTGAAATAGACAAAAACCCCTTTGGGCTTGGGTAACGTGTGGCCCAGTGAGATGGAGGATAACCTCTGACCCTGCTCACTCCATCCTGAGTGATGCCACCTGTGTCATTTGTCTCCTGCCTTGTGCCATCACACCCCTCCAGGACTCACGGGAGCCTCCTATTCTCTCAGCTCCTTCTTTAGCACTTCCTGTTTGATAGTTGGTGCTTTCCTTTTTGTAATTGGTGCTAATTAGTGAGAAGGGGAGAAGCATGCCCTCCTCCAGGGCTCCACACTCTCTGGGGCTCCTTCTTTTTTTCTTTCTTCACTTTCTTCTTTTTTCTTTGTCCTTTTTAATATGGCATATGATTTTTGTTCAGGAGCTAATGTGTGATATTGGTCTACATAATGAGCCTTTTTGACAGTCTGGGCACATTTGGGAATAATTCCTTGAGCAGATGAAATCCTTAGGCCAGAACTGCTCATTCTCGGCAGTTTCCAAATGGTGCCACTATTGTTCAGAGGTGACAGAGGAGAAAATAGTTCAGGAGCTAGAAACTACATGAGCTGGGAGCAGATTTTTTTTCCCTCCCCTTCCCTTCTGGATGGCATGTGACTCACTCTGGATTTGCTTAGCGATTTTATGCTTGTCTCAAAGCAGACTGTAACTACCCATATTCCTGGTGAAGGAGAGGGAGAGGGATGAAGCTGTTGTGTCCTGCAGTGTGCTGGCAGCTCTCATGTCTCCTCCCTCCCAGCTGCAGGAAGGGAGAAATATAAGATTGACCACAAGACATTGGGCCACAGCCTGTTTTTTCCCAAACATAGAATTTTTAAATACCCTGAGCTGGAGGGGACCCACCAGGATCACCCAGCCCAGCCCCTGCCCTGCACAGACCCCCCAGCAATCCCACCCTGGGCATCCCTGGCAGCGCTGTCCAAAGGCTGCTGGAGCTCTGGCAGCCTCGGGGCTGTGCCCATCCCTGGGGAGCCTGGGCAGTGCCAGCACCCTCTGGGGAAGAGCCTTTCCCTGAGATCCAACCCAAACCTCCTGGAACAGCTCCAGCCATTCTCTCTGGGTCCTGTCCCTGTCATGGAGAGCAGAGCCCAGTGCTGTGCCCAGCCCAGAAGCTGGTGATTTCCTTTCTTTACTGTGTTAGTCATTGAGCCCTGGAGAAGCCCTGGAGAAGGAAGGAGATGAGAATTATAAATCCCCTACATCTCCTGTAGAGGCAATTTTCTTCAGTGAGAGGTTTTAAAAGTGAATTCTGTTGTGATCTCTGTCTCACCTCCTCACTGGACCGTTTACACTCGCATCATTAGCTAAGCATTATTTACTGCCACTGCCCTAGAGAACCTTTTCAGTTATCATCCTCTTCCTCAGACATGTCCATTACCCCCAGCTTCTCACCCATATCCAGAACAACTAGTGCTTTGGATTTATTAAATAAAGCATTTTAGTGTCACATTTTTTTTCCTCTCGTGCATATGTCTGGAGATTTTCAGTAATTTGGGTTTTAAGCAGGAGGCCAGGAAATATGTCTGTTGTCCTTAAATGCAGGAATATTGCATAAATGGAACATTTTTTGCATGCCTGGAAGCCCTAAAAGCAACCACCTAGGATTATTAGAAATTGTATTGTAAATGCAGGTGTACAGCAAAAAAAAATCCTGCACGTGGCAACCGATAGGCTTTGTCTGCTTGGGTTTTTGATAATTACTGGGAAATAACTCCTCGCTGTCCTTTTTATCCCGCTTCCTCAGGCTCCCTGTGTTCCTGGTGTGCCCCCTGAAGGGATGGAGAGCTCCTCAGTGGCATCGGCCTCCTCGGAGGCGGGGAGCAGCCGCTCCCAGGAGATCGAGGAGCTGGAGCGCTTCATCGACAGCTACGTCCTGGAGTACCAGGTGCAGGGGCTGCTCACCGACAAGACCGAGGGCGACGGCGAGAGCGAGAAAACGCAGTCCCACGTCTCACAGGTGGGTGAGAGGGACCGCCTCCCACTCACCGTGGGGTGGGAGAGGGGCTGGGGGCTCACAGAGTGTGTTCTCGGCTGACGTCACTTTTTCAGGGCTTGGATGTGGAGCAAGGTGTGATGGAATGCTGGGTTTGGGGCAGCTCGCTTGTTTGGGGATGTATTGGAGGTTTCCAAGCTGCTGGTAGCAGTCTCCTGATGCTGGATTTGGTTTTTTGTGGTCTCAAGGTGCATTGAAACACATTGAAAGTGTTCCAGGCCAGGTTGGACAGGGCTTGGAGCAGATTGGCACAGTGAAAGGTGTCTCTGCCCATGGCAGGGGGTGGAATGGGATGGGGTTTAAGGTCCCTTCCAAGCCAAACTGTTCCATGATTCTACATGTGAAGGATCCCATCTTTATCTGGTATCAGCAGTGTTTGATCTGATCTGTCTGAACTCTGCAGGTTTGCTGGAGCTGAGGATCTGACCCAGAGCTCTGGACCTGTTTTATATAATCTCAATGTAAAGAAATTACCAAACAAAGGAACCTTTTTAACAATAGATTTTGGTGAAGAGGTCTTTTACAATTTGAGGATCAAAGCCCTTAGAAAGGGGAGAAAATATATTTAAAAATCTAGTGATTTTATTAACCCAAGGCTGGAAGGTGTCTGTGTTTGAAGTGACACTTTGGAGGGGCTTCAGGTCAAACACGCAAGTTCTGCTTATTAATGTGTCAAGCTCAAAAGTAGTATTGAATCAGAAATAAAATAATAGACAAAGTTTTGTAACCTCTTCTAGCCTTTCCACTGCTCTGCCAGTAAGCTCAGGCTCCCTCTGCATCTTAAGGACAAAAATTTCTAATTCTCATGGCATACCATGTACGGTTTTTGCATTAAGATCCTTGATTGCAACAACAAAATCCATCTTCCAGTTGTGGAAATGGCATTTTAGCTTTCCTTCCTGGCTTGCCCTGGAAGAAAGGAGCTGCTGGATTTTTAATGTCAGTTCTGAGAGTGTTCTCTTTCAAGATGGCTGGGTTTTATTTTAAAGGAAAAATTTGTAATAATGAAAGATCTGAACATTAAATCTTTTAATTAAGCCAGTTACAGAGACAACTCAAATGAAGCAGCTAAATGAGGTTGTACCCCAGACCACTGATGCAGAAGTTTAATTAGGATTTATTGTGGAACTCCATCAAAATGCAACATTTTGTATTTCTAGGGCTGTATACTGGACAGAAAGTGAAGATGGGCTTTTACTTTAGGTCACTTGCATTTATCAAGCCATGTCTTAACGGATACACTAAGAAGGAATTATCTCAGGTCTCACAAAGGTTTTTTTCATTTTTCCACCTTTAAGAAATAATCAGGAGTTTTTATTTCTGATTTTCTCTTCCTGATCAGTTCTTAGCAAAGCAGGGAATAAACATATCCTGCACATATCCTGCAGCTGACTGGAGTAACCCTGGTGGAAGCCAGCCTGATGGAAGGTGGCACGTTCCCTCATTAATGAGAGCTAGAGGGAGAAAGATGGATTTAAGGGAAAGGCACTCAGCTGAGACCAAGGAAATTGTTTTTAACTGCAAGGCTCTGCCAGAAACTAAATCTTTAATGCTGGGCAAGTTACTTAATCTCTCTGCAGTTTGTTTCCTTATGGCTGTGATGTTTTCCCTGCCTGAGAGTGGATAAATCCATTCAGCCATGTGTGTGTGAGTTGCTTGGATGGTACCACATCCCTGGACAGCTGCTCTCCTTGCTGTGGGAAGGAAGGAAAAAATGGATTTAGGGAAGCTGAATCCATTGCCACTTCAGAGAATCCCAAAATTTGGATGTTCCCATGGTGGGGATGTCTCCAGCCTTGCTCCCACCAGGAAAAAAGAGGAAAATCAGAGGGAAAAGGTGATTTTATTTTGCTGTGGAGATAATGAGTGAGCTTGTACCTTGAGAGACCTTCCCAGGAATATGGTTGCACTCAAAATTGTTAGAGCAGATAGGGATACGTCTGATAAATAAAAGACTCTCAAGAGTGATGGCGTCATGAGCTGCCCAGGAGCCTCAGCAGAAGTGGCAGGAGAGTGATGGGCAGCTCTTTAATGAGGGGAGACTGAAATGCCCCCATCTGTGAGCTTGGATGGGCTCTCTGATGAGGGCAGGGATCGTGGGCAGTTGTAGTGAAGACTCTTATTTTGTGGTCTCATCCATACCTGTCAGGGAGCTCTGAGGTGGTTGTTTGCATGGAAATGACTTTTCATTTTCTTGGCACATCCTTGGTGATGGTACTAAGCCTTGAGTGTCTCTGGAGCAGCCAAGTGCTTCCAGCATGAAAGACCTCAGAGGTGGGGCTGGTCAGTCTCTACTCTGTTGAAGGAGTGACAAAAATGACTTTGTAATTAAGCAGCATCTTTGATGTTTGTCTAGTGAAAATTGGTTTTGGGCTTTTTTTCACCAGTATGATGCAGCCCTACATTTCTTTAGGGGAAAAAAAATAAGGCAACAAATGGCACAAAATTCAGTTATTTTTGTGGAGGCACCTTGCTGCCCAACCTTGGGGCAAGCTGGCCTAAGAGTCTGCTAATTTTCTATGGCCACCTATGGCAATGGCCAAACTCCAGGCAATGGCCTATAGCTTCCATACTCATTTTCTGTTCTGTTTAAAATGAAAACACAGCCCAGGGTGTGTATCTGTCCTTGAAGCAAGTAGAGTTGGGAACGAGGGTTGGGAAAAGCAGAAATTTTCCAGCTTTCCATGGAAATGAGTGATAAGTCACCCTAGTGTGTATCACACACCTGGGGTTCCAAGCAGTGTCAGAGTCAGCAGGGAGGTATTGGGGCTGGATTTTATTGCAAAGCACCATATCAAATGCTTCCCTACAGTTGTTGCTGCTTCCTCCCTGTACCCAGTGTCAGCGGGTGGAGCATTTCCAAGCCAAAGCCTTTGGGATCATCCTCAAAAAGGAGGGGGTGCCACACGTGTGCAGCGATGCCCGCGGCCGGACGGTGTTTTCTGTGCACTGTGGACTGACACAGCAGTTTTGCCCAGCCCAGCTATTATTTTACACAATCCCTTTTTTTATCCCTTTTGCAGTGGACGGCGGATTGTAGCGAGCAGCTTGATGGCAGCTGTTCCCCATCCCGAGGGAAGGGCTCGTCGTCCCACGAACATAACCAGGTAGGGTTTGTGTTTAGTTCCTCCTCCACAGAGCTTTGCCTTTATTTCTTGCACTGCCTCGCCTGGGAGGTGCTGCCAGCTGTCCCTCTCCCATGGAAGGGGAGATGTGTCCCTCTGCTTGGCATCTGAAAGCTCATTCCTGCCCAAACCATGGGAGGTGGGCAACATCCTGATGTGCGGATGGATGCTTTCATCAGGAGCTTAAAGGGGAAAAAATAAGGCGTGTCACATTTATTCCAGAAGACTTTCTTATTGTCACCTGTGTGAGGAAGCTGTTAGGAGCATCAGAGCTGACTTGGAAGGATGAGATGTGGCTGGAATAAGGGGTCTTTGTGTGTAGCTGGGCTGCTCTGTTGTGTGCTGCAGCACAAGGATGGTGTTGGAGGGAAGAGCATTACAGAGCTGAGAGGGTGAGCTGGCAGAAGAAGCAAAGTTGCACGTGCTGAGAGCCTGTGTGCAGACAGGAGCCAGGTGTGAGTCAATTTTGGTGCCTGAACATGGTGTGAACACAAGTGAGGAGTGTTTACCAGGCACTGCTGGAGGTGGCTGTCCCTCCTCATGTGAGTACCCCCATGGAAGAGAGTTTGGTTGGATGGGGGCTTGTGTTTGACCATTCTCATCTGGTTGACAAGCTGCTGTGTCACCATGAGACCATCAGCTCTGTGAGAGCAGCACTTGCTTGAGGAGATTTAGGCATCTGGGGGAAGGGGAAACAGCATTTCCAATTGCTGTGGCTGCTGGATGTCCCACCCAGAGAAGTGGCTTCAAGTTGGTGGCTTTCATTCTCTTGCTCTGCTTGATGTCCTCCAGATGCAGTCTTGTGTGTGGATCCATGAGGGGGAATTTGGGAGCCCCTTGCAGGGTGTAAAAGAGGCTGTGCCAGTCTGAGCAGGGCAGGTTGCAGCTCTCATTTTGGGCACAGCTTTCTCCCGTGGAGCCATGCTGGAATTCTTGGCTGAGGGATGGGGGCTGAGGCATCCCATCCCTGCCCTGGCCCTGGGATGCTGGTAGCACCTCTACCAACACCTGCACCCAGCAAAGGCAGGCTGTTGTTTTGTAGGAGGGCGCGTGCTGGGCAGAGGCACTGCTTTGGATGAGCTCCTGAAGGTGCCAGATGGAATTGTGTATTTGATTTATTACAGCTGCAATCTGCTTCAAAATATTCAGCAGCAAAACCTCATCCAGGGTCCCTCCCAGCGCTGCAGACAGCTGCTGGATGTTCACTTGGGAGGCTGGCTGCTTCCATCGGGCTTCCTTGGGTGGATCAGGGGCTTTCCTTAGGGAAGGAAGGTCCCTGGCCCTTCTCCCAAGGGATCTGCTGATGTGCCAGTGGCTGGTGGGGACAACAGGAGGATGCAGGAGTCATGCATGGGTGTTACTTTCCTGACAGCCTCCATCTGCCTGGTGCCATGCACTCTTTTGTTTCAGCTTACATGGTTTGTTTTGTTTTTTTTTTTTTTGTTTTCTTGCTATATTTTTTTCCCTGGGAATTAAATGTGTTTGATCTCCTCCTACAGGGAGCTCCTTTCCTACACACAAACAGCACTCGCTCATGCCCAAGCTGCTTACCCTGTGTTTGGGCTCTCTCCCAGCCTGCAGCAGAGCTAGTAATTATCTCTCTCCATGTTTGGCTTCCTTTAACTGTGAGTAACAAATTTTCCTTGGCACCAAAGAGGAGCTGCAAGCTATTGTTCCTCTGTCCAGGCAAGCATTTCTCTCACTGCCACTGATATGTGAGTTAAACACTGCTGGTGAGGACCAAGTGCAGTTTCTTACCATTCCTGGCTGTTTTCACATAAAAAAATCTTTTGATATTAAAAAAAAAAAAAAAAAAAGCAATTACTATGATGCTTGTCCTGAATTAAAATTATCAATCGCTTTTCAAACCTGCTAAGGAAGAAGCCAGCTAATTATTTCCCAATGGAGGAAGGGGTTGTGTTTTGGGGGTGTTTTTTTTGTTTTGTTTGGGGTTTGTTTGGTTTCAGGTTTTTTTGTTTGTTTGTTTGTTTGTTTGTTTTGGGTTTGGTTTTTTTTTTGTGATGGAGGTATTTTGTTGCAATTTTTTATGTATTTGAGAGACTTGGGCAGGAAATGGAATTCCTAATTTTCCTACTGTGTTTCCAGCTGAGATCTCTGCATTGCCAGTCGTACTTGAAAAATACTTGGATGTTAGATTTCTGCTGGCTTCAGCTAATGTGAAAATGTGGGTTATATATCAGTGACCATGGTATGCCTCACGTGGCCATCAGAAAGGGCATTTATATGGAAATCTGGGTTAGTCCTAGAAATATATTCAGCATGTGGTTCATTTTCTGTGAAGACAGAGTAGTCCAGTCTTGCTTTTTCAGAAGTAATTGGCTTCCTAAAGGTTATGGGGAAACCTAGAGAGAAGATGACTTTCCCATGCCTGAAAAATCCCTCTATGCATCCCTGAGTACTTTGAAATTCTGGGTTATATGATCCAGCAAGGTAAAGAAAAATAAAAGAAAGATTTTTTTTGTGTGTGTGTGTGTGTTATGCATTTTTATATAGGATCTGTGTACATAAGCATCTACTGGTTGTTGTACAAGTGAGGGGGTTAGAGCAATTTCTGAATAATATACAGTACAAGGGTAAAAATGAAGTGTTTTTACCCTTCATTTTAAAGTGTTTTCACCTTCATTAAAAATGAAGGTAAAAACAGTCCAGGATATTCCTAAATTGCTGGTTTCTGATGTTGTTGGGTCTCTGGAAAAGAGCACCCAGACTTGTCCTGCTCTTGCACTACTTGGTGAGACCTGTATTAGCAGCTGTGTGAGACAGTGTCAGTTCCCATAGGCTGGCAGAAAGGCATCCCATAAAAAGCAGTGGCTTAAAAAGAGAGAAAATTCCCCCTGAAACCTCCTGGTCTTTCCAGTTCTTGGGCGGGTGACTGTGAGAAGATGGAGGAATCTCATGAGATACATTTTGTGAACTCATGTGCTGAGAAAATCCTGGTCTCACAATTACATTCAGCTCATCTGTAATTCTTGTTTCCTGCAGGGATCTCTCTGTTTGCTGCATGGTGTGGCCATGTTCCACTAAACCCCTGAAAGTTTGCCAGGTCTCACCACGTGTGGGCCTCTGGGGCAAAGACCAGGTACTCAAAATATTCTTTGAGCACCTTACTGCCTCTGCAAAGAGGAAGGTTTAGATAATGGAATAATTTTAAACTCTTTTATGTTTGGATTTTTTTTTTCTTCCCCAAAAAGAGCCAGTGGGAAGTTTTTATATAATACTTTATTTGCATTCCCCTTGTGAGGCTGTGGCAAGTAGGAAGCTCTTTGATATATTTCTGAGAGCAATTCATTAAGTAAAAAAATCTGGTATGGTGCATATTGAGGGATCCAGCAAAGCTCTTGGTACATGAAAGGCCTGGCAGGAACTGCATCCCAGGCTCCCCTTATGTAAAAGGCATTAACAAAAACCAGAACAACTCTGCGGGTTTGTGCCATTTCTCCAGGCGGCGGGAGAGGGAGAGCTGAAAATCCTCCTTCCTGGCCAAGTCCCTCCCTCCCCCATGGTGGCTGGCTGTCACCCATCAGCACCAAGGAAAAACCTGTGTTTTTGGCAGGAAACAGGACGTGCTTGCATCCCATTGCTTGTGTCCGTGCCCCACCAGGTGCAGCAGGAGCTTGGCACAGGGTCTGAGCCCCCAGAGGCTTCTGCAGGTGATGGTTGTGTTGCTGATCTGCTGAGCAGTGAAGGAGCAGGCAGGGTGTGCAGATCACACCTGATGATCCCACACCTTGCTTGTAGCACCCTTGTCCTGTCCTCCCTGAGGAGCTGGTGGTGAAGGAGATGACTTTCCCTCCTGTTAAACCAGCAGGAACAGCAGCACATGGTGGCAGGGTGGGGTGGTGGGTTTGCACTCTTGGGCCTTGGCTGGAGTTCAGACTGCCTGGAGTAAAGAGCATCCCTAACTGCGCCAGCATAAGATTCTGACAAGGAGGGACATGGGGGAATGGCTTCCCACTGAGAAGGACAGGGTTAGGTGGGATATTGGGAAGGAATTCTTGGCTGTGAGGGTGGGCAGGCCCTTGCACAGGGTGCCCAGAGCAGCTGTGGCTGCCCCTGGGTCCCTGGAAGCATCCAAGGCCAGGCTGGACAGAGCTTGGAACAGTCTCATCTAGTGGAAGGTGTCCCTGCCCATGGCAGGGGATGGAATGAGATGAGCTCTAAGGTCTTGTCATTCCATGTCCATGTCCTGCAGTCACGGCTGGAAAAGCTGCCATGCTGCCAAAGCAAAGGCAACAGGAGGTGAGGGGCAATGTGTGAAGGCTGTCTCTTGTGTAACAGCAGATTGCAGTGCACAGAGGAGCTCAGTTTTAGTGGAGAGTGGGAAAATCAAATTATCTGTGCAGATTTTTTCTTTCACAGTTCCAGAAAATTTTCTTTTTCAGGCATCAGTGCTGCTTGACTTCCTGGGATCAGCCTCCAGGAGATCCTGCCTGGTGGATGCTGCAGAAGCAGGTGGGAAGGGATCATGGTCTGGGACAGGGGACATGTCACTGGGTCCAGATTAACTGAAGTTAGCAGTGAAGTTGTCCTGCTGGCTTAAATCCAGTGACATCAGCAGGCAGCTTGTAATGCCCCAAATTCTTGGCTGACCAGATAGGGCTGGAGAGACAGTGGATTGGCAGGGTCTCCTGACTAAATTCGAATTCATTTTCCCTGGACTGGTGGACAGCCTGTGTCTCACTTGAGTTGCCTGTCCCTGGGTCCAGATCTGAAAGAAAACAAGAGGGATGACTCTGGAAAGCCTTTTAGAAATTACAGAATGTTAAGGGGATGGAATGGAGGTTAAAAATGACCCACCTGCCATAGGCAGGGACACCTTCCACCGGAACAGGTTGCTCAGGGCCTTATGTGCTATGAGCACTGCCAGGCTTGGGGCATCCACAGCCTCTCTGGGCAGCCTCAGCCAGTCTCACCACCCTCACAGTGAAAACATTCTTCCTAATATCCTGTCTAAATTTCCCCTCTGTCAATTTGTACCCATTACTCCCTGTCCTGTCACTATAGTTGTTGATGCAGAGTCCCTCTCCAGCTTCCCTTTAGACTTTCTTCAGATACTGGAAGGTGCTGTGAGGTCTGCACACAACCTTCTCTTCTCCAGGCTAAACAGTCCCAACTTTCTCAGCCTGTCTTTACAGGTGAGGGGCTCCAGTCCTTTTATCACCCTCATGGTCTCCTTTGGACTTGTTCCAACAGTTCCATGTTTTTGGGGAATACATTTGGAGTTCTCCATCTTATTGGCCTGCTCATATTGTAGGCCAGGGCCCGTTCGTACAATGAACTCAGCTGAGGTTGTCCACCATGCCGAGGATGTGTTGGGGCAGGTGGATGCTGGCTGATGCTGCAGACACTCATTTTGTGTTTCCAAAAGAGAAGGAGAAAGCAAGAGAAGGAGAAAGCAGAAGACTGGCTTTGCCAGTGAGTGCTTGTTGATGCATGCCTGTCTGATGGAGGAAGAAAGTAGGACTTTAGGTGGAGTGACCTGCCCATGGGCAAAGAGCAGCTCTGAGAAAACCACTCACTTTTCTGCCTGTAATTGCTGGGTGATGCCTCCTCATTTAGTGGATGCAGCCCTGCTCAGTTATGGTTGGAGAGGACTGCTGAGAAAGAAATCAAGTCCTTCAGCTAATGTGTAGGTGTAACTTTCCCTGGGACTTGGGTTTGGGCTTGGCCTCATGGAGCAGCAGTGCCTCGTGTGAAGCAGACACCTGCTTGGGTGTCAGGAGGGAGATGTTTCACTGCCTTGCTGCCTGCTCTGGAGAATTGCTGCTGCTCACTGAGGGTGGGAGAAGGTGTCTTCTGGGCCTGGTGTCACCAGTGACTCACAGGAGAGGACATGTTGTCACCCTCATTTTCTGTTTGGGTAAAGAAGACCAGAAGACCAGAACCTGTCTGCTCATTGTAGAGCTTCCCACACTCTTATTTTTGTGAGATTTGATTTGCCTTTGAGGTCTCCATCTTTCCAGGTTTGGGTGAATAGGTCAGTCAGTGCTGGAGCTCTAGGCAGGGAAGGGATGACGTGAGCCATTTCTTCTGAGGCTGGGACAGGGCCTTGCTGATGGGTTTCCATAGCACATCTGGAGTTCTCAGGGCCGTTCTGAGAGCCTGCAGCCTTCCTCCTCTTCATCCGTGTGTGTAAATGAGCTATCTAGCAAATCCTTGGCTGGCATGGCTCTTCAGTGTTGTCCAAAAAACACAACCACACAGGCTTGGTCCTTTCCCAGGTAGTCCAGAAAGATCTTGTAAGCTTAACCTCCTACTTCCAAGTCCATCAGATCAAATCCTTTGGTCCTGTATTATGACACAAGAATGGATAAAACCTTAATTTCTCTGGTGGAAGAAGGTCTCAAAGTGATATTTGGTGTCCCTTCTGCAGATTGGAGAGGGTTGGGGAAGGTTCCTACCTGGGAAGGGAAGGAACGGAGCCAAAGGGGTTGGGGCTTCTGCATCCATTTTTATAACAGTTACTGATGTTCTTACAGCATTATGTAATACTTTGAGGAGAAAGAAGCTAGCAAGTTTACCCTACTAAGATATTTAGAGTAATCTTATGGTTGGGGTTTTGTTGGGGTTTTTTTAAGGTGTATTTTGAGTTATTAAAGTAATTAAGCCTTTGGTTTTCCCTGTTAAAATTGGCGTGGTTTTTCTGGAGTAGGTCTAGGGAGGTACTTGGAGTGCAGTGCAAAAATTCTACATGACGGGAAGATTTGACAGCAGCATAAGTTGGGTGTGTGAAAACCTCCACTGCAAAAAAACCTCAAAAAGGGCCTTTTACACAATAGCTGTTTTCTGGTCTGACCAGGGGTAAGATCAAAGTTGAGGTACCATTTGAGGGACACCCCACAACTTGATCTAGGGATCTCCTGGGTGCAGATGTGAGACCCTTGTTATGCCGGGGGATATCTCAGAGGTTTTTGGGGGCCTGAGAACTCTGACAGCCTCCTGTTATTTTTCCTCTGGCCCACCAGAGGAAATTGAATATTGAATATTGAAATTTTTACATAGAATTGAGCATGAATCCCATCCAGAATCCACTGATAACTTCAGGACACTTGGAACTTGTGCTGCTGCCAGGGTTGATCTGCATCTCCACCAGCACAGCCCACTTCACCCATACTTATCTTCACTGAGAGCAGCCACGTAGGTGATCACTGTGTTTCCATTTATGGCTTCTGCACTGGGGAAACTTATCTTCTTTTTCTGCAAATAGGATTTTCAGACTTGCACTGAAGCAGCAGAAGATATTAACTCTTGGGCTGGCAAAGGCAGCAGGATTAATTAGTTCATGCCTCAAAGAGCTCACTGCAAAGGTGAATTGCAGTGTAAGTGAAACATACGATTATTGCTAATTAAAATGCAAATGTTAGATTTGACAGCTAGTTTCCAAAGGAGGGCTGCTGGCAATGTGCACGAGCCTGGCTGTTCCTGAGAAGGTGCAGAGCTTGGCCAGAAGGAGTGGCATAGGTTGGAGCAGCTTCTGGAATCAGTCTCTGGAGGGATGGTGTTTTCCCCCCCAGTCCCAAAGTGTGGCTCACAGGTCCCATCTCCTGCTGGTGAGTGTGGACCAGAAATGATAGGTGGAGGAGCTCAAATAAGATCTCTGAGTAATTCTTCAAGGACTGTTTGGGGAACTGAGAGAGACTGGGAGACCCTTGGTGTTTGAAGGACACAGCAGAGTAATGTGGAATTGTGTCAGCAGGAGGCAAAGGGCAGAGATCTTTGTGCCATTACAGCTGTTTCTTCAGTGTTTGTCAGCCTTGGCAGCCAGTTCTCTTCCTGCAGCATGGTGGGTTTGTTTAGCAGGAGCTGTGTGTGGAACATACACAGGATGGAGGAAGAGCAGTGCCACATCTCACCAGCGCCAAGCCGTGGCTTTCTGCTGGACTCCAGCTGCCTCTGGAGTCTGGGAATGGGCTTTTATGGTCTTTCAATGATGCTGGTGAAGGGTTTTGCTGCTTGGGTGTTTTTTTAAAGAGCAATCATCACCTGCATGCTCTCACCCACTCCGTGAGCATCACCCATGAGATTGGTGTGAGCAGCCCAGTTCCCACAGAAAGTCTGCAGAGAGAGTCAATTTTAGCATGAAGGAGCTTTACTGCAGGACACAAAGCCTTCAGAAGTGTGTGGGACTGTTTTTGGGGGTTGTATTTTCATTCTGGAGATTTCAGTCCCCTTCAGTAAGGTACCAGTAAAAAGTTGTTAATCTATGGCAATTGGTCAGAAATTTGGGGGAAATACTGAGCTTGGCTGTGCTGGTGAGTTTGAACATGAGTGTATTCAGGCAGTTCTCAATTGGGACTGTTAGCATCTTCAGCAGACATTTCAACAGTTTTTAATGCAGCAATTTTATTTAAAAAACAATTTGGTTTTCCATATTAGTGTCAGTGCTTGATAAAGGTGAGGAAGGTAAACAGGGTGAAAGCCCCAGGCCATGAGTTAGAGCCAGGAGACAAGCTGGTTTATTAAAATCACCTCTGATTGTGATCTAATTGGTAACTGTGTGCTGTATCCAGTGGCTTTTCTTGGTGAGCATTGATGTATGGCGATACCAATATTCTTGTTTCTCACAACAGCTGCGTTTCTGGAATTTGCAACATCTTGGATTGTCTGCAGAAAACCACTCCTAAAAGATAGGTCTACTGAATATTAATGAACAGTTTTTATTTTCAGTGTGTCTTTCAAAGCAAAAGGTGCATGTGCTGACCTGCAGCATTTGGCACAGAAATCTTGTGTGTGTATGTGAACAAGATGTTGAGTGTGGAGGATACAATTAATCCTTCAAACATCAAGCATGAGGGTGCATTTCTCCCAACCACCTTTTCAGCTGGTGCACATATTTCCCATGTCAAAGGAGGTATTTCTCACTTCTCAGGATCCTCCAAGGTTGGCTCTTCTCCAGGCCTTCCTGAAGTGATCTGCCTGACATCCACCACGGTTTTTATGCCTTCATGCCAATTTAACAACTCCTTTTGTGCCATTTGGTATTTCTCAGCCATTGGGAGATTTGGGTCAGGGTGTGGTAAGAAGGGAAGAAGAAGGTGCTTTAACTGTCAGTGGAAATAACCACAACCTTTCCTTTCATTTATCTACAACTTGAAAACCAGGTAATTGCCTCTTTTTAAGTCAATACCACAATGTATTTGAACTTGCATGAAACTTACTGGGTTGTAGGGTGCAGAATGTCCAGCTGGAGTGATGCAGAAACCAGCACTGGAGTGTTTTGCTTCCAATTCCTTGTGTTGGATGAACACTTCCATATTTCATGTGCATCAAGGTCCATGTTGGACCAGTGGGTAACATCACCTTAGATAGTTCAGATTCTGCTGTGCAGTTGTCTGCCTGCCTCATCCAAATCAGGTGGCAGTGGTGGAGCTGGGACCTGGTCTGTGGCCTGGACTTGGCTGTTGTGTTCAAAAGCAGTTTGAGTGGTAAATCCTTTTGATTTGAGGCTTTGAAGGCTGAGGTGGCTCTGCCCTTGCCTTAGCCCATGGCAGTGTCTGCAGGACCTCGTGTAGCCCCATGAGAACATCTGAGACATGAGAAACCCTCTTGAAGCTCTCAGCTCTCAACCAGTCCTAAAACACAGGCTTCCCTTTGTATTTCCCAGATTTCAGACTACTTGGAAGAGTTGAATATTCTGCACTTGGTGGTGTCATGGGGTTTTAATAATTTTAGGTGACTTCAGAAGTCTTTCCCCAGTCTCTGAGCAAAGCTTTTGGAGCAGTTGCCATGACAATATCCACCTTTCTCCCTAGAGACCCTGTGGGGTGTTTGGGTAGAGCTGGTCAGGTGAGTTATTCTGGTTTTCACATGAGTCATTATGCCTTGAGGGCTGAACAAGAAACCTGCAGTTTACTTGACAGCACAACAAGCAGAGAATAAAGGAGAACATCAGGCACAGCTCCTTAAGAGACAAAAATAGTTATTTGTGTAATGAGTCTCCTGTCGAACTGCAAGAGTCCTCAGCCATGTGAATAACTGGACGAACAGTGGGGAAACTGACTGAGAAGTTTATTTGGGCCTGGAAGGGGAATGGAATGGAATGGAATGGAATGGAATGGAATGGAATGGAATGGAATGGAATGGAATGGAATGGAATGGAATGGAATGGAATGGAATGGAATGTTTCAGCTGGGAGGTATCCAACCATTATCCAGTCCAACTGCATGCTCAATTCAGGGCTGATCAGAAGTTAAAGGGTGTTATTAAGGACATTGTCCAAATGCCCTTCAGCAACTTTACAGGATGTGGGGTTGGTGAATATGCACAGTTAATACTCATGAAGATAGAAAAGGTAAGTGTTATTTTTCCCCATGCATACACTAGAGCACTAGGGCCAGATCTTACCCTCATTAGAGATTCCCACAGTGTCATCCCTTTGCAATCTGTAAATAGAGCATGTTAAAGGAGTCAGAGGAAGCCCCACAGTCAGGATGCTGGTCATGGGCATGGTTTTGTAGGTGCAGGCACGAGTGGCCTGGGAGCTGGAGCCCTCCTGTTCCGTCAGGTCGGTGGTTTTGGAGCGTGTGGGATGGAGTGGCCCTTGACTAAAGCAACCTGTTTTGTTGTTTTCAGGAAGAGTGGGATCACAGCAGCAGTGGGAGCACAGGATCCCGGCTGGGGTCGAGCTCCAGGCAGGGCTCTGGATCCAGGTCTGGCAGCCACAGGAGAAGCAGCCAGTTCAGGCATTCAGCCAAGGTACACCTGGTGGAGGTGCTGGAGCTGTGTCCCCTGCTTGCTGCTTCTTGGAGGCATCCCCCTCACGCCTGTTTGTGGTTTGTGTCACACAAAGTGTGGGTGCATGTCAGCTGGGAAGGGCACTGCAGAGACCTGTTTAATTCACTCATGGTGTGTGACCCACTGAGGTGTGCTGGTTGCCTTAGCTTTGGGAAAGAAGTCCCTAGTCAGCTGGTTAAGTGCAAAGGAAATCAGGGATTTTTTCAGTATTTGAAGTCTTGGAGTATTTCAGTTTTGAGAAATCAAGAGATGTCTGTAATTATTTGCTGTCAGGTCTTCATTAGAAGTTGAAGGATGAGTGCGCCGCACATTGATGGTGTTAAATGGTGACCTTAAGTCCAGCTGCTTTCTGTGTGAGCTGTCTGCAGGGCTGTATGGGAAGTCACCTTCCTACCCTGCAAAAGACTTTAAGAATTAACTTTTTATATGGGTATAGGTCCATCTACGCCTTGAACTGAGACAAGGGACCATTCCTGTTAGTTTCAGTCAGCCTATGCCCTGTCTTCTCTTGGAGTTGCTCTCCTTTATGCACATGTCAGCACCACTTGTGCCAGAAGTGGATGGCAGACTCTGAGGTTTGGAAGCAGTGGTCAAAGTCCTGGTCCATTCATCCATTTCATCCTCCTGAAGATCTTGAGGAAATAGCTTGTCTTCTGAGTCATGCTGTGGTGGGAGAGGACCCACAGAACCAGGTTGTATCTGGAAAGTGATGGTCCTTTCTGGTGGGAATGAGACTCAACATATCCTTACCTCTTTGAGCAGGGGTAATACTGTCTTCCTCAAAATTTCTATATTTTTGCCTGTATTTTTCACATGACAACTTGCAGTTTTCAACAAGGAAGCCCTGAATTGGAGCCTTTTCAGACAGTTCAGTATCTATCTCATCTTTTTTTATTTTCTACCAAAGTGCAGCCAGGGGTTGTAGGCAGCTGAGAAGGAGGAAAAGTGGGGGAAGCTCCTCAAGCTCAGAACTGAAAAATGCTTAAGTAATACATAGCACAGGATAATCTCTGAATTTATAGCAGGGACCCAGGCGGCAACTTGGTGTTGTTCTGTGTGCAGTGATGATTTAACCTGGTTGCAGTTGTGCAGCAAAGGGCATGATTTCCTGCTTGTTTTCTGGAGGATGGTAATGAGGAGCAGCGAGAGGTGGGACGCTGAGCCGGGCTTTCTAAAGCTGCTGTGTGCATGCAAATGCTGACTTTGTGGGGAATTTGCTGAAGCTGCATGCATGGTAAACAGCCAGAGTCCACGTGGGCCCGTCCCTGTTTGTGTGGGCAGCTCCAGGGACTGGGCAGCAGTGGATGGAGGTCATGTGTGCTCACAGGGGCAGGAGGACAGAGGTTGTGGATGTACATTTAAACCAGATTGTGTGCAGGATCTGATTTACTGGATGTCTCATCTCTCAAGTACTGGTGTTACTTGTGAAAGCGTCTCTCTCAATTATCGTTCCGAGCGAATTAATTAATTTTCAGCTGTACTAACTCCTTCTCAGTGAAAAAGATTATCTAAAGCTGAGGGTTGGGTCACTGGGAGCTTCATGTTAAAATTGCTGATGGTTATAATTGCAGTCCTGGGGGGACTGACAGCAAGTCACTGCTTTTCTTAAATACATGCCATTTTTAATCTTTTTTTATACCTGGATTTGAGAATTGGCTTTTTGAAGTCTTATTATTAAGTCTTGGCATTGTGCTGTGAGCATTTTAGTAAGCTCCCTGCAGCCCAGGGTTGCAAGGCTGCTCCCTGTCCCGTGAGCTGACACAGAGACTGGTTCTAAAGACAGGTCATAGAGGACCAGAAGGGTGTCTTGAAATGGCCACAGTGACTCAGGACTTAATGACAAGGTGTACTATCACTAGGCTCTTTTTGGCACCATTTTGTGGAGTCTGGCTGATGCTTGGAGTGTCTCCAAGAGGTTATGGGACATCTTCTAGGAGGACCAGGTCTGGGTGAGAGTGTCCAGCTGCTGCCTCAGACCTGCCTGACCTCCTCACCACCTGAAATGGATTTGTCTCTTCTTTGTGTATAAGCTGTGATAACCTGCACATGTGTGCTTCCATTATACTGCATTTGGATGCTTATAAGGATTTAAGAAACTAATTCCTCTCCTTAGTGGGAGAAAATCGTGCTTACATTTGCCTAAAATAAAAAGCTCATCTTCTTCTGTAACTTATCACGGGAGTTATGTATTTCTGGTGATTTGTTTCTGAGCAGAGACATGTCAACTTGCAGATCCCCAGGGGTTAAAATCATAATCCATAAACCCCTTGGAGGAGACTAAAAAGGGAGCAGTGTGTCTGTGTTTGGAGTTTCTGGTGTTTAAATTGGTTGTGCTGGAAATGACTGCAGAATGTAACCATCTGTTCACTAAGGACATGCGTCCTGACATTGGCTGGGAAAGTGTTGCTCAATTTGTGAGCAGATTGAGCTCTGGGACTTCATTAAGAAATGGTCACATTTTTTTGTGAGTTTATAATGTCTTGGTTAATATTAATAATACTTAAAAATGACAGAAGGTTTATGACGGGGAGAGATGGAATCCACATTCTCTAGCATGTATTTTGCCGGAGTGGGACCATTTGGACTGAGTTGCTTAAATAGTCTGAATATGTGCAAGATTATGAGTAATCTGAACAAGAAATGTTGAGGGGAAAATTGGTTAATATGGACTCCTAATTTGCAATGCATTCAATCCGTCCAGACTGAGTCAAGTCTGATTTCTTGAATGGTCTTAGAATGGCAAAATCCAACCTGCTTTACTTCACCTGTAAAGGGTGGAGGGGGCAGCCCTCTTTGTGCAGGGAGGGCATGTGAGGGTTGATGACTGTGAAGGGGCTTTGAGTAACACATGTGAGGTCTTTGCTTTCGATGATCGTGCTTTGGGTTGTCCATTTTGACAAAAGCAGCTACCTGCACAGGAAGATTCAAGGTGTCTCACATCTGGCTGGAGATTCCTTATAATGCCCATGGGGAAGGGCCCTGGGGGTGCTGGTGCCAGGGGCTGGACACGAGCCCAGGGTGCCCAGGGGGGCAGGAGGCCAATGGCCCCTGGGCTGTCCCAGCCAGGCTGTGACACAGCCCCAGGGCAGGGCCTGTCCCTGTGCCGGCCCTGCTGAGGCAGCTCCAGTGCTGGGGACAGCTCTGGGCCCTCAGCACAAGAGAGACACCGAGGGGCTGGAGCGTGTCCAGGGCAGGGAACGGAGCTGGGAAGGGGCTGGAGCCCCAGGAGAGGCTGAGGGAGCTGGGCAGGGGCTGAGCCTGGAGCAAAGGAGGCTCAGGGGGGCCCTTGTGGCTCTGCACAGCTCCTGACAGGAGGGGACAGCCGGGGGGGTCGGGCTGTGCTCCAGGGAACAGGAACAGGAGCAGAGGGAACGGCCTCAGGCTGGGCATGGGCAGGCTCAGGGTGGACATGAGGAGGAGTTTTGTTATGAAAAGGATTGTTAAGCCTTGGAACAGGCTGCCCAGGGCATTGGTGGAGTCCCCACTCCTGGAAGTGTTCAAGGAACGCCTGGATATGGCACTCAGTGCTCTGGGCTGGGTGACAGGTGGGGATCAGGCACAGGTTGGACGCAGTCTTGGAGGTCATTTCCAACCTAAATGATTTTGTGAATCTCTGCCTGGCCCCTGGACTTTGGTGGATCGTGCTTGTCGACATGGGGCAGGAGGACAGGGCTGGAGTCAGAGCTGAGCTTGTGCATTTTCTGCTCTGTGTTGTGCACAGCTCTGTGTCCCCAAGGCTGACACTGTCACTCACTCCTTGCCTTCATGGTGCACTTGTGCAGCAGTTGAGGGGTCTCTGCATTGCATGGATTCACTCAGGAACACAGGATCCCTTGTGCAGAGCCAAGACACCTCCGTGGCTGGTGGGAGAGGCTGTGCCCTGGTCAGGATAGCTCCATGTGCCTCCTGACAAGTAACCACCTTTCCATCTCTCCTAGAATGGCAACAAGGAGAGCAGCCTTGACATGCTGGGCACAGACATCTGGGCTGCCAACACCTTTGACTCCTTCAGGTAAGCTGGTTTTAAATTGCTTTAAGGGAGGGTGGACTTTTAGGATGGACCATGCATTGTCTTAGCCCTTGCTGGTATGTCCATCCTGCTGGTACCCAGGCACCAGAGAATACCCTGGTAAGGCTGACATCACTGCTTCTCCTCCTCCCCATCCCCAATTAGCCTGTAGCACCAAGCACAGTCTATTTAAAGCATCCCGTGTGATTTGGAGCGGCCACTGGATGGGTTTGCAGTCCAAACACCTGAAACCAGTACCAGTACAATTACTTTTAGTCACCCCAGAACTGCACAGGCAAGACTTGAGTCAGCTCTGAGCTGCTGCTTTGGCATTTTACTCTCCCATTAGTTGGAGGAACCATTATGTGTTGGCTTCTTAACTGCTGGGAAGAACACTTCAGCTGCTGTCTCAGTGAAAGCAGCGAAATATCCTTCCTGTCCAGTTTTATGCATAATCTGCATAATCTTGAGTCACTGGAGCAGACAGGTTGTGCAGGACCAGAGAGAACATTATTTCATGGACCTGTTGCAATACCCTCTTGGTACAGAGAGTGAGTATATCTTGCAGGGTGTCTTCTGTATCAAAATTAGAGGCTTAGATCAAGCCCCAAGAGCTCCTCAGCATACCTAAAAAACAAGAAAAAATGAAAAGAGATGCATGAGTGTGAAGTTTGGAGGCTCACATCCACATGCTCTGCAGCAGGGAGTGATGCTTCCAGAAATGCCAGCTTTCCTTGTCTGCAGGCTCCAGTGTGCCCTCTGCTCTTCAGCTCAATGGTGTTTAATTAGTAGTGGACTTCCTTTCTCTGTTTTTCCCTGTTTTTCTCTCCTAGTGGTGCAACGTGGGACTTGCAGCCTGAAAAACTAGATTTCACCCAGTTTCACAGAAAGCTGCGAAACACCTCCAAACACCCATTGCCTCACATAGACAGAGAAGGGTGAGTGCTGTGTCTGCAATACTGTGCTCTCCAGGAAGGTCAATAACTTCTCCCTTGCTCTAGGAACTCTGGCTTGGTGGCACACCTCACACAGAGGACATGGGAAGAAGCACTGGACTGTTCAGAGAGTTTGAGAGTGCCATGATCAGTCTGTCTGGCTCCTCTGTCATCCAGTTCTGAGCTGGAGCAGAGTTCTTCTCTGTATTTTTGCATTGCCTGGTACATCTCAGTGTTTAAATAACTCTGGATCCAAGTCCTAGATCCTGGTGTTCTAAATTTAGACATCTCTGGATATTGGAGGAAAGATCCTGGCTTGGTGCTGACCTGGTTACAGTTCCTGTGAATGACACTGTTCTTCCCAGCAAGAGTTCAGGGAAGGAGAGAGCATCAATGTGTTTCATGAAACTGTGAAAACATTCAACAGCTCCCTTTGGTTGTGACAGCCTACACAGGTTTCCCTGGTATTTCTGGATTCCTTACTGGTTGTTGGTTGGTCAAACCAAGTAAATGTGTGCTGCACCAAGTGGCTCACCAGCGTTGCCCAGATGGGAATCACCGTTTCCCTGCAGGTTCTCTGCAGATGGAGAAACAATCACTCCCACTCAGGAGGGTGCAGCCAGGTAGGAGCTGGGCTCTTCTGCCCTGTAACAAATGACAGGATAAGGGTAAAGGCCTCACATTGCATATGGGGATGTGTAGGTTGGATGTTAGGAACAGTTTCTTCATGGAAAGGGTTGTCCAGGCCTGGCACAGCTGCCCAGGGCAGGGATGGAGTTGCCATCCCTGAAGAGGTTTAAAAACCATATGGATGTGGCACTTGGGGAACACTGGTCAGTGGTGCCCTTGGCAGGGCCAAGGGAATGCTTGGACTTGGTGCTCCCAAAGGTCTTTTCCAACCATAACAGTTCCATGATTCTATAGATTGAGTTTTAATTATGCTATCACTCAGAGCATAGAGGAAGGAAAAAATTAGAACAGGTCTAAAAGATGGGGTTGCAGCTGATGTTCCATCACTGCCATGTTGTTTGCATGAATGGAAATCTTCTCTTGGAGACATTTTTCTGCTGATAATTTGGTTTTGCCAAATTACTGGCCAGTGCCATGTGCCTGGTCTGTACATCTTGTTTAGAAGACAAATTTAGAATTGTTATTAGAACAGTTGATTGGAAACAATTAGAAACATCCAGCCAGGCCAGAAATCCCATACCAGCCCAGGCTCAGCATCTGCTGTAGGCTCCTGTACCATACAGGGACAGGAAGACTCAGACAACCTTTTTTTCTGCTCTGTAAGGTATACTGCAGATTTATAAAGAGCAATTTTCAGAACATTTGGAGCAACACAACACTAAATTTTTAAGTCACAAAGTCTCTTAGTTAAGTTCAATCCGATTTTTTCATATGAATTTGAAAAATGGGATGAAGGGGCCCTCTGTAAAATAAGATATAATATGCTCCATGGTTGATGGCACTTGCCAAGTGATCCTGTCAGTGACAGCTGCTGCAGGGAGGATGGAGCAGGGTTGTTGTTGTGTTTTTCCTCTGGTTCTTGATGTATTGTGAATGCCCACATTGCAAACAGGTAGAGGAGGCAGTGTGGAGGTGAGATATTTAATCACTCCTGAATGTTGCAGCTGTTAAAGTGGAGTAAAAATTATTGTATCTGCAGAAAAGTTAAGCAGATGCTATCAGCATAAAACAGTGCATGTTCCAAAATGCATGCCATGTAAGTAACCTGGCTAGGATAGAGGAAGCACAAAGAAAGACAAAATTGTTCTTATTTTTTTGATTTCTAAAGCTGACTGTATTGTGCATTCATCAGCTCTCCGTGGTGAATCTGTGCCGAGATTCAGCTTGCTGAGCCTCCATGAATCTCCACCTGCTAGCTAGGCATTTTCCCCTCCTGCTTGAATGGGAAGCTTTTTTAAAAAATTTAGCTGTGCAGTGAAAAAAATAATAGGGGGGAAAAAAGGGACTATGCTGTTCAGTGTGTGTTTTCAACATTAAAAGAACCATTTTATTCCTCAGTCTGATCAGTTGCCCAAGGCTGGCCATGGAGTTGCATCCAGTTGTGTGACCTCAAGTGACTTTTGGTTGGGTGAAGCGTTTTCCTCCAAGGAGACACCTGCTTTTACAGGGAGATGCTGTTTGGTGGCATGCTGAATAATCACAAGTGGAGCAGTTTAGAAAAAGCAGGGAGCTGTGCTGTGTTTCTGACCTGAATTCATCTGGATTTAATTTCCAGTGCTAGCTCTTGCTCTGCTTGTACTCTTCCAGATCAAACATCCTTTTGTAGCTGGTATTTTCTCTTCGTTCCAGGCATCTCCCAAGCACATGTATCACTTGAGTTTTTCAGGTGCTCTAAGGAATTTCCCTGTGGCCTCTTTGAAACGCAGCTGCCAGCACTGCCTGTGGTCCTGTAGCTGGGGCTCAGCCATGCTGTCTCCAGAGGAAAGCTGCCTTCTTCCCCCTAATCCCTGCCTCCTCTTCAGCCCCTGCCTTTTTGCCACAGTTCAGCATCAGAAATTCAGCCTGGGACAGTCCCCACCCTTTTCAGATGACCTTTTCTTACAATACACTTGTGTTCTGCACCTGCAGCTGGCATTCTTTGTACCCAGATGTGTGACATGATTTTTCTCATCTATATGAATATATAGATATAAATATTTTTTCAGATGTGTGCTTCTGTATGTGTATGCACACTAATTTTTTGCCTTTGTAAGTCAGTCAGAATTTCATCTATGATGGAAAGTCAATTATTGAGCACCTCTGATTTCCAGTAAATACAGAATCACAGAATGGTTTGGGTTGGAAAGGATCTTCAAGATCACCTAGTCCAGCCCCCCTGCCATGGTCAGAGATACCTTTTACTAAACCAGGGTTCTCAAGTTGATTAGGGTTAATTAAATTGCTTCCCTTCAGTTTGCTGGATTTTGAGCCTGGTACTTCAGCATGTGCCATTTTTCTTAATTTTTTTCTCCCATTTTCTCTAATTCCAAGATCTGTTTTTCTCTGACTTCTAGGCACTGATTACCTGAGTCTGCTGTTACCAAAGTCTCTGCTGTATCTTATTTAACAGTATCTTGCTTCTAACTGACAAAAAAAAATATTTTATCATTCTTGCATAATGAAGAAAGACCATCTCTGTTGTTTGTGAACATAGAAGGATGATAATTATTGACCATTTCTTTCTTTTTCTGTATCTTTCTTTGCGCCAAACTGGTAATTATCTTTGAATTGTTTTTTTCATTTCTTACTCCAAGAAAGTCCTTCAGCTGCCAATTCTATGTATGGTGTGTGAGTGCTTGACTTCTCATCCCAATTTCTTTGTCTTTCAAATTGTCTGTTTATATTTATATTGATTGCTGCTTCCTGTCTGAGGTGTGTGTTTGCTGATTTTCAACACCTTTCTCATCAGGGGAGCTGGAGCTCCTGTGGAGACCAGCAAATGAGCAGTGCTTCAAAGGAAACGTTTTTCATTACTCTCTTTGTGCTCTCATTTCTGCTGTCCAGGTGGGCTGTGCTTTCAGTTTGGCTTGGTCTGGGCTCAGGACTGCCTTTGGTTTTCTCACTGCTGCTACTACCCAAAGTGTTTGCAAGCTGTGGCAGATGGTGCAGGTGGAGAGGACTGAGCAAAGCGTTTAATTTTGTATTAACAGCTTTACGCCTGCGTGGGAGTGTTTTGGAGGCACATCACACTTGCTCCAGAGAGAGCCTCTTTGTTTCCATGAGAGGCCTTTGCAGCAACAACTGATATTCCCCTTGTGCTGTAATAGAAAATTAACTGTGTCTCCAGTGAGTTTTCACGTGCTTTTGTTTTGTTTTCCTCTTGCCACAGGCTTGGAAAGGGGAAGTACGAGGATGGTGACAGCATCAACCTGAACGACATAGAGAAAGTCCTTCCAGTGTGGCAGGTAGGTGATGAGGACACCTGCCCCTGCCATGGTGGGGACCAGCAGCAGAGCCTTCCCTGCCTTCTGTACCCTTAGGAAACCTCCTCAGGAGTGGGAGAGCTGCTGGGCTGTGGTCCCTTAGGGGTTGGAATGGAGATTTGTGTCTGTGGTTTCAGGTGTTGGTGCTGGGCAAGGGCAGTTAGCACACAGATTTTGTTGGGAGGTCATAACACTGAGGGCAGTATATACCTATGTATGTATAAATGTGGATGAACACAGGGCTCATATGTTGAAGAAAAGGATATTCTGTGAAGCATCAACCCCTCCTGACAGCTCCAAAATAAATTGCTGCCAGGAAGCCAGCAGTGCCTGTGTGCTGACCCAGGTATTGCCCCTTTGGGCAGTGCCCATGTTTACATGCAGTGATAATCCATGTGTGTGTTCTCTCCAGCCTGTTCTTTCCTCAGATCTCTCTTTGCAGTTCTGGCAGTTCTGGTTAAATGACCTCTGAAGCGTGGATGTTGTGGAATAGCAGGATGAGACCCTGCGGTTCAGAAGAGAGGTTGAAAAAGTCAATTTGTCAGCATCATACAGTCTTCCATTTTACAGAGCCCCAGTCCTCAAAGGAGCTGAGTTCCCTAAGTTAGGCAAGTTTCAGAGGATGCTCAGCGTGTTTTTGCTGAAACCTCTTTGCCTCTAGAGGCAAGGATGAAAACATCTCATGTGCTGTGTTAGTGTTACCCTTTTCAGTGCTGAGCCAAGAGCTCACCAAGTGTGGGAATTTTGAATGAATTAGAAATGAGACCTCTGAGTAGGTTTAGATGGTGTGATTTTTTTTTTTAATATTTTACATAGGCAGGAAGGCTGAGTTTGGCTCGCATCTTCATTGCATGGTTCAGAAGGTCACAAGACCTCTAGTTACAAGACCTTTTAAGGATTTATTAACTAATAAACAATAAACTGCCAACAAGGATATTTATGTTTTTAACCTAACCCTTAAATATTTTGTCTTATGGACCTATGCTGCAGTGTGAGCTTTCTTAGCCAATCATGTTGTGATACACAAACCTACAGCACTGCATTCTAAACTCCTTGTTCACCTCTGTAACCACTTTTATTTTTCCTATGTCTTAAACTCTAAAGCTCTAAACTTTCTTCTACTTAGCTTAGCCTGTGTCTGCCTTAAACAATAAATCTACATTCTCGCTCTTAGTACTTGAGTTTGGGAGCCTTTTCCAAAGTCTCAAATCAAATCTTGTGTTTAATTCTAAGCTTTGGTTTACAGCCCCAAAGTTCTGAGAATTCCTTGCATTTCGGATTCCAGCAGCCAGGCTTCTTGCTCCCACATCATGTGAGGAAGAGCTTTGCTCATCCTGCAGACCATGTGACAATCTGCCTTACTGTTTCTTTTGGGTGAACTATTTGGCACTGAGTGCATGAAGGAGTGGAGAAGGGCAGCTGACTTTGGCAGGGAGGAGCACTGCCTGCAGCTGCTTCCTGCTCAGTCTCTTCCATGTTTGGTATGTCTGGACTTTAGGTCACAGGGAAAAAACATCAGGTTCAGCTGATACAAACCCCATTAATTCTGCAAAATAAGGTTAGTTTCCCTGGGGGATAATTGGAAATGAAGAATCAAACCATCTTTGGTGCGAGGAGCTGATTACCTTCAAGAGGGTTTTAATCAACAGCTGTTAAATAAGCTAGGTCCTCCTGGTCTGGCTATCATTTCATCATGTCCTAAGAGTACATTGAATATAATGAATTCATTCCAATATATACATTAATATCTGGCTTAATTATTGGTGTGACATCTCAAAGCTGGAAGATCTAGTGGGAATGCTGGATGTGATGTTTTGTTCGTGCCTCAGGCAGACTCGTGCCGTGCTGCATTGATTTGCAGACATGCTTACCTTGGCATGTGCAGGCAGCCATATGTGTCTGTGGGAGCTAGGACCCAGGTGGCTCTGGGTGAGGGTTGATCTTGTTCAACATGGACAAGTGAAATACTTGCAGACAGCTGGCTTAATCCTGACATATCATCGTTAACTGGATTTGAATGCAGCCGTGCAATGCTGACAGTGAGTTTACTGCTCCGGATCCCTTGTTTTAAATGGCTCTGTGGAGCAGTGGAGGGGGGGCATAAGGGAAGATGTTCCTTTGTGTGAGCCTCTGAAAGGAAAATCCTTCACCCCGTGGGGTTGTTGCATTCATGGGTGTTGCATCCTGAGGAAGAGGCTTTTCAGGTTGGTGGTACATAAACTCCTGTTCTGGGTTTGAGAGCTCATGGGCTGCTTGCAGCAGGCAAGCACAGATGGAGGGGCCAATGTGAGCATCCTCCAGCTCCACTGGGGTAGTCTGAGCATCCTCCAGTGTGACTGAACCAGTCCAAGCACCCTCCAGCACAACTGGGGTGGTCCAAGCATCCTCCAGCACAATTCAGATGGAAGTGTTTAGCTGCTGGGTGTTCTTCAGCAGCCATGGAAAGGTTAAAAGCACCATGTTTGAGAGAGATAGGGAGCCTTGCTTGCAGGCTGCTTGGAGATTTGCATGCCTTTGGTGTTAAAGTGTGATAGACATAGGACATGAATCTTGAACTAATCTCCAGTGTACATCCAGGTCTGTATAGGTGTCTACAGAGACATGCAGAGATGTCCCTAATTAAGCAGAATATTGTGGTTGTCTGGGGGTTGAGCAGACTATTCTGGATATCTGGGTGTTAATATCCCCCTATTCATGAGTTTTTCTGCTGAAAACTATCAATAGTATTTTAACAAAATATTGCAGGGAAAGCCTATGAGTATTTGGCAATTAAAAGATGGAAAAATAAACAAAGCAAAATAGGTGACCTTTCCCCAGATCCTCTTCTTTTGTTTGGAATTCGTGCATCCCAGTCCTCAGGGATGCTCTCACAGCATGGTGTGCTCTGCCATCTCGTGGACATGCACAGGCTTCACAACTCCTTCTCCACAACTCGTAATTTGGAGCTTTCTCTTGGCCCATCCTTTCAAAATTCATCTGAGGTGCTTGTTTTTACTGGTGAACAGGTTTTTATTTTTGAAAGCTTTATGACCAGGAGCTCGTGAGGTCATTGCCTTGGCTCAGCTCATGAGCCATTACCTCTTCATCCTTCCTTACTCATAGGAGTCTGCAGTAGGATTTGGGCACTAATTCACCAAAATGCTGCCAAAAATTACTCTTTTGAAGGTAAGTGTTCTCCATTCATAAGACCTGCTTTTTACTGCACAGCAGGGAGCATCTGCAGCATAGGGAGGTGCAGCTCAGATGCAGAAAGAGTCTTTATCATCCTCTCCATTTCCACATCAGCTGTTTCGTTGAAGGAGACCACATAACCACCTTGGCATGATGAAGACGTCACAGGGAGGGCTGACTCAATGCCTTTTGCTTTTGCTCCCTTTGGCAGGCACTTGGGAAGTTGTTCAGGCTTGGATGTGTCACATGCAAGTGTTCTGGTCCCAGATTTAGTCTTCAGAGTCCTTGGCAAGCAAGCCCTTGGCAAAATGTACATTTACCAGAGAAAATGACCCAAGAGTTCATGTTCCACAAGATCATAGGATCATGGAGTGGCTTGGGTTGGAAGGGAACTTAAGGCTCATCCCTTTCCAACGCCCCTGCCATGGGCAAGGACACCTTCCACTCTCCCAGGTTGATCCAAGCCCTGTCCAGCCTGGCCTTGGACACTTCCAGGGATCCAGGGGCAGTCACAGCTTTTCTGAGCAAGATCCACCCTGCTCCTTCCTGTGGAACCTGCTGCAACTCACAAAGGACACAGGAGGCTGCATGTCACAGGGCTGTGCTGTAAATGCTGCTAGACACAAGCAGAGAGTTTTGGGATGTGTCCCAAGTGGTTTCTGGACTTGTGTACTGCAGAGTTTGGCTTTCAGTTTGCTGAACTCGTGCCTTTGGGATGGGCTTGTCCTCCTTTGAATGTGGGAATGTGCCTTCACTGCCCAACTGCTCCTTGTCTTGTGTTTTAGGAGGGGGAAATGTGGCACTTCTGAAAGGCATACTGGGCTTTATTGTTGTAATGGGATAAACTTGGAAGATGGCATTGATATCATTTGGTTTGGCATCTTACTGCCTTCAGCTCATCTCCTTCCGTTTCCTTACTGATTCTTGACCCTTTTTGTCATATGCTTGCAGTTACAATAAACTGCTTGTTTCTCTTCTGGCTGCAGTCGTCATCCAGCTTCCTTGTTGGAAGAGAAACAAGGGAGAAGTTCCTTAGGAGAAAGGCAGACTCCACGTTGTTCACATTCCTCTTAGTACTGCTGCGTTCCTGATTTTGTCCAAACAGGATTAGAAGCACCAGGATTCCTGATCCGGTTTGTAGTTCAGCCTATAGGTACTTAGGCAAACAGATTTGTTATTTAAACTCTTCCTTTTCACACATGCCTGTGTTTGAAAGCAAAAGCAAGCAAGCTGCAGGTTCTTCCTTTAGCCTTGATGTTGCGCTGCTTTTCTCCTGGTGCTGGAAAACCACCTGAATTGAGGGACCCACAGGCAGCTTTGCCCATTTTCCTTGGGACCTCTTTTCATGGACAAGTATTTTCAAGTCAGACCATACAGTTCATGTGAGTAAAGGTGGGACCTGTGCATGGGCTGGTCACTTGGCGTTCCTGCTCCAGGTGAGACATGGACACACTGGGACATGGATTGTTGCACCTCAGTGTAGGGCTCTAGGAAGGGCTGAATGATTCCCATCTGAGGTACCCATGTTCCTTCCCTGTCAGCTCTGTAGGGTGCAGAGATAGACCAGTTCTCATGTGGGTTTGGTCAGATATGGAAAGTTCCTAAAGAGAGATAAGCCAACCCAGGTGTCCAGGCGGAGAGGATAGGTTATGGGCAAGCAATCCCTTTGCTGTTGCTCTGCAGGCAAGGAGGTGAGATTGGTGTCCAGCACTGGTGTGAGGGCTTGTTCCTGGACCCTGCAGATCCCTGATCCTTCCAGGGAGGTGGTAGCAGGAGAACAGGTCTCTTTAGTGCCCTCAGACAGGTCTTTGATGGTGTGGTGTTGTTCACTATCACCATATGGAGCTGTCTCACCACCTCCTCTCTTGCCTGCTCCTTCTCCCCTGCAAGGCTTGGCAGTTCTCATTTACCCAGCATGTTAGGCAACCCAGGTTGCTCCTCTTTCCCAGCTCATGGCAGTGTGGCCCTTTCCTAACAGGCTGCTCTGTGCTGGTGGATCTGGTATGGGCTGATCCCTCTGCCTGGCATCCCCTCCCACTGGGAGTGGCCTGGTCCATGTGGAGTGTGCCCCTTGTGCTCTGTGTCCCTGCTGTCACTCACAGGGCCTAACCCTCATGTCCTTTATGTGTCCCCCACGTATGAAAAGGTGGGGGTGCCTCCCTAGGAGCCCCAACATGGGGGATTACTTCTCCTGGCCCCCACGTCCTGCTGGAATCTGCCCAGTGTGTGGACACAGCGCGGCCTTCAGAGAAGGTTTCTTGCCTGACAAGCCCATGTCCCAAGGGTCTTTCCAATACAGTAACAGCTAAAACCACTGTGGAAAGTCCCTGTCAAAGAGCCAAGACTTACTTGAGTACAGGTCACAATGTATTGGGAGTCAGAGCTCTGCTCCTGAGTAGAAAGCTTTTGATTTGCCATGGCTTCCAGCAAGACACAGCCTTTCTGTGGTCCTTTTTTGGTTGCATTTAACCCAGCTGACAGTGACCATCACGTGGGGCAGAGAAGGCAAACTGCTGTGGTCACCTGTAGCCCCTCCAGCATCACTCCCATGCCAGACTTAAGGCCACTATTGCCAAGGAAGGCAGACAAGGCCATGGAGATCTCCAGAGCACTGCAGAGGTCCTGGAGCAAGGCCGTGAATGTCCCATGCAGGTCATCACCTCCCTGGTTCCCATGGGCCTGGGCTCTGTTGGCAGAGCACAGTCCCTATGATCCCTGAAGGTTACAAACCCTGAAGGTTTTATCACACTTGCAGGAAGGGGTAGATCTTCTAGTGGGTTTTTCAGATTATGGTGGTATTTCATACCACAGAATCAGAGAAACATTGAAGTTGGAAAAGACCCATGAGATCACTGAGTCCAACCATTCCCCCAGCACTACCAAGGCCACCACTGACCCATGTTCTCAAGAGCAACATCCACATGGCATTTAAATCCCTCCAGGGATTGGGAATAGAAATTCCACTACTGCCCTGGGCAGCCTGTGCCAAGGTCTGACAGCCCTTTCCGTTAAGAAATTTTTCCTAATATCCAATTTCCTAATACCATAGCCTTATTTTGAATAAGCCCGATAACCTTATTCAGTGCATAAACAAAATACTGGAGAAATGGCCAGGAAGTTTGGTATTTCCATTATTACTTTATTATTATTATTTTTATTTCCATCATTATCATTATTAAAATTGTTATTGTTGTTGTTATTTTATCATTATTGTTATTATTATTATCATTATTATGGCTCAGAGCAAGTTCCTGATTGTGGAAAATGATACAGGCTCTCTCTTCTCAGGGCTGGTGTTGCTCTTCTGGCTGTCAGGCAGATGTTGCTGTGCTGACTCACAATTCCTGACAGGTTCTTCCCACCCTGGTGGGCACAGAGATCCTGCTCTGTAGTGGCTCCTGGTGCTGCTGCTGGTCAGCTGCTCAGAATTAGGGCCAGGCTGCTGTGCTTGCCAGGGTAGGAGACATTGGGATGTTCTCACACCCCTGCTGGATTGGCTGGTCAGGGGTTTGGGTTAGGGATGAGCAGGGAGGGAAGGTGGGAGGGACAAGGGTGGTTAATGCAGCAGCTCTGGAGTTTGGCGGTGTTTGGTGGCCGCGGGGACAGACAGGGCTGGTGGCAGAGGGGAGCCTTGCAGCACTAGAGGGCACTGCGGCCTCGCTGCATGGCCCTGCAACGCTGCTCTGGGAAGAGCAAATGAGGCTTTTCCAAAGGCTTTTTGCAAGCAGAAACCCCACTCTGCAGTGTCTCTCACCCTCCTGTGCCAGGGCACGCTGCTCTTCATCCAGATGTATCTACCTCGGGCTCAGAGTTCATTTCCAGCCTGGGGAAACCTGCAGGTGTTTCTCTGCACCTGGAGCTGAATTTGGGTGAGCTGCATTTTGGATCTGAGCAGAATGAGGTGAAAACCAAAGGGGCGTGTGACCCTCTCAGCTACTAAAGCCTTGCGGGGAGCTGGTTCCTAGAGGTTAAACATGTCTCATCTAATGACTCCCTGGAAATCCCACCTTTGCCCACACAATCCTCAACTCCGTGTATCTCCCATGGGATGCTCCGGCGGGGCTCAGTCTGGCATGGTGCTCCTCGCACCAGAGCAGTTCCAGGTGTGCTGAGGGGTTCCCCCTTTCTCTGGAGGTGCTGCTGCCCTGTCAGGGGTGGGATGTTCTCCTGAACACCTACATTTCCACCTGTCCCTGTACCCCACCTACCTTGTTGTACCCACCCCAAGTTAAGGACATGCCAGCCTCAGAAGGAGGGAGATGGGCACCATGGGTTGCCCACTGCAGGACTGACTCTATTCCTTGGACCCCAGTTTGCCTGCCACTGGTTTGTACCACAAAATAAGATTAATGATGGGATGTGGGTGGCTTTGCAGCTTTTCCTCAGGCTGAGATGACAGAGGGATGGACACAAAGAGATGTTGGGACTAGGATGTTGGGCTTACCAATTGGAAGTGCTGGATTTTGGGTTCATGACCAGGGACCACAAAGAAGTAGGAGTATGAGAGAGCTGTTCCTGGGAGGATGAGGAAGAAAGATGCTCTGTTTTGCTTTTAAGGAGTCCAGAAGTTTTAGTCCTGAGAACTGCAGCTTTCTGGGGAATTAACTGGTTTGGGCAAAGGGAGTTGTGCTGGGGTATAAATAACAGCTCAATAGGCATTTCATGCTCAAAAATGTCACCACATTATGCTCTGGCTTAAACACACCAGGGAGCTACTTGGATTTTTCCCAGCTTTACAGCTGACTTCCCTTTCAGAAAGGTTTGCTTTTATGCAGCTCTATAATATCCAAAGCAAACCTGTTTTGGTTTTTCCCAGTCATTTCTATAGACTCCAAAACACACCCCTTAAATCCTGCCTGAATTTTAACTTCTCAATAATGTTACATTTTCTTCTCCCTTTTTTTCTCAGGGGATTCATTAGAAAACTGAGAGGGTTTTTGCTGCACTCCCTTGAATTTGCTGAATATTTTCCTGCAACGTGGAAGTAATGTGGAGGAATGATTAAAGTTTTAAAACATTATTTAAAGTAGCTAAGAAAAAAAAAATCCAAATTCCTAAAGATTCCAAGTAAAAACTCAACTCGCCTTGGTCAAGCAGCTATTTCTGCTGGCTTGGCTATTTCCACATCCTAATCCCCTTCCCTGCTCTCTGTAAAAGAGATGAATTTTTAATAAAATGAAGGGAAGGAAGGAATTTTCTCTCTCTCAAAAAAAAAAGTAAGCATACCAGAGGACCAGAGAAGGGAGACGTGCATACATCCCCGTTGTCAGAGGGACCTGGAGAGCCTAGAAACACCTCGCTCTCTAAAAATCCTGCTAATGGGGGATGTCCTGGTCCCTGGTCCGACAAAATAGGAGTTTAATGTTTCCTGTCACATTTATAAATTTCTTTTTAACCAGAAGATGCTCCCCCACCCTTTTCTGCTGCCTTTCCTCTGATGTTGTGGGAATAGAAAGCAATACAATAAATGAGACCAGAAGTTCTTAAAATGTGAATTTCCTGCCCGGAGGCAGTAGGTAAGTGAATCCCATTCAGCTTGGAGGGATGTATATATAGCCATGGGTGTAAATATAGGTATTTAGTGGTAGGGTAAGTGTTTATTGCAACACAGGGTGGTTTGGTCATAGATTGTCATTTAAGTGGGAAATTTATTGCTGCACACGACGCCTGGATGTCTCTTCCACGGGGAAAATAAAGACTGTTTATGAAGGGATTAAATGGTGTCCTCACTGTGGTAGCAGACCAAGCTCTGTAACCCGGAGGTCCTTTTAGTCCTACATTTGTATTGTCCCTCATCTTATTATTTTAGAAGTACTTTTGGTGGTTGGTTTTATTCAAGGTCATGAAATGGTTTGGGTTGGAAGGGACCTTAAAGATTGTATTGTTCCAATTCCTCTGCCTTGGGCAGGGACAACTTCCACTAGACCAGTTTCCTCAGAGACCCATCCAACTTGGCCTTGGGACACTTCCAGGGATACTCCATTAACTTCCCTGCTGGCTCTGGAAATGGCTCAAATGTATACATGCTGGCATGGTCATTGAAAGAAAACTCTCTGGCCTCCTCAAAATGCCTTTGCTGGATGGTGGCCTTGATTGATTTCATTTGGCCGAACAGGAATAGCGAATGAAATGTGGTCTCCACACCTTTGACCGCACAACACTGCCCCTGTGTCCATGTCTCCCAGGGCTATTCCTCTTTATCCTTCTCCTGTTCCTCCTGTTGTGGAGAAACTCCTCATTGTTAGCTTGCTTTCTTTTTCATTCTTCTTTTTTTTTTTTTTTTTAATTTTTTTAGTAATTCTTGTAATGTATGAGCAGAGAAACCACTGGAGAATGATAAAACTTCATTTCTTCCTGCTTTTGTGACCCACTTCATTATTTCGTTTCTTATTGTATATTCTTCTGAGGTGCCCTCTCCAAACGGAAAGAAAATATGTGAGGTTATAGGAGCTGTTTGTTTCCTTTGGCTGGGAAAAATAAGACTTTGGCTGGACAAAATAAGCAGGTATCACAGAAGATATGGATTGCTTCTGCTGGTTAGTTCTGGGGAAGGGACTGCTGATATTTGCTCCATCATGCATCTGTGAGCAATGACATTTCCTAAAGCATTTGGGCTATGTGTGTGCCTTCAGCTGGCCAGCCTTCCCCTTGGTGCTCTGCACAAATAAAATGTAAAAATACATATTCCTTAAGTTTAGGTTGCTGCACATTTTCTAGATGAGAATGAGAATATTTGGGGTCAGTAGTTACATGTACGTGGTTTGGAGGAGCAGCAGGAGAGATGAGGTACCTGTCTTGTTGTTCCCTAATTGTTCCAAAGCAATAATCCAGACCAAAGGCAGTTTTTAAGATTCAAGTGTGAAACACAGATTTGTCCTTGTAGTTCAAAGAAAAACATGAGTTCAGGATGATTCCCAGGTTTCCAGCCTGATGGCACTATCCCACCACTGCTGCTGGACTCCCTGGGCACACCACAGAATGACAACAGTGGCTGCTCTACTCCAGCCATTGGGCCTGTCGTTAATGGAAGTTTGGTTTTCCAAGATTTTCTTCTTGTTTGGGTTGTTCCCATCCCTCTTGCCCATGAAGCTTGTTCAGCCCTGCATCCAGGATCTCCCAGCTGCTTGGCAGGAGGGTATTGTAGGGGAGAGTTAGTTGTTCTCTCTCATAATGAGCAACAGGACAAGAGGAAACAGCCTCAAGTTGCACCAAGGGAGGTTTAGTTGGATATTAGGGAAAAAAATTCTTAATGGAAAGGGTTGTTAAACAAGGAAATGGGTTCACCAGTGCAGTGGTAGAGTTCCTATCCCTGGAGGGATTTAAAAGCCATGTGGATGTGGCATCTGGAGACATGGATTAGTGGTGGGCTGGACAATGCTGGGGGAATGGTGGGGCTAGGTGATCTTAGAGAGGTCTTTACCAACCTAAATGGTTCTGTAATTGTATGAGGCTGTCTCTGGTGTAGACAGTGCTGGGAGACATCAGGGATGAAGAAGCTTCAGGATTGCCTGTGGTTGTAACAAGCAACTCAGCCTGAAGGGTATGGAGAACATGGGGACTAGGCAGGTGGCTGTGGATGGCAACTCCTAGGTGCAACCAGCGTGCTAAAAGATCATCTCCTTGCATGCAGATCTTGATCTGGAAGCTCGGGGGTGTGATTTGATACCTGTATTGTTGTGATAAGGTTTCCAGTGGTGCTTTATTTTGCTGTCAGAGCAAAGCCAGCCCCGTGTCCCTCAGTGCTTCGGGAGGCGGCGCAGTCCCCGCGCTCCCTGAGCCGGCCGTGTCCCGGCACAACAGGTCACCACCCTGATAAGCACCAAGGCACGGAGTCAGGCTCACACTGAAATGGTGTTTCAGCCAGAAAGAGAAAAGGGGGTAAAAAAGGTACCCTGACCATCAGTATGTGAGTGGACACTTCGTGTCGTGTGATCACAATATCGGTTTTCTATTTTATTTTTTTTATGGTTGGCTTAACAATTAAAAGGCTACACTGCGCTTTGGTTTTTCCAGTCTGCTGCATCGTGTGACCCCGGTGACTCCGAGCTAAGCCTCGTTATATAATGGCGGGGTGTTTTTTTGGAAAACCTCCATTTAATCCTTTCAGAGCAGAATTTGCTGTTTTTGTTTTCTTTCATATCGTCGTCTTGTTTCCCCCCTCCGCCTACCCCTTCCCTGGCGGGCGCACGCTGGAGGCGTCAGTCTGGGAGCAGGGTCCTTTCTTCCCTTTTTTCTTTTTTTTTTTTTTTTCAAATCTGCAGAGAAAGGAAAAAAAAAAAGGTTTATTTTCGTTTGCTTGGGTTACAGCGCCTTTCCCCACCGTCGGGGGGAAGGACTACGTGATGTGCAGCAGGTATTTTGTGAATGGAGCACAACCCTGTGACTCCCCGTCGCTTGACCGAAGGGGGAGGCAGGGGAAGGAGAAAGAAAAAAAAAAATAATAAAAACCACCACCCAGTGACTCCATCTGACTCGTTTTGGCTGGAAAACTTTTTCAGCGCCGTGGTTCTTAAGCCAGGAGGAAGCTTTCTTCTGGCCCAAGAACAATAAAGGGGTCAGCAGCCTGATCCTCCCTCCTACACCCTCTTCCTTCCATTGTGAGGGGTCTGTGCAAATATCCCAGGCTGTTTCTGCTGGGGCCTGAGGGACCTGAGCCACACATGTGACATTAAAGAGAGACTCCGCGAACTCAGTAATCCTGCAAAAAGGAAAAAAAAGAAGAAAGAGAAAACAAAATGAAATCTCAGAGGAGATCTATTTCTGGTGCAGTGTTATGCCTGGAGAAGTTACCAATGGGTGTTTCTCATGGTGGGGGGAAATCCGTCCCCTTACCCTGCCTAGGTGCTCCTTCCATGCCACAGCAGCATCTTCCCCACTTGCTCAACGTGTGGCCCAATCCATACCCAGGGAAGGTGAGCCCTCACGTCCCACCAGCCCTGCACCTCCTCCATTTCTTGGCTTCTCCAAGAGGGGGAATTTCTGCTGCTCCCATAGTGCAGGTGCAAGGCCTGTGTGCTGCAGGTGTGCAGTCTCCAGCAAGGATGGGTTTGAAGGAGGCCCAGCTGTTTGACGTGTTATGATTGTTCCAGAGATTCACCACCACCTGGCAGCACTCAGTTTTTCAAGCCAGCACTTTCAATGATTTTCTCCTCAGATGTATATAAAAAAACATGAAGGTCTGAACCAGCAATCTCTAGGGTAGAAGGTCTTCAGGGGGTGCTATGGGGCCACACCAATGTGCCCACCAGTCCTGTCTGTCATGAAGGGACGTCGTGCATCTCTCCAGGAAGGAGGTCATGCACTGGTCAGAGGGCTGCTAAGGTTTCTGTGGTATTTCTTTTGATTCCAGAGCAGTCACAAAACTTGCTGCCCATGCTGGCTTCTGCCACCATGAATAGTGATTGTCTTTTCAGGTAATATCTGCCAGACTAGATGGTATCTCCTCCCAAAGGAGAAGGTGGGACCTGTGGCCTTCTAAGAGAAGTCGAGTTCAATGCAGGAAGCCACATCATACACTGAAAACCTGATGCATTTGCCAGAGGGAGAGTGTATCATGCTCATCAAGTTGTAGGAACCCACCTTTTTTTTTTTTTTTTTTTTTTCCTTGACACAATTAACCATGTAGCAGCATGCTTGACCTGGCCTGGCCGTGTCCCAGGGCTTGGCACTGCGTGGATGGATGGCGGTGGCGATCTCACCGCAAGGCAGTTCCAAGGCCGTTTTTATCTCCTCGCCGTGTCGATAACACTGTGCTGACCATGGCCAGGATTTCCTCGCACTGCAGAGCTTTCCTGAGGCTCAGCCCTGCGAGCGGCGGAGGAAGCAGCCACTGCGAGATTGCTCCTGGCTGCTGAGAACGCCGTGGCCGACTTCAAACGTACGTGCGACCTGACATGATCCGAGCAGCGCCGCCGCGGCTCCTCCGTCCTCTCGCGGGTGGAAACTCCTCTTCTCCTGCGAGAGCTGAAGCCAGACCAAACATGGTTATGAAAGCCTGTCAGAGGTGGGGGAGAGTTGTCCCATGTCTTGCCTGGAATTCTGAGGGAATGGCGAGAGCACTCACGGCCAGGGTGGAATTCAGGGCCTCGCCCCCACCCCTCTCGCAGTGCCGAAGTGTTGGGGCTACATGTGCTACACAGTTTCCTTTAGCTGAAAGGAAAACCATTTGTAGCTCCATTTTTAAGTGCTTAGGCAAACAGATTTGTTATTTAAACTCTTGTATTTTTTCACAAATGCCCACTTTTGAAGGTAAAAGCAAGAAAGGTGCAGGTTCTTCTTTCAGCCTTTTCTCCTTGTGCTGAAGCAGCTCTCTGATCTCTGCTGGCAGAGTCTAGCTCCAGGATTTTGGTGGTGCTTCCAAGTATAAGTGATCATTACATTGGCTTTGTTGACCTTAGTGGAGGGCAGGTGAAGTGTGGCAGAATTCCAAGATACAGCTCTGTTGCTTATATTCCAGAGAACCAATGCCCAGCTGCTCATGGCCAGCGAGGCCACAAAATTAAAGTGGCTCCAAGGGTTGCAAGTGTACCTAAGGCTGGGAACCTGCTAAGTTAGAGGTGGAGTTCTGGGACTACTTGATCATCCTGACATTCCTGTCTGAAGGAGAAGAAAACTGCCTTGTTTGGCTTCTACTTGCTGCATCTTTTCCTGACATGATTTGCATACAAGGCAGAGCATGAATTTATTCTGCAAGTCCTCAAATTCTGAGAGTTGTTGGTTCAGGAAGGGCAAGGCTGTAGTGCAGTAGCTGGTGGCTGTGCTCTTCTGGGAGATCTAAGGTAGTATTTCTGACATTAGGTTGTATTAAAACACAAAGTGTTTCTACAGAAGTCTTTCTGCATATGAAAATGAATGATTTAGTAGTCACCTAGAGTGATTTGCAGTTGGATGGAGGAATCCAGGCATCTTTCCCAGGCATCTTGCTTATCCAAAGGCACTTGGTTATTTGGTGCCTTGGCTATGTTTAGCACGGGTAAATCAGAAGTTGAAGTCCTGGTGGGAAGGACTGACTGTTCAGGAGCAGAGAGTAATGCAGCAGAGCATGGTTAGAAGTGAATTATTGGGGGACAGATACAGGATGAGAGTAGGACTTGGTGATGGTCCCTTAGTCCACTCTCAAGTCCTGGCAAGTTGGTCTGGAGCAGTCAAGTCCAGACTGCTCCTTGATGAGAGCAGTCCTGTTTCAGAAGAAATCCACAGAAAATCTCCGTCTTCTCTGTCCAGGTTTCTAATCTTTTGCTTTTCTGTTCTGCCAAAGACTTGCCTGTGATGACTGTTTGGAGTGGCTGCCTGTTTGCCAAGAGGGCTTTCACCCTACCAGACCTGCCTACCTACCCACAGCCACCAAGGTTCTACCATGGGTAGATGCAATCAAAACAAAGTTTAAAAGCTCATGTGAAAGGGCGTAGAATGACAAACCATATCCCCATCCTGCAATCCCTTCCAGCCCTTTGGAAGCTGTTTGGCATCTTGAAAGGCTCCCCATTGGGTGCTGCAGTTTGCTGGGGTGGTTTCATGGGTTTTGTGTTTCCACATCTCTCTTCTTCCTCTGTGTGGTCACCAAATATCTTTTCAGATCTTATCGTGTGCAGAAAGACACGTCCAGGGGACGGGTTCAGGGAGCATCCTGCCCTGGGAGGTGAGGGCTGAAGTAGCTGGGAGTTTCTGCTGGAGCTTTAAGGAGTCTCCCTGTGCTGGGAGCTGTGTACAGTAGGAACAGTCATCAGCCTCATCTTACGTGCGCCTTGTCTCACTGGTTAGGTTCGCTTCCCCCATGGAAACCGTCAAGAATTTCCGTTATTTCCTTTCCTGAGGCTTTGTTTGGGTGGGGATTTCTGGAAGGTATTTCACAGGCAGGTATAATTAAAGAAAGACATGCTTGCCTGGAGGCTTGACAAGGTTTCTTTAAAGCCAGGCCTTTAGCATAGTGGCAAAACAGAAACCGTTTGTTTCCCGGTCCAGTGGAGGGGAGGTCGAGGAAAAGGGGGAGCTAATCAGCTGGGAATCATCCCAGTTAAATGCTGCACACCAGAGTTAAGGCCCTTATCCAGCAAATCCTTGAAATATGTGCTTAATTTTAAGTCCCTCTGACTTCAATCTGTTTACTCTTGTGCTTAAGTTTAAGCATGTGCCTAAGTGCTCGGCTGGCTGCAGGCCAAGGCAAATAGCAGACTTAGGAGCAGAATCGCATAAAGTAAGTGCTTTGCTGGACTGAAGTTCCATGGGACAGCGGGTGCTGTGCAGGTCTGGGATGCTGGAAGGGGACAGTGCTGTGTATCCCAGCTCCATCAAGTGTTGGGCGCCACAGACCTGAGGCTGAGCTCATCATGCAGGGAGCATCCAAACAGTGCGGCCTCTAAACAGGCACCTGAATTTCAGCATCTGTTTCTCTGGAATGAAGGCATCAGCCTCACCTGTAGCCTTCTGTATATCACAGGCACAGTCTTGGGAAAGTGTGTAATTTATTTCCTCCCCATTGAGAGAAAGGAGCATGTTAGTGGAGGAAAATATTCTTGATTTTATCATCAAAGAAGGAAGGAGAGCAGATTCTATGACCTGACTAATAAATCTTCATAGGAATTTGTGTGGCTGCATTAACACAACAAAAAAGACTCCTGTATTAGCAGAAGCTTTTATAATGCCTTTATCTTCTTCTTTCCTGTTCCAAGCTAATTCCTGAAAGCCTTCTTCTAATCCCCCATTTTGCTCATCCAGCCTGGACTTCTTAGAATGGCAAGGGGTTTTTTTTCCTTCAGTTCTAATCTACAAATGACAGCACTTAAAGCTAATAACTGTAGCCGTGGCACGCACAAAAATGAAAAACTGCCATCAAGAAAACAAGACCTGTGTTTTTTTAAAACATCACTACCAGGGGTTAAGGGAAATGTGCAGCTGGAACAAATACAGCACTCATCTAACTTCCTCAATAACTCTGCCGGGGGAGCGGGCAGTTGCCAGACTGAGGAAGCGTGGTTAGCCATCGAGTCTTTGAATGCAGCTCCATTTCCCCCTCAAACCCATGGAATTTATATTAACCTCCAGCTTTTCTTAGCTGGTGGGAATTTTTTTTTTCTTTTATAATTCGCTTGAGTAAGAGCCTCACTTTTGTTGCTTTGGTTCACAGGAGGAGCAGAGGAGATGGTTCTGCTCCTCACACCGCGCTTCTGCTGGCAGGAGGCCAGGGATGTTAAATGAATAATTTCTGGCAGTGATAAGGAGAGAAAGGTTGAGGCTGCCAAGCACAGAGTCACAGATGTCTGATGACTTGGTTTTGGGAAGGGCAGGCTTGAGAGATCCTGGCTCACTGGGTTGTCTGCAATCCCAGCAGAGGTGCAGGCAGGAGGGAGGGCCCCATGTGCCTTTAGCATCTTGTACAGGGATGTAAATGAAGCAGGCAAGGAGCAGTGCCACAGAATCATAGGATGGCTTGGGTTGGAAGGGACTTCAGACACCATCTCATTCCAACATCCTGCCATGGGCAGAGACACCTTCCACTGGCCCAGCATGTTCCAAGACTGGTCCAGCCTCACCTGGAACTTCCAGGGGATCAGAGGCAGCCACAGCTACCCTGGGCACCCTGTGCCAGGGCCTCAGCACCCTCACAAAGGAAGAAATCCTTCCTAATATCTTACCTAAATCCACCCTTCTTTAGCTATGTGTGAATGCCAGTCAGGATGTCTATAACCACTTTTAGTGAGATACTTGTCTACCTAATTTAAGGCCACAGGAGATTTCCTCAGGTGAGCATGGAGTGTGGCTTGGGAGACCTCATTTTGCATCCTAGGGCTCCTGTAGGATCCCCCTGTGATTTCAGAGCTACTTTGGAGGCAGAGCATCTGTAGGATGCTTGTGGCTGTGGTGCTGATGGAGGTGGGCAGGAGTCTTGGGCAGAGAAAAGAACTGGCAGACATGGGGGATGTGCTGGTTCCCAAAAATACCATCTCTCTGGTAGCAAGCAGTTTGGTGCTTCCTTCCAGCTTTGTAATCACTTAGCGCATCTGCAGTTTTCCTGTCATGCCCTGTTCTGCTCACTGCCCATTCCAGTCTTGGTGGCCACTGTCTCAGACCCTTTCCAGCCTCTGGAGCTGAGCCCATCACAGGCCTGATTCTGCCAGCTGCAAAGGCATCAAGGAGATTAGAAAGCAGGTGAAAAAACTGTAGTGAGGAGGGGAAACATGACCCAGGACATCCCAGTGGGCAATGTCTTTGGTGCTGGTCACTTGACATATGAAAACATAACCAGGAGTTGTGTGGTTTCTTGAGTTTTGGTGCTGATTCCTAGGGAATCGTAGAATGGTTTAGGTTGGAAAAAAGATCATTGAGTCCAGCCATGCCCCCAGCACTGCCAAGGCCACCACTCACCCATGTCCCCCAGTGCCACATCCACACAGCTTTAAAACCCCTCCAAGGATGAGGGATCCACCACTGCCCTGGGCAACCCTCTTCCATGTTTGACAACCCTTTCCATGCAGAAGTTTTCCTAATATCCAACCTAATCTAATGTTTTTTGTCCCCACTTGGATCTTGTGAAGCACCTGAAGGTGCATCCTTGTGACCAATATGAAATGAATTGAAGAGGCTTCACCCAGCACCTGGTACTCACAAAAGCAGCTGTAAGTTATGCCTTCTCTGGCAGGAGAGCTGATATATGAATGATGCCACAGTCTCTGGAGATGCCAGGTTTGAGATTTGGACTTTGCAAGGCTCGGGAGAACTGGTATGGACATCCTGCTGCTTGTCCTCTATCAGTTTTAGATAGAAAACAGTTTTTGAGGATTCTTTTGTTGGTGGAGATGCCAGATGTGCTTCCAGTGTCACATTTGGACACTGCAGCTACAAACATGCTTTTCTTACTCATCTCTGTTTTACTGTTCAAAGTAGCCTGTGTCTCACAGAGGTCTGCAGGAGGTCCGTGAAAAATCACCAGTGCAGTTAATAGGTGATGTGATATTATTGGTACTCTGTGTCAAGTGCATCTTGTTTTCTGGGCTTTTCCCTGCATTACAGCCCATTACAGCAGGAAGAATCCTAGATCCTCAGTGCATAACAGGAAAATCCTGGGAGGGATCAGATGGATGATCAAGGAGCAGTTTCTTCTCCCCAGGTACAAACTGCCCCTGAACTGGCAAGGAGCAAGCCAGTCCCTTGTGTTGCACAGCCCACACTCCCATGAAGGAGTGGGACTTTTCAAGGGAAGAGGAAGGCTTTTATGGGATTAAATTGGCATGTGCACATTGGGATATTTCCCAAGCAAGGGTGACAGACACATGGGATCCTCACATGATCTCTCTGGGCTGAGCTAGGCTAAGCAGCAGCTTCAGAGAGGAGAAAAGGCTTCTCTTGGAGGCATAGTTCTGAGGAAAGTACATTGGCTCTGTCTTCAGCCAACTGCAGACCGGAATATCTGTTGTGTGAGAACGTTTCCATCACAACACAAGGGATTTGGCAAAGGAAAGGAAAGGAGCAGGCTTTAGCCATGAAGGTCTGTGAGAAGTGCCCACTGGTGGGCCAAGAGGGGCTGCCACTACCATGACCATATTAAAGATGATGCCAAAGTTCCCTTTTGCTTTGATAGTGCAGCATATGGATCATAGGGATATGGATCATGTTTAAAAACAAAAAGCTTGTTGAATTATAAACTATTGCTTGCAATCTGATGGTGGTGAAAAACTTCATGCACTTGGAAGGTGTCCAGTGGGAAGTGCCAAGCACTGAGCACTGAGAAAGTTCTCCTATTGCCTCTGGATCTAGCCATGGTGAAAGAAAAAAGAAGCCACCTGTTGTGTGCAAGGCTGTGAAGCTGTCACTTTATAAATAAGGTGTTTCATAACTGTTGCACTGTCCCAAATCCCAGGAGCTTACAGGATCTTGAAGCTCCTTTAGGCTGTCCAAAAGAAGATGAGCAGCGGCCTGGTTCTGGGGGATTGCACAGATGGGCATGGAGAACACACCCTTTTTGAATAGTAATGAAATGGAAATATTCTTGGATGTGGCCCACATCACCTGGGAGCAAAACTGAGGTTCAAGCATACCTGGCCAGAGGAGGCTCTACCAACGCTGGGCATAGCACAGAAAGTTTTGAGCTTAGAGGTTCCTAAACTCCCTGAGGCCCTATCAGGTGTGTTTATGGGTCCCCCTAAGGATTTATCCCAGTTCTGCCTGTGGGTCTCCTCCTTGTGAGGATGGAACAGTGGGGAGGTGTTGAGGGACCTCCTGCCATCCCACCTCACCTCATCTCAGCTGGAGAGACATGGTCAAACGGCATGCTGAGGTGCACAAATGGAGATGGTGGAAAAACCAGACTGGGGAACATGACACACATAGAGGAAATGTATATTTTAAAGAAAAGTGAGGTCCCAGGGGCACTGAAATATCTCAAAGTATAAGTATTCCAATGCTAACCTCATAACGGTCTTAAGGCCCAGGTGAAGCCATTCCTCCCTCACCCCCCAAGGTGGTGCCAGCCAAGGAAAATGTAAGAAAAGCTTTTCAGAGTAGTGCAACCCTTTCTCAGGATGAGCTTGGGCTACCTGGACAGACTGCAAACCAAACAGCACATGTGGTGCCTCCTGGTCACAAGTGATGTGGGCAGGATTTATTCCCAATATTAGCTGGAAAAGGCTCCTTTTTTCAAGGGAAAAGCAAACCCAGGTCATCAGTGCGATTTATTTTAGTGATTCTTTAAATAATCTGCATTTAAGGACTCCAAGCAATGGTGTGGTTATAACTATACTTACTGGATAAATGTATTTATTTACGGATGGGATGCTTTACTGCTGACAGTACAGTTTGTTTTTAAGCCTGACCAGGGTAGAGGAAATACATACAAATAAACAATAAACCTAAACAACACTAAAATAACATCAGTTAAAACAATTGGAGTTACTTCCACTCGCAAAGTATTGTTTCCATTTTGCTACAACATGGGAAAAAGCTCCATTTCCTAAGTCAGCTTGTAACTGATTTGGGATTTGCGGATTCTGGTAACAAAAGGGGATTTCTTTTGTCTGTTATTTATACTCTTCCTATGGCACCATGTGTCCGTGTCGGGTGTCTGGAGCACCCTGTCTCAGTGCTGCAGTGTCTCCAGCCTGTCCCATCTCCCTGCCTCAGCTGGGCCTGCTTGGGCTTCTCCTCCTGCTGTGTTTGCAGGGGCAGGTCCTCCTAGGAGACTTTGTCCTGGTTTTTAAAGTTTTATTATCTCTGAATTATGTATAATTCAGGAGCTCAGGGGCCAAGAGTTAAAAATAGACCCCGGAAAACGCGCTGTCAGTAATCAGCAGAAGGTGTCAGGGAAGGTTCAGGCCATGCCTTAATTGGGATGCTTTGCCTAATTATTCTAATGCTTTAACTGCATTTGCATCCTTCACCCCGCACAGGGAGTTCCATGCTGGGTTGTTCTGCCTTTCTCTGTGCGTTCTGTGCCATCCCAGAGCTGGCTGCCGAGGAATGAGGGGACAGCTTGGTTGCCACCAAGGATTTTGTGCCACCAAGGATTTTGTGCCACCAAGTATTTTCAATGCTGCCTTGCCTCTAGCTGTGTGTCTGCTCTCTGTCGGGAGGCAGTAACAAACACCAAGGAGAGGTGATGGGAAAAGAAGTGTCTGAATGATACTTCTTTGGGTCTAGGACTGCATGTGTGGAGCCTGTGGTTCATGGAAACACCCATTATTCTGTGAGAAGTGCACACCAGAGCAAGTGAGAATCCAAGAGTTTGTGTCCTTGGGGCCAACAGGGAAGGGCAGAGCCCTACAGGGAATACTGCAGGTGGTTTTAGTGATAGCTAAGGAGTGATGTTTAGCTGTGACCATCCAGATCACAGTCACAACCATCCCACCCATTTTTTTTTGGAAAAAGTCTCCACCATTGTGCCCATCAGTGAGGCGTGTGTACTGCAACTGCACACTCAGCCTCTGCTGGCAATCTGTGGTTTATGATGTACACCCCAAAGATGCAGTTATCCAATAAATCCTCCAAACTGGGACATCTCTCATGGAATTACTTAGAATCACAGAACCACAGAATGGCCTGAGCTGGAGGGCACCCACAAGGATCACTGCAGTCCAACTCCTGGCCCTGCACAGGACGCATCCAAAAATCCCACCCTGTGCCTGACAATGTTATCCAAATGTTCCTGGAGCCTCTCTGGGGCACGTTGCACTATGCCATGATTCATCAGGCCAGCACATCCTACTGTTAGAGTCCGACAGAGCATCTCTTCTGCACTACAGAGCTTCATAGATCAGTGGTGGCAAAACCCAGAGAGTTTTGCTCCTTTTGTGGTTCCTGGATGGCTGGAAATTAGTTTCTTTGTCAGTCTTGTAGTTTAATTTAGCCTTGGCTCCAATCATTGAGGTTGAAGAAGGTGTCCACATGCAGAACCCACTTGTGCTGTGTTGTGGGTGAGGAAGGATGGTAGAACCATAAAGAGCCATAAAAGGGTTTGCCTGCCTTTTATCTTGTGTAGGGAGTATTTTGCAAAATTGTTGCACTTTCTGTTCCTTAGATGTTGACCATCAACTGCTTGCTTATTCAGAAGCAACTCTTATTGTAAGCACCTTACAGGAAAATATGAATAGCTTGCAATTTAAAGGAACAGATTTATCACTTGCATTTTAACAGAGAGGAAATAATTTCTGTGTGGCTTCCTGGCAGTGTTTTTGGTGTCCTTCCATGGCCTCCAGACCAGGTCAAGGCTTTGGTTTGTGCCTCGGCTCTCTCCTTCTAAGATGTAAAAAAAATCCCCTTGTGGGTGACAGACCAGAGCCATGGGAATTCCTGGAAGAGGAAGAGGAAAGTGGCTTCTGAGGAGAGAGCTCTGCTGGAAATACCCGCAGGACTTAGAGATACTCATATATCACTGAATCATGGATTCACAGAAGGATTTGGATTGGAAGGGACCATAAAGCTCATCTCCTTCCAACCCCTGCCATGGGCTGGGACACCTTCCATTGGAATCACCTCCAGCAGAAATGCCAGCCTTGCGTGGATAGAGGTGATGGGGATGCTGCCAGTGGCAACTTTGCCATGTTTTTCACATGCAAGGGGCTGGCTGGGATGGTTGTACTGAATATATTGTCACATTCAGCCCCATAGGCACCATGATTGTGGGACTGGCACAATAAAAGTTAAATATATCTGCAGATCTGTGCTGTTCTGGAGTTCCCTGCCCTGGACGATCCATCCTGTAGGCAGGTGAAAGCCTTGCTTCAGGATTTTGAAATTCACTGAGTGTGTTTCTGTGTTTCTGGAACCACAATGTATTTATCTTTTTATGCTCCCTCCAGCCTCGGAATTTCTGTTGTTCCCTTTGCACAGGCAGATGGGGCGTCCTCAGTGATTCCAGCCGCACCTCACCCTTCCCACTCCCCCAGAAAATAAATCCCACCCTGAACTTTGTGTGCAATAAAACTGAGCAAAACTCCCAGCTCCTACCTCAGGCCTAATAACCTGTTTGTTCAGTTCAGGCCTTCTGCAACCATTTGTTTAAGAGAAGCAAGGGCGGATGTTTCTTGAGGGCACAAAAGGCTCTTGAGATAAAGCTCCAGCGGGACTGATCCTGCGCTGTGGCTGGATCATTTCCTCCTCTCATCACCTGAGTGTTGTTTTTTTCCATCAGTCCAGTGCTTTTCTCAGCCTTCTATTCACTCTCAGGGTTTCGGTGTTGCTGTTTCCTATTCAGGTGTCTTCACCTGTTTAGGGATCACAGGCTGGGGTTGTTCCTGCTGCATGGGGAACATCTGTGGAAGAGGTGGAATAAGTTGTTATGAGTGAAGGCAGTTGCTTTGTGGGTTGAGGTTTCACATCTGAAAGTCAGGCTGTAAAACCACACGGATTAAGCAATGAATCCAAACCCCTAGAAGCCCCTGGAGCCTTGGTGAAACACCCACGAGTTCAGCCACCTCAGGCAACAAACAACTGCACTTGGGAATGCAGCAGTGGAGGAGAGAAGGAGGAGGGAGGGTGCAGGTTGGTCCCAGATAGGGCTATCTCTTCTGTAATGCTTTTGATTTCAGAAGCCAGAGGAGTTGCTGTGATTTGCTGCCTCAGGGTGGTCACAGAAGAACCAGTGGCAGGAAAAAAGCTCAGCCTAATTCCTGCAATCGAATTGTGACTTGGGAGCTTTCCTGGAAGGGAGGCTGGGCCTGCCCCAGGCTGAACCCCCTGCCCTGGGCTGATCCCCAGCGTGGGCAGCAGGGCAGGGGGATCCTGCCCCTGTGCCCCTGGGCTCAGGTGAGAGCCCACCTGCAGAGCTGCCCCAGCCCTGGCTCCAGCAGCACAAGGAGCTGGAGCTGCTGCAGCCAGTGCAGAGGAGGCCACGGAGCTGCTGCCAGGGCTGGAGCCCCTCTGCTCTGGAGCCAGCCTGGCACAGCTGGGGCTGTTCAGCTGCACCAGAGAAGCTCCAGGGACACCTCAGAGCCCCTGCCAGGGCCTCCAGGGGCTCCAGGAGAGCTGCACAGCCCCTGGGGACAAGGCAGGCAGGGACAGCACCCAGGCAATGGCTCCCACTGCCAGAGGGCAGGCACAGATTTTGGCACATTGGGAATTAGGAATGGCTGGCTGGGAGGGTGGGCAGGCCCTGACCCAGGGTGCCCATAGAAGAAGAACTTCCCATAGAAGTTGTGACTGCCCCATTCCTCGCAGATGGGTGGAACTAGATGGTCTTTAAGGTCCCTTTCAACCCAAAGCATTCTAAGCTTTTACTAATTTACCATCCCCAGTAAATAAGGCAGAGATGGTGCTCTCCTCCAGCTTGTTCAGATGATCCTGCTGCAGAGGAGACATAAGAAAAATCATAGCAAAGTCATTGTTGTAGGAGGGTAACACTAAATCCAGCAATTTCCCTGCTCTGTTCCTGCCCCTCTTCCTCATGCCTCTCCCAAGCCAGTATCCCACAGGTTACTGGGCTGGGGTGTGGGATGGGGTGGGATCAGCACAGGGATGTTGCTGGGGAGGGGCAGGCATCAGTGGGGAAAGAGGTGGAGGCTCTTGGGTTATAGCAGAATGTCAGTGAGGTCTTGAAAGCATTTTATTTGTTCTTTCTTTGAGCTTTGATGTAAATGTGCCTGGGGAGCAGCTTTTGGTATTCCCACAGGCAGATGGACAGGGATGAAGGTTGGACCTTCATTAGGAAGGGAAAGCACAAAAAGAGAGCACTGGCCTTCAGACCTGCTGCCTGTGTCCTCTGTTTGCAGCAATTCCAGTAGATGACAGATTTCCCTATCTGGCCATACCACAGTCACCTGAGCTTGCTGGACATCACCTTCTCCAAGAGTTGTTTTCCTCAAAAAATGTAAAAACGTGTATGCACGTCACACACAACACAGCTGATCTCCTGGGGACTGGCCCAGAGGGCAGACCATTCCTGAGCAGCCCTTCTTTTCCAGAGCTTTTGGCCCTTCTTGCTAGAGCATGTATGTTTATGATTTAAATTGGAGCATGTGTGCATTAGAAGTCCCCTGGGCGTCTCAGGTTCTGCTCCAAGCTCCCCACCATGCAAACCACAGAGTGTTTGGCTCCAAAACTGAAAATTAGCCCTATTAGCAATTCTTCCAGTGACCATGGGCTCCTTGTACTTTGCTTTTCCCACACCCATTGCTTTCAGAACCAGCAGCACTGAAATGCTGGTTTGTTACCTTCTCCAGCCAGCTGTGAATAAATATCAAGATGGAAAGGAGACCAAATGTGATTTTGCTGCCATTGAGAAGTTGCAAACCTGCCTATGAAAACCATGGCCATCTGAGCATGGTGTTTCTGGCCAAAGCAGGAGAAAAACCCATTCCTCTTGTAGACCCACTGCAGAGCAGAGCGTGGTCTCCTGCCTTGAGAGACATTTTCCTTTGGCTCTGTTCAGGGATTTTGACTTCAGAAGGAGTGTGTCTGCTGAAGGATGGAAGAGCTGCATTTCAGATTCACCTTGTCCTCAGTGAGCTGGCTCTGCTCAAGGCACTTCCCAGGCTGTGCTGCATGACCCATGGTGGGCAGCAGGCTCGAGACAAGGGCTGTGTTATCAATATCAAAGGTCTCACCATGCCCTTGGGATTCTATCCCCACCCACTCATCACCTTTGGTCTTCTCCAGCCGCTCCGCCCTACTTGCAATTTGCTGATATTTCCTTTTGCATCAGCTCGCCGCACTAAAAAAAAAAAAAAAAAAAGTCAACTTTTCTCCCTTCCAAATTTAGCTTTGTTTAGGCACCAAAATAGACAAGAGTAGGGATCAGTGACTGTTTTTTTCCAAAACATTGTCTCATGATGAGGACTGAGGAAGGGAACTGCTCAGCTGGAGAAAGGAGGTGTTTGATTTTCGTAGATGGGGACACGAAGTCCTCCTTTATTCAAGCACAGTCAGTCTCTAGGAGTGCTCCTTGGATTAGGAACTTCTTCCCATGTAATTAATTCATCTCTCATCCCGCTGACGTCAGCTGCTGGTGGGTAGAGGTCTGTGGAAGCACAGGGCTTCTCTGCAAGGAGGACATGCAGGAATGCACCACTGTATGTGTGGTTTCTAGTTGGAAAGAGCAGAAAGGCAGCTCCCTAGGGCTTTAATGAGGTCTTCACTAGAGGAAATTGGTCCTTGTGTGGAGTGGAGATAGTTTCATTTTTCTGAGGTAATTGTATTTGCACATGTGTCTGCAATGCAGCTTAAATTCTTAAAAATACCCAAGTGTTAGCCTGCTGTGGTAGTACAACATTTAGAAACAGCCTCACTAATTATTGTAATATTTTTAGCCTCATTTCCTAAACTAGCTGTGCTGGTGGGGTTGGACTCTGTGTGTCTCCTCCTTTCCTCATTTAGTTTGGTATCTGTTGGCCAATTTCAAGTAATTTTTTCAAAGAAACAGAGATCTCAGAGATATCGAGCTCTTCCTAGGCCTTCAGTGAAAATAAAGGATGGTGGAAGTGAGTGATGAGGAGCACTCAAACCACAGCCCTCAGCAGTGAAGCAGTTTCAGAATGAGCGCCGTGGTCTGGTGAAAGGTCCTTGCCAGTGGCAGGTGGGTTTAACTGGATGATCTTTAAGGTTCTTTCCAACCTGAACTGTTCTGGGATTCTGTGATTCTAAGCTACTACAGAATCATGGAATTCTAGGATATTCTGAGTTGGAAGCCACCCACCAGAATCACCCAGCCCAGCCCCTGCCCTGCACAGACCCCCAGCAATCCCACCCTGTGCATCCCTGGCAGCGCTGTCCAAAGGCTCCTGGAGCTCTGGCAGCCTCGGGGCTGTGCCCATCCCTGGGGAGCCTGGGCAGTGCCAGCACCCTCTGGGGAAGAGCCTTTCCCTGATACCCAACCTAAACCTCCTGAAACAGCTCCAGCCATCTCTCTGGGTCCTGTCCCTGTCACGGAGAGCAGAGAGCAGAGCTGTGCCTCGGGAGGAGCTGCAGACCCCAGTGAGGTCTGGCCTCAGTCTCCTCTTGAGGCTGAACAAGCACAGTGCCCTCAGACACTTTTTCATGTGGCCCCTCCAGACCCCTCAGCATCATTGTAGCTCTCCTTTGGACCTTTTCTAACAGCTTTATATTTTGACTCAGTGAGTTCCTTATGGCTCGAAGCCTGGAGGAGAGAAGCTCTCTGAATGGGAAGGCTCCAGCTGCCGTGGGAGCTGTGGGGTTGCTGCAGCAGCAGTTCCTCCAGGCTTTTTGCAGTGCTCAGGATGGATGGTCACAATAAACCCTGTCTGTCCTCAACTTGGTGGTGCCTTCTCTGGCCTAAATTCATCATCCCCAGGAACCTTTCTCCTCCATTACATCTTCCCCTGGAGAAACTCAAAATACTATTATCTCACTAACTGCTACTGAAATAAGCTGTTGTTTCCAAAGGCTCTTCACGCAAAGAGAGAGGGACTTTTTTCTGTAGTCAGTGTGTTATGTTGTCATGCCAGTGTCACAAAGCTGCTGCTGGATGAGGCACATCCCCACCCAGCCCTTGCCCTTGCCCAGGCTGCTCCCTCCTGGCCCCTTGCACGTGGTGATTCCCAGCAGTGGCTGGAGCTCCAGGCTGAGATAGATGGTGATGGAAATAAAAGGAGCAACTTTTACAGGGCTTTTATTGCCAGCTGGGGAAGGACAATACTGCATAAATAAAATTCATTATAGTTATGACAGCTCTGTGGTCCCTGGAAAATAAATAACACTTTGTACTTACGTAGGGCCTTTCATCCAGGAACTTCAGAGCTCTGTGTGAGCATTAACAAAGCCTCATCATGCCCATAGTAGGATAGTAAATAGAGCAGCCCCCTTATCAGATGAACAGACCACGTCAGAGTCGGCACCTTCAGTGGAAAGAGGGCACTGGAAAGGCAGCAGCTGGGGTAACACACAGCTCTGCCTCTGCCTTGTCTTGGAATCACAGAATCCTAGATTGCTTTGGGTTGGAAGGAAATTTAAGGTCATCTCATTCCAACCCCCCTGCCATGGGCAGGGACATCTTCTGATAGCCCAGGTGGCTCCCAGCCCCATCCAGCCTGGCCTTGGACACTGCCAGGGATCCAGGGGCAGCCACAGCTGCTCTGGGCACCCTGGGCCAGGGCCTCAGCACCCTCACATTAAAGACTTTCTCCCTAATTACTAGTAAAAAAATTCTGCTTCTAGTCTCATCTAAATCTGCCCTCCTTCATCTTGGGCTTGGGCTCATGATTTACCATCCTTGTCACCTCAGTTGTTTCCTGCAAGGTGGGTCTCTCCTGTCCCTGCTGCAGGGGTGGCACAGGCTGACTCATTCATAGTGGGCAGCCTCAGTGAGGCTTCTGATGTGGTTGTTCCCTTCCTACAGGGGTGAGGGCACAGCCCAGCAGACCTACCAGCTGTGGCTCCTACTGCTTTCCCCAGGTAGCCTCAAAATGATGCTGAGCACCTTCCTTTACAGAAATTTTTTCAGCTGGGTTTTGGTTTTTTCAGCAGCCCAGGGAAATTGGGTGGCGTAGTATGTCATGTGAGAAGTGGGTGAATTCCTTGTCCATCGTGTGTATGGGATTTATACAGATGTGGTCCAGCCATTTGCCCTCTGTGGTTTCTTCTGTACAGAAATTGCAGATAACCTCATTCCCTGCTCCTTGCCACAGCCCTGAGAGATGCATCACATCTGTGGATTTTCAGACCTGCTTTTGTGGGGTCTGGGATGTTGTAGGGATGTTTGGGGGAGCTGTTTCTTTTACCAGGCTCACATGCTGGGTATCCAGACCTGTCTCCCTCTCACCCCTTCCATGCTGGTGCCTCCTGGGGCTCATGGCTGCTTTTCCCTCTGTTTTACAGGGTTACCATCCGTTGCCTCATGAAGCTGAAATCGCACACACCAAAAAACTGTTCAGAAGGAGAAGAAACGACCGGAGGTAGGTGAAACCTCCTCAGTGTTTGGGGGTTTTTTAAATCTTTTCTTCGTTGCACATCTTCCTCAACCACCTTGTAGTGAGTCTTTGGACAGTGCTGCTGTTCAGCAGTGTTAATGCATAAACTCTAATTTCAGCACTAACATCCTGAAAATATTTTGGGATGTGTCCGGCATTGTTCCAGGAGTGCCTTAAGCACCTTTTCTTCCCCTTGAATTTATTCCTGCATAGCCAGATCCCCCCACTTGTACTCAAAGAGACAGCTGGCAATCTCTTGTCTGTAAAAGCTCGAGCCCTTGGGATTTGCTTCCTCTTTTTCTATTAAAAATGAAAATGTGCTGAGTTTCAGGGCTGCCTGGAAAGTGGGTGTGGTTTGGTTCAGAGGGGGTCACAGCCAGCCTCAGGTGTCCGTGGGAGGGAGGGGATGTGCTGTGCAGGCAGCCAAATTCCTGTGGCATTGGTGATTTCAGTCCATTGAGTTAATTTAATCTAGTGAATTGGATATTTAATTGTGTAAAATGCATATTCAATTATATGAGGGAATCTAAAGTCCTTGATGGGAATCGTGACTATGGTTAAATGTGAAAAGAAGTGAGTAATAAGGGAGTTAGTTATACATTCAGCTTTATTTCTGCTGACTTGTTCTGCTCCAGCTGAGACAACTCACCCAGGGCAATAAAGCAGTTCTAAAACCACGACTTTGAAAAATGATTGAACAGGAGAAAAAGTGTCCAGTGCTTTCCCCTGGAATGAACTGTAGTCTGTGCCTGAGTTGTCACAGGGGGCGTTTTTGGTGAAGTCCTGCAGACACCTTAGAGTGTGTCCTCAAATCTCACCATCACTTCTTGTATCATGAGCAGTTAGCATGTAGTTAACTCTGCGTGGTTTGATTTTCCTAAACTTGACTGAGGGACTAAAAAAAAGAGCCAAAAAGAGTTTTCTCAGGCAACCTATAAACATCCTTCTGTGGGCAGAATGGCTTGTCAGCAGTAAACTCTGTTTCCTCTCCTTCTGAGGACTCCCTCCTTACACAATTCAAAAAGCCAATCTAATCTTGTTATTTGAGGTGGTGGGAAAAGGTGGTATTTCAGCTGGGTTGCAGCCCTGTGATCTCCAAAACATGGTTATAACCAAGTCTGCTGTGTTGCTGGACTGAGATAGGTGGGCTTCACTGGGGCACTGGGCTGAGCTCCTCTGAGGAACCACAGTGGATTTTAGGGGGTTCTCTTCCCATCTCCGGCCTTCTTCTGCCATACAAACAGTGCTTGATGCTTTGTGAGAGACCCTCGGGGCCAAAAGGCCTTCTGCCATGTCCATGAAGCCCCATGCCCAAGGCTGTGATGAGCCATGGAGCTGTATGTTGGTTCTTACCTCTCATCCAAAAATCTTGCCAGTTGGAAAGATGGGAGGGAACAGACAGATGTGCGTTTCTGTTCCTTTTTTCTGTCTGTTCCCTTCAGATAAACCATCAGCAGACAGAAGCATTCAGTCCTCCAGGGCATCCCTGCCTCCTGCACAGATGGCAAGGAGAGATAGCAAAAGAAAGTGCCTTGGGCTGGGGTTGGAAGATCACAGGGTCAGATACAGCCCTGGCCAACAGCACTGGGATAATGTCCTAGGGGAAGAGAAAAAAGCCTTAAAATCCAATTGATCCAGCATCATTTCCAAGGACACATGGGGTCATTTCAGCCCTAAGCAGTCACAAATGAAATAAAATGGAAAGAGCAGAGGGTATGCACTTCTGCCCAAGTCCTCCACAGTGCTATCAAATCTTAGCCAGAAAACCACATTTATTTCAATTTCTAAAAGCTGAGAGGCCTGAGCACAGGGAGCTGGAGTGAAAAAGCAGTTTTTAAAGTAATTATTTAAAAGGAAAAGGCATGGTTCCCATCCCCTTCCTTCACCTCTCCCTCCCCATGCCACTTGTTTTGCCGCTGGAGGTTTTCAGTGTCCCCTTGTCTCTGTGGTGCATTTGGGACCAGGAGGGGAGGTTTAGTCCTTTTTGTGTCACTTGAGTTGCTCCAAGAGAGCACTTGCTCCTTAAAATTGATTTCTAGCAGTGAGTTAGGTCTCAGAATGTTTATTTTATGTGGAAAGCATGGCAGAAGTAGGGGAAGAGAAGGGCATGAATAGGGGGGAGGGAAAGGGAATAAGGAAAAAAACAGATTTTATCAGAACACAGACTACAAAGCTGTGTACACTTTATTGCAGTGCTATTACCTTAATGTCCCAGGCATCACTCTGAGGCAGAAAAGCTCCATTCCAGAGCTGGTGGAGCCACACAGGTGATATAAAAATTCCTCAGGGTGAGGTTTTATTTTAGGCAAAACAGTCAGGAGTAATGGGATTTTTGTTTAAAACCTCATCTGGATATGGAGAGAGTCAAAATTGCAAGAGTATGGATGGAACATCAGAGTCAGTGAGGCTTAGAGGAAGCCTAGCAGGGCCATGTGGTGATGCATGGGGTGGGAAGGGGCTGGGAAGCAGCTCTGGATGCCTGGACCCAAGGGAGGAAGGTCTGGTTTCCTAGAGAGGAATTGGCAGCAGCCAGAGATGGAAGTGGGGCAGGCATGCCGTGGATTTGCAAGAAGACAGGAGGTTGTCCTGCTGGGTGTGGCCCCAAAGTCCTGGGCACACTGGGTCTGGTTTCCATGGGGCAGCCTTTCCTCTTCTCCTGGAGCTGGTGGGTCCTGGAGCAGCACCCTGCGCCCCACAGGTGATGCCTGAATGGGGTGCAGGGGTTCTTCCTGCCTCATCCAAGGCTGACAAATCCCTGGTGACCATGCTGGGCATCCTCCTGCAGGAGTCACCCTCACAAGTGGCCATCCAGCCTGGGTCAGCCCCCAGTGTGACCTCTGCTCCATGCACAGGTCCAGCTGACCTTGCCTGGCTGTAGGTGACCTTTGGGTTGGTTGGAGCTTTATATAGCACAGCTATTACAAAAAAAAAGCCAGTAAAGCAGATTGGTACCCAGAAATCTGTCCTTTTTATCCCAGCTGGTCTTGCAAATGGCACTGATTCCCTCCCAGAGCGTGTGTGGGCTACTCTGGCCTCCCTGGCAGTGACATTGAGATGGGGACAGCGTTGGGCTGGTGCAGCACCTTTTGTTTCACATGCAGAACAACCCTGGTGTCCGGCCCTGCTATAAATAGCACCTATCCCTGCTTCCTTCCCGTCACCTTTCCTCGGGAAATGCTGTCCCGTGGTGTGGAGGAGCACAGCTCACCTACCCTGAGGTCTCTGCCACACACCTTTGGCTCCCTTCAGGAGAAGCTACCCCAAGGGAGTGACCCACAGCTCTCTCCTTGTGCAATGTGCTGTGTTTTTATGTTCCCCAACCATTTTTTTTCCATTTTTGTGGGTGCCTTATCCTTCAAAGTGTTCAAGGCCAGGTTGGATGAGGCTCTGAGTAACCTGGCCTAGTAGAAGATGTCCCTGCTTCTGGATCTGAATGGTCTTCAAGGTCCCTTCCAAGCCAGATCATTTTGGGATCCTATGATTTTCCATGCATGCATGCTTTATTTGTTGCATAGGAAAGGCATGAAGAGTGAATTAGATGTCATTAAAAAAACTGGGCACATTTTCTATCACAGCAATCAACATCAGAGCCACATCTGCTGGAGGGTTTGGTTGCACACAGTGCTGTAAAAGCTACAGGAGGTGCTGGGACCCTTCCTGCAAAGAGCTTGTGATCGGAACTGTAGAGGTGTCACTCCCCACCTCTCCTGGCAGAAATCTTGCAGACAGTGTCCTCTCTGTTGGCGTAGAGCCAGGAGCTGTGACTGCCACCTCTTGATGAGGGTGGTGGAGGGCCATCTCTGCTTGCTGGGGTCATGGAAGGAGAGCAGCACAGACAGGTGTTTTCATACCATGCCCAAAGGCACCAAAGTCTGCTTAGTTTGACCTTCCAAGGGCTACCACCTCTAGGGAAGGATGGAGTTTTTCTGGGTGGTGGCACGACCTCTGCTGCAAGAAGAAAGATACTGTGGAATCTGGGGCACAACAGAGCCCACATTTCTCAAGTCCTCTCCTCAAACCTCTCCCAACCCAGTGCCTCCCTGCTAACACAGCACAAATTGTGTGGGATGTGATCTCCTTGGGCAGGTGGGCTCTGAGTTTGGCCCCTTGTTTTTCAAAAAGTTCCCAAACCCCTATTTTTTAAGCATTACAGGCTGACTTTGTGTTGCCCAAGGTTCCTCCAATTCCCTCGGCCTCCTGGTGTGATGTGTTTGGGATGGAGGGTAAAGCTGGGCAAATTCTTTGGCCTGGAAATGCATGGAAATACATGGACCCTGGCTTGTCCCAGCCTTGTAGGAATGATAAAGAACATTGCATGTTCAGATAGGCTTTACAGGGAATAGATGCAGCTGAAATATATGGAATTGCAGTCTTAGTTTGACCTTCCATGGGCAGCTACCTCTAGGGAAGGACAGAATTTTTCTGGGTGGTGTCACAACCTCTACTGCAAGAAGAAAGATACTGTGGAATGTGGGGCACCACAGAATCATTTCTCAAGTCGTCTCTGAGTTTGGCCCCTTGTTTTTCAAAAAGTTCCCAAACCCCCTATTTTTTAAACATTACAAGCTGACTTTGTGTTGCCCAAGGTTCCTCCAATTCCCTCGGCCTCCTGATGTGATGTGTTTGGGATGTAATGTCCAGCTAGCCAAATTCTTTGGCCTGGAAGTGCATGGAAGTACATGGACAGTGGCTTGCCCCAGACTTGTAGGAATGATAAAGAACATTGCATGTTCAGATAGGCTTTACAGGGAATATATGGAGTTGAAATATATGGAATTGCAATAGGACAAGTGGGGTTGTACCTGCTTCTTGGTCTTCTGGTTAACAGTACTGAAGTGGTTTTGTGTCACTTGAGGAAGGGAACAGTTTTCCTAATAATCAGGAAAGGGTTTTTGAGGAAGTCTTAAAAAGTTTGCACCATTGAAATCACTTTGATCCAACATCTTGTTGGATTCAAAAGTCAGATCAGGCTGAGTAGCTTAGCAAAAGCAAATCCTTGGGTGTGCAGAGATGCTGGCTGGTAACTCATGGCTCTTTTGGTTCTCCTTGTCTGGGGCCAAGAACAGGAATGGATGGCAGAGAGAAGAACAACCCCATGTCCTAGAGAGAATGGAGTAAAAGCCCAAGAGTTAATCAATACCCTCTTCTCAAAAGGCCCCTGAACTCCTTTTTTCAGTAGAAAAAGTGGGAATCTCTTGTGCTTCTTCTGTGCAGCTGATGTATCTTCAGGCTTTGAGTGACCAAAGCCACGAGGGGCTGCCCTGCGTGTCCCAGCCAGGATTGTTGGGGATCACAGCCAGCCTCAGGTAAAGGACCACCACCTTCAGCTGTGGCTGAGCTTTGTGTCATCTCCTCCTTCTCCTGTTGGAGGAGATTTTAAGAGGGGTGTTTCTGCACCTGGGGAATCCATCCTACATAAAACCCCTGTGTGGGGAGCTGCAACAGAAGGCCGCACAGCTCCTCGTGGCTTGTACATGGAGGGAAGGGTTGGGAGCAAAAAGGCTGAGGAGCTCTCCCCATGTCCTTTTAGCATGTCCCAAATACTTAAAGATTTCAAGAATTGCAGAAATGTCCCCAGGTTTTCTCTAGCATTGTCTGACTTTATTTACTTTCTTGCATTAACTCGGCTTTGCACTTAAATGATCAGGAAAAAACAGTCTGGATTATTTTTTTTCTGTGCGTATGTGTTTTCTGGACTTAATTAGATTCAGAGCTGAGGGAGGCAGAAATATCCTTCTTCCCTGGAGAGCCCCGGGTGGCTGTCAGGGACGGTTTCCTCTTCCTGAGGCAGGAGGGTTGTGTAAGCGCTGTGACCCTCCTGCTGCCGCCCACGCCGCGCGCGGGTTATCTGGGGTGAGCACACCCAGTGGGCATCCCTGTCCCAGCTCCCCACCAGGGTCTGCACTGCTGAGAAACCTCCTGGGGCTCCTCCCAGCCCAGCCAAGTGGGTCTTCACGGAGGTGGTTCTGCCTAGGGACAGCCCTGAGGATGGTCATGGTGGGCTCAGGGCCAGGCAGGGAGCGTCCCATATCCGCTGGCGGCTCCACTGAGGAGCGTAGGCAAGCTGTGATATATTTCTTTTCCCATTATATTTAATTTTACAGATCCTCGGGGACACTCAACTACCTACAGTGATTAGTTCGACTGATTAAGCTGCTTTTCCTCTTGTGACAAACTCCTTTTGTGAAGGGTTTTCAATAGCCGCGCTGCTCAGGACATTGTTCCTGTACAATTTCCTTTCAAAACACCATAAAGGCACTCTGCTGCTTCACCCTGTCGTAAAGCACCCCAGGAATCAGCTTGGCCCAGATTGCTCCTCCAAGGGCAAGGTCTCCTCATTCAGGGGCACGATACAGGCTCGGGAGTTGCAGGACCATGTGGTGCCAGAGTGAGATGGAGCCATCAGCAAGGGGGATTTAAGATGAGATACAATGGAAAGCAAAAGTTTTCCGCCTTTTTTTTTTTCCCTTCTGTTCGTTGATGAGAGGATCCAGAGTCACCCAGGGAAGTGAAGGATAAATAAACTTGAGAGCTCAGAGAAGGAAATGCTGCTTCACACGTGTCAGCTGGTTCAGCCTTGCCTGGCAGAGGCTGGGGGCTGCAGATGCTGTCAAGGGTAAAAGATGCAGGGGTAGAAGGGCAGTTCCTGCTGAAGAAACATGCTGCTGTGACCAGCAAGTGGATAAAACTGGCCATTTCACCAAGACTGGAAGTCAGAGGAAGGTCAGATTGACAGCAAGAGAGTAAGAGATGGAGGGAACTGGAGGGAGGTGCAGCAGCACAAAGTCATTCCTCCCTCTGTTTGTAGTTACTCCCATGCCCTCTCATGAGGCTGTTGACTAGGACCTGTTGTCATTTGGATCTGGTTAGCCCAGCAGCTGCCCTCTAGGTAAGGTGGTGAGGGAGCAGGGCAGAGATGGTATCAGGAAGGGTCAAGCAGGAGCCCTTTTGACCTGCACAGCCACACTGCCCAGATGTGGTGGCATCACCCTGCCCTCAGCCCTTCCCTCCAGAAGCTGAGGAGAAGGCTCTGCCAGGGGTCCCAGCACAGAGACCCCACTCCTGGGGAGGAGGTTGTTGAGAATAGAGCCTGCACTGGGCTCACCATTAAAGGAATAATCCTCAAATTATCAAAAAGCCACCTCCTGACACCAAATGGACATGCAGCTGGTGTGACTCCGCCACGCGTGGAGCTGCTGGGCAGCACTGCAGCTTCTTGTCAGGAGGGAACACTTGGAGGTGAGGTCTGGAGGTTCTTTGGCTCCATCAACACCTTTTGCTGCTTTTAACCATGGCTTAGTGAGCAGGACACAGCATGACAAAGGGCAGTGGCTTTAAACTGCCAGAGGGCAGGATTAGATTAGGTATTGAGAAGGAATTCTTGACTGTGACAGTGGACAGGCCCTGGCCCAGGGTGCCCAGAGCAGCTGTGGCTGCCCCTGGATCCCTGGCAGTGCCCCAGGCCAGGCTGGATGGGGCTGGGAGCAGCCTGGGACAGTGGGAGGTGTCCCTGCCCATGGCAGGGGATGGAGCAAGATGAGCTTTAAGGTCTCTTCCAACTGAACCCATTCTAGGATTCTGTGATATTCCCGTGCAGTAATCTGAGCTCTGGTACCTACAGGGCACAGATGATTCAACAGCTCTGCAAAAGCCATCTGAAGTTCAGCCAAATTTATATCTAGCATCAGTCCTGGGTCAACTTATCTAAGAGCAAGTCACCTGCCCCAGCACCATCCCCAGAGCTGCATGTGTGGGGTCCTCCCATCATCCGAGTGGTCCATGTGAAACACCAGGAGCAGTGAGGTGGAGCAGCTGGTATTCAGCATCCACTGGGGAATTTGTTTTGCCTGTCACCCATGTCTCAAGCTGTGGCAGGCTGAGTAGAGGTTCTCTACATAGCTGTTCTCATTTCTGGTGTGTTGGCAGCACTGAGGCCTGATGTGTTGGGGGCATCAGTGAAAATATGTCCAGCCATGCTTCACCCCCGAGGGCAGGTGGTGTGGCCACCGTCCTGCTGTCAGAGCACACCACAGAAGGGGTGCTGTGCTCACACCTCCTTTCCTGGTGCTGGCAACAGCCAAAAGGATTCTGCATTTTATGTGTGTGCAAGGACAAAGCACTGCTCTAAAAGTCATAGAGCTCTTCAGGCTCGACACCAGTGGCAAGAGAAAGATAAACCTCTGTGATTTTGGCAGGACGTGGTGCTCATGAGCAGGACATCAGGGGATGTGTGTCCATTGCTGTTCTCCATATCTGCTCTGTCTTCCTTGTGTGTCTAGCTAAATACCCATGCAGAACGGTTAAAAGATACCCATCTAAGCAAATTTTATCCTTTCCTTTCATTGTTCCTTTTTTTCTAATGCCAGGACGCAGTGGCAGGAGCAAGCCGGTTGCATTTCCCAGCTGCAGGGTTGCCACCTCTCTATTGAACGGCTTTGTCATTACATAAAAACTCTAAACCACAAGACCTTTAATACCCTTTTTTTCTTCACAGTCTTGGTGACTGAAGTGACCCCTGTTCTGCAGACTAAATTTAATCCAAATAGCCAAGCTGCCAATAGACTTTTTGGCATCAGGAGGCTTTTGCAGGTTGTTTTTATCCATCTCTGCCACTGCTTGACAGATTTTATGTACCATCAGCAAAGCATGTTACTGTTATGAAACCTTGATAGAAATGTATGACCTGTTGAATAGGCTCAGGGTCTTATGATGTTGCTTCACCAAAAGCAAAATAATTGCTCCAGAAAAAAAAAAATCCAGGACTTTAGTGTTTGGCTGTGATTGAAGCTATGGTGGAGGTGGTTTTTATGAAAACTCAGTATTTTCTAGGTACCTTTTTACTGTGTGGTATCAGGGGCTGGTCTGGAGGTCAGTGAGTTGTTGTCACTGATGGCTCTTCTCAAGTGTGAAGGTTTGGAACAGCTTGGTCGGGTGGAAGGTGTCCCTGCCCATGGCAGGGGTGGAAAACTGCGGTCTTGAAAAGCACTTTCCAACCCACTTCCAAACCACTGTGTGATTCTGTAACTTTTGTGAGCATTTTGGAGTGAACAGGAGCTCATGGTGGCTCTACCACTGTGGAGAAGGTTAGAAGGGCATCCACTCTTGAATCCAAGGCTTGGCAGGGAACATGGGAGACCTCGTTCAGTGTTCACCTTTATCAGAGCCTGCTGGGCTTCTCCTCCATGATCACAGTGCTATTTCAGGTGTCCTAGCTTGTCTCAAACTCCATGCAAGGAGCTGTCAGACTCCAGACCTTATGATACCATCTCCAAAGTGGCTGGAAGCCAAACAAGATGCTGTGAGGCATCTCCAGTGTCACTGCCAGCTGGATCCTACCTTGTGTGTCCACGTTCACCAGATATGAACTGGAGGCCCAGCTTCCTATTATGCTCAGAGGGGATGTGTTCAATGAACTTTGAAGGATGCTTCTCCCCCACATAAGAAAAGTTGGCCTGTTCATCTTATAGAGAACATATTTCCTTGCTTTATTTTGCCTTCCTATGTTGACCAGAACCAAGGAAGTCAGAAAAACAAAGAGATGTGGGAGGAGTTGAGCCAAAACACCTCACTCTGGAGGGAGTCCTGGGACAAGGATTTTTTCTGGGCTTTCTTCAGCAAGAACAGATACTTGAGGCTGGGCATCCCAGTCTCAGTTGGGAATGAGACTTTGATTAGAAGGCCATGTAGGGGTAGGACAAAGAGGAATGAGTTCACACTGGCAGAGGGCAGGGTTGGATGGGCTATTGGGATGGAATTGTTCCCATTGAGGGTGGTGAGACCCTGGCAAAGGCTGCCAGAGCAGCTGTGGCTGCCCCTGGATCCCTGGAAACGTCCATGGCCAGGTTGGATGGGGCTGGGAGCACGCTGGGGTAGTGGAAGGTGTCCCTGCCCATGGCAGGGGGTGGAATGGGTTGATCTGTAAGGTCCCTTCCAACCCAAGCCCTAAGTTATATGGTGAAGTAAATACCTGCACCCTTGTTCTTTTTCTTACCTCTTTGTGACCAAATATAACTCAACACATCAGTCAAAAATCATACAGTGAATTAAAACAAGGCAGGTAAGATAGGAGAGGTATAACACTGACACTTCTGAGGTCTACCAGCCAAACTGGCTTGGTGCTGCTGAAGAGCAGGATTCCACAGCAGTCACTGGTCTCTCAGCACCTTGTGAGGTGTGGAGTAGCCTTTTCTTGCCCTTGTTTTTCTCATAAACAGGTGTCAGCAGAGCTGTTGTCCTCACAGGTGGAAAGGTTTAGCCCTGAGCCCCTTAAGCCTACATCCCCTAGCTCACTGTCACATCAGTTGTCAACTTGCACCTTCTTCCAGAAGAGATAGCATCTTCTTTCTTCTGGCAGAGAGCTGGTGGGTGGATGTCCAGGTGATTCATCTGGTGTGTCCTAAGGTCTGAGGAGACCCCTGGAGTGGCCATCAGGGCTGGGGTGCTTCTTGGACATTTCAGGCAAAACATGAGCTGACCCAAGCCTTTGGAGTTGAGTGGGATTTTGGGAAATAGGTTGATGAGCTGTGCCTCAGCTGTGTTGTGAATGTTTATGTGTTCCCTTAGATTTGGTCCTAAGTTTAAAGATGAAATAAATGTATGTTCTGAGGTGTGTTATGGACACATGAAGTCATGGGAGGATTGGTAACTGGTTCTAAGGCAGTGTGATTTATAGTCCTATGTAAAGGACTTAGTTTAAAGCTATTTTTCTAGCTTGTGTTTGAAGGACATTACTAATTCGTTTTATGTGAAAATCTGCTCCTCTGGATTAATTTTTACTTAATTCTGTGTTCTCAGGCATCATCTTCTTTTCTGCTGATTCCTCTCATAAAAAAATGTCTTTCCCTGTGGTTTCCCTTCCTTAATCTTGCACTGAGAGTTTAAAGATACACATAATCAAGCTGTCCCAGCATTTTGTCTCACAAGATTTTTTTTCCCAATGGAACTTAACCAAAATAAGTCTCCACTCTTCTTCCCACAAGCATCCCATTGGCAAGTCAAGAGGTTGGGATGCATCATCTTCAGGCCAGGTAGTTCTTGTACAGGAAAGATAAAGAGTATCCCAGCCATCACCCAGGAGTGTGACATGCAAGGTATTTGTTTGAAAACTCCTTACAATCATCTGACAGCCCATATTCATGCAGCTTTCAGGCTGTCTTGAAGGGGTTGCACTACTTCCAGAGCCAGTCCATTCATGGCCAGCACTAAGGCCCCTCTCACAAAATAAAAATAGTCCCAGGAGCAGCTCTCACCCCAGGTTTGAAGATTTCAAGTTATACTGGGTGAAGGTGAACGTGTTTTACAGCTGGCATGAATGTGTCGGTTTTAAGGCTGTGAAATTTTGGAAGAGAATTAGAAACCCATTCCCAGAGGTCAACAGGACAAAGCTCTCCTGCTGAGCAAGTGAATAGAAATGAGTTCATAATTACAGAGTATAGTAGCTTTTTCACCGTCTTAATTGAGGTTTTTCAGAAAGGAAGAGAACTTAAAACAATACAGAAATGTCTTTTGTTCTTTCAGGGCCATTTGCTGAGGGCTTTGCAGTGAGAGGAGAGGATGTTTATTAAAAACAACAATATCAAGACGTTATTTTAGGGCCAAAGGGCCATTTCTAGCTGGAACAAAATTAAATGCTTGAGATGAACTGAAAATTAGCACTGAGCTAAATGATTTGCAGCGCATTGCTGAACTTCTGTTGGAACAGAAGAAACAGAGAGGAAAGGAAGGAATTGAAGAAGTTGAAACACTCCTTTCCTTCTCAGTAGGATTTCCAAATCAAATTAATTAGGTTGAACAGCACGTGGGTCTGAACCCTTGAAGCAGCATCTGGAAGTCAGGGGTTTATCCTCATCCTTATGCTCCTGTCTTCTCCATTCCCTCCTGGGAGCTGATGAGGCTTACTGGAGGGGACTTGGGGGTGCAGAGGGAGCACCCCAACCCCGACAGGGGTGTCACAGCCATCCCTGCTGAGCAGGCTCTGGGGGAGTGGAGCCAGCATAGTGGTACCTGTGAAAAGCTGACTCTTCTCCAAGAGAAGCAAATGCAGGAGTGATTTTTTTTTTTTTTTCCAAGCACAAAAGTGAGTCTGGTGGGATATTGTCTGCAATGGAAAATAGGAATACTAGTATTTAGATAGACCATAGTGTTCAGAATGTAATGATGCAAGAAACTCTTCTAAGCAGCTGAAAGCACCTAAGCAGAGATGTTAAAATAAGAGGTGCAGTTCTGTCTAATACTTAGAAAATTTGAACCAATGATGAAGGAACAGGTGATGTTTTCAGGAGCAAGTGCAATAAAGGGTGTATCTCCATAAGGAATCACGGAATAGTTTGGGTGGGAAGGAACCTTGAAAATCACCTTGTTCCAACCCCATGCCATGGGCAGGGACACTTCCCACTGTTCCAGGCTGTTCCATGCCCCATCCAGCCTGGCCTGGGGCACTGCCAGGGATCCAGGGGCAGCCACAGCTGCTCTGGGCACCCTGGGCCAGGGCCTGCCCACCCTCACAGTCAATCATTTCTTCCTAATACCTAATTTAAATATCTTCTCCTTTGATTTAAAACCATTCCCCCTTGTCTTAATCATAGACTGTCAAAATAGAGGGATCCCATAAGGATCATCAAGTCCAACCCCGGCTTCTCACAGAGCCACCTAAAACTAAACCACATGACTAAGAAAGCTGTACCAGCTGAAGCTGAGCATCCTCAAGAGCAAGATGAAGAGCTCCTTGTTGCAGTGCTGGTCCTTTGTGATAAGTCTCCTCAAGGAAACAAGTGTTCATAGTCATGGCAATCCCAGCTGTGGGTGCTTGCCCTGCCTGCCCGAGCAGAGCTGGCGGTGGCAGCGCCACAGCCAAGGGGCTGGCAGAAGGCAGGTTAGAGACAGATCATCATTTTGGTTTGGTTTTCTGCAGTGTCACTGGGAGTTATTGCACTAAATTAGTTCTCAGGGCCCCAGAGGACAATACCAGCCCAGCAGTTTGTTCCTGGCAGGGCTCAGCTGGCCTGATGAATTGCAGCGTGCGAGCGGGGCGGGCATTTTGTCCGCATGTGCCGCTGGCTGTGCCTTCCAGCTGGGACATCACTCCCCTTATCTTGTGCTTGCCATGCCATCCTGCATCAGCAGAGTTCTTAACTTGCACTTAGATGCGCTGTTGGTGTGCTGGAGCTGGACAGAAGGGCCATAAGAGCAAGAGGAGAGAGAGGTGTGATGGGTGACACAAGGTCTCCTGGCTTGGTGACCAGCAGGGCACACCAGGAAGAGGGTGAGAGGAGCAAGCAATGCTGCTTCCCAGCTGTGCTCTCCCTTCTTAGTGGTTGGACTTGATGATTATAAGGTTTCTTTCCCTTGTAAGTATTGAATGGCTGCAATAAAGTGTCTACAGAGCCTTGCCCAGGCTGAGCCCCCTACTTTCTAAGCCTTTCCTCATAGAAGAGATGCTCCAGAACACTCTGAGCAATTTTTGATTCTCCTTCTGGGACACCTTGGTCATCTTCACAGAATCCTAGAATAGCTTGGTTTGCGGGGAACTTTAAAGATCATCCTGTTCCACTCCCCTGCCATGGACAGGGATGCTTTCCACTATCCCAGGTTGCTCCAAGCCCCATCCAACCTGGCCTTGGACACTTCCAGGAATCCAGGGACAGCCAGAGCTGCTCTGGGAAACCTGTGCCATGGCCTCCCAACTCTCACAGGAGGAATTTCTTCCTACCATCTGATCTAAATCTTCCCTTTTTAAGTCTGAAACCATCCCCCCTTGTCCTATCCCTATCTGCCTGTGTAAAAAGTACAACAATATCAGTGTAAAGCACTAAGTACTGGAAGGCAGCAGTGAGGTCTCCCTGGAGCCTCTTTTCTCCAGGTGAACATCCCCAGTTTCCCCAGCCTGTCTCCAGACCTCAGAGCATCTTGGTGGCCTCTTCTGGACTCAGTCCTGTACAATCCAGCAGGTCCATGTCTTTGGTATTGCTTGTATTGGTGTTGCTTTGGTAGCTGGTGGTGTGATTTATTTATTTTTACCCAACATGTGAGGAAAGCCTTCATTGTGTGGGCAGGCATTGGGGTGTAGGATGGGTCACAGAGAAAGAATGCAAGAGCCAGACAGATGGACAATGAAACACCTCATCAGTGTTTCACCAACCTCAGGGTGCCTTTTGGCAGAGGACTGCTCTCAGCATCTCCCCTTTGGCTGTGAGGAAACCGAGGTGGAAAGGTGGAAGAAGTCTGTAGCTGGACCTTCCCCCACCACAGACCTTGCAGTGAGCCTTTGGCCACCAGATCCTGCTGTGAGTGAGCCCTGGCACCCGTGAGCCTGCCCTGCAGGGCTTCTCTCAGTGTCACACAGTGCAAAACACGGCTGGCTACGTGCTGCTATTTCAGCCAGCCAGAATTGAGGGAAGGAAATAGAGCGGCAGGTTCCTCTGCACTAGGAAACCGATCTGTTCTTGAAATGGCTTTCTCTTTGGTGGAGTGTTTCCGGCAGGCTCCTCGGCACTGGAAATGGATTTATCCATCTACACCTTGTTTTCCAGCGTGAGCTCGTGGAGGTGTTGCCAGCAGTTGGTTGCTGGAGTGAATAGAGGTGAAATAACTTGTTTCTTTCTATCCTCAAGTATAAATATGCCACCGTCTTGGAGTGAGCACCCAGGGCTTCGTGCTGCCAGATTGCTCCCCAAAGTGTCTGGCAACTGAGCTCAGAGACAAGGGCCAGCACAGGTTGGTACTTTCAGTGGGTATAAATGAAAGGATTTATGGCACACACTGTCTCATACAGTGCCATTCAATGAAACCTGGCCCGTTTGAAGAAGCCCAGCAGCACTTCAGTGGTGTGGCCACATGGTTTGGGTGGTGACTTCCAGTTTTTGGCCGTGGCAAGGAGCCACCCTCTCAGCAGAAGGGCATCTTCCACCCACTCCTTCTCCCTGCAAGCCCAAGCTGGGGACATTGGCCCCGGGGACCTGGGAGGGAGAAACAAGATGAAGCTCTGCAGGGCCTCCTGGCATGGTTAGTGTGTGAAGAAGTTGCCAGCTTAAGTTGTTTGGGCTCTTGTTGCAGAAACAATATTTCTGTCTGACCCCAGTTAGCAACTGATGTTTGCAAAATAAAGAAGGCAAGGCACTGGAAATACTTTCCATTCCAGCTCTTGTCTCAGCCCAAAATATTAGTATTAAAAATATTGCATCTATTATATGCAGCTAATATCTGTGCTGGCACATAAATCACCCAGGGATTTTTCATCTCCATATTAAAAAAAAAAAAAAAAAGTAACTGTGCTCTATTTTTGGTTATTTGTTAACTGTTTTGTTTCCATTTATTCCTACCACAGCCACAGCAGTCTGTCTCCAAGGGACCATCTGTGGGAAAGAGAGCCCTTAGATTGATTCAGAAGGTGTCGGGGTCATTGACAGGCATGAAGGCGCTGGGTCTCTGCTCTTTCTCTGATAATGTCTTTATTTAGCGTGACAGCCTCCAGGGCACGAGTGGACAACAGGCCTCTTTCTTTCATTTAAACTAACATTGCTCCAGCCATTCCCAGCATTGTGCAGATGCTATGGATCTTCCTGATTTCCTGGTTAAAGCTGGGGGTGCAGGTCCCCAGGCAGCAAGGGCCAGCAGCTACGTGACAGCAGAGCTGCAGAAGGTGGCCCAGATCTGTGCCTGCCCCCAGGCAGTGTGTTCCCGTCCAAACTGACAAGTGAAAACTCATCCAAGAGAAATTAAGCTTTGGGAGTGAATCAGACCCTGGCACAGCTTAGCAATTCTGTGGGAGTGTTAGGGGTAGCATGAGAGGGGACGCAGGAGTGGGGTCAGGAGCAGAGAGCTCTCTTGGTGAAGGTGACCCTGCTCATTGCAGAGGGGGTTGGCTAAATGACCTGTAAAAGGCCCCTTCCATCTCAAACCATCTGTAATTCTATGAATTCCTCTTTTGACAGTGGGACAGAGTTAAGCAAACATTCAGGAAACAGCTTAGGATTGTCACTGGGTTGCAATAAATCAATTTCTGGATCAATCCTGGCTCCCAGATCTCTACATTAAATGCTATAGGCTGCTGCATCTTGTTTAAAGAATTTATTTTAATGTGTTTGATAAAGGATTCTGGCACACCTAAGTCTGAAGCATCTCTGCAGCTTGGGTTGATGTTTTACTGGATCCCTGTGGCGGAAGTAATTGCTTGCCATTGACTTTGGGTCATCTAATATGTCTGGACAGCTGTTAGAAGATCCTGTCAAATCTTGCCTTAGCTCTTACAGGAAAGACATAAATTTCTTCACTAGAAAGCACTGGTATAAATAGGATATGGAAAAAAAAAACCCTAGGATGTCTCCTTGCTGCAGGTCAAAGAGGCAGAGGGGTCTAAAGGAAGACAGCTGAACACAAAGGCAGCAGGTGGGGGCTCATTGTACTATTTAGGATGTGTCTTGGGGGACAGACCACAGAGGATGGTGGTAGGCTGTGTCTGTGCATCTTGGCGTGGGTTTAAAGTTTATATCTCTTGGAGGATTATCAGATCTCGGGTTAACTGATCAGCCTGGGTGTATTTTTAAAGGAGGCAGCCTGGAGTCTGAAGTATAAGCTCTTTTATTGCAAAGTAGTAAAAGATGATTCCATATTCATTCAAGCCACATTCTTACCAGTAGTCCAGGATCCGTTTGTGTTTGGGAAACATTGTGTACTGTGGTCGTGTCTTAATTTAAACTGTTTTGTCTAAACTGGACGCAGTTCCTTGTCACTGTGTTTTCCGATGGCTTTTATGTAATTTTTGCAATCTTGTTTATGCTGAGAATCCAACAACGTAATTCCAAGTAATGTAGTTTTTGAAGAGAGTAAGTTCCAAGCAATTTCTACATGAAATCACAGCACTGATTTCTACACCAGCCACAGCAGTCAGCCTTGAAGTCCAGGAGGTGCCTTCCTAGCTGGTTGCCTGCTCTATGCAGCAAGGGCCTCTGTCTTGACATCCCTCATGATTTGTGGGAGATCCAGCAAAGCATTAAAAGAGCTGTTTCAGAGCTATCTCACATGCCATCTGCACTTGGGATATCTTTCCCAAGCTGCTGTTGCAAAACAGCTCCTTAAATTCCTCCTGAAGATTCATTTCCATGAAGCTTGGTAGAAAATAGCTGACTCAGGCAGCCCGTGCAGCCAAGCATTGCTGAGTGTGAGGGCTGTCCCTGGGCTTCAGCAGCAGTGAGGTTTGCTTTTCAGTGCTTGTGAGGCCATCCCAGGGGGTGTTGTGCCATGTCCCCTCAGCCCAGCAGTGCTCTCTCTGCTCCTGCAGCACAGTCTGCAGGCTGGTGGGCCTGTGAATGGGGTGGGATGAGTTGGTCATTCATCCATATGCTTGTGAGAGGGAATTTTGGATGTAAAGACACAGAATCACACTAAAGCAATAGTTCAGGTTCAAAGGGACCTTTAAAGCTCATCCAGTCCCATCCCCTGCCATGGTTAGGGACATCTTGCTCTAGACCACAGTTGCTCAGAGCCCTGGCCAACCTGGCTTTGAGTGTTTCTGGGGATAGGGCATCCACCAACTCTCTGAGCAGCCTGTGCTGGTGTTTTACAACCATCATTGTGAAAGTCAGTGCTACCATGTTGCTTTATAGTGAGTCTAATTATGCTCTAGTGGACCAAAGGAAATCTTCTCCAGCAGATGTGGTGTCCAGGCCCAAAGGAAGGGTTGTCAGCAGTGATTGTACCTTGGGACCAAGGTGGTGACAAAGAGCATTGTGCCCGTCTAGGCAACTCACATGAGGGTTTCATAATGCTGTTCCCAGCAGCCAGAGACTCTGAGCCTCATCACAAACATCTCTCCCCTCACAGCATTGTTTTGGTTGGCTGTGCTTGTCTTCTGGCATTCGCTGTATGTTTGTAAAGATGCATACGTGTAAGACTCAAACTATGCGCTTCATCTCAGCTGTTCAAAGATGGTTTTAAATCTTGATCACCACCATTTTGACAGGTGGACTTTCTGCACTTCCAAGATGCCGTGTCTGTCCAGATGATGTGGGCTCAATCTAGCAGTTGGGGTGGTCTCTACCCCTGGTGACAGAAAGGCATGAAAGAAGTGTGAATAATTTCATTTTTGTTTTCAGGAGTGAACATGACATCTTGTTCCCTTCTCATCTGAGAAAAATGCAAACAAAAATGAAACTGGAGCCAAGTGAAACCAGTTTGAGAGAGAAAGCCAAAGGGAAAACACAACACAAATCCTGTGTTCTTCATCCTTGGAGCTTTTGGTTATTGCTTTCTGTGGGGTTTAGAGGTTTTTGATTAAATTGTGTGGAACCATCAAGCTTATTCAAGTGTTTCCCATTCTCAGCCATAGCAAGGATAGAAATGGCTGGGGTTGGGCTGTGATGCTCCCTGCATCAAAGCAGTGCTGAATTACCATTATCCATGCATGTGAAACATCATAGTGCCTTTCATGGAGGTAGTCTTGCTGAAGAGTACTTCTGGGGGAAGTCAGGCCTCTAAAATAGAAATTCAGACCTTTTTCCTCATTATATATCAGTAACAATATTCCCCAGACCTCTTGGTACCTACCTCTTGGTAGTTTAAGGTGCAATAAAATTCCATGCCATCCTAACTGGGATCCTTCAGTCCCTCCAGTTTGGACCACAACATCTCTTAAAGGCTCAAAGACAGTGATGATGGATGTTTCTGACCACAGCAGTACTGCCATGCCCAAATCTCTCCAGCAGTGCCTGCTTTGGGATACCAGTCCAATTGTTTGTGGTCTGGCTGGAATATGCTTAGTTCAGAAAGACTAGGCCTGGAGACATGGGTTTGATCAGGGATGTTTCAGGGGATTTTGCTTTTTCCTGCCCTTCCCCTCTTCAGGCTGAGTTTCCTGGGCAGCTAGCTAGTTCAGCCAGAAATAACCTACATGCTAAACTGAGAATTTTGCTCTTTTGGTGGTGACTCTAAGACAGGCCCTTCCTAATTTCCCTCGCTTAATGAAAAATTGTGTTAAGATTTTCAGAAAGAAGGTGGGAGAGGTGGCCTGACATCCCACAGTGATTCCAGTCCTCCATTTGCAGGAGAAGCTGCTGAGTTCCTTGGGGATGCTCTGCTCCCCCAGCCTTGAGGGGTGTCATGGATAAGAGGGATCTGGGGTTGTTGTGGGAATGGAAGGTCCCACAGAGTCCATTCCTGCAGTAGATCCTGGAAGTGTTCCAGACCAGGCTGGATGGGGCTTGGAGCACCCTGATGTGGTGTAAGGTGCCCCTTCCCATGGCAGGGAGGTGGAACTGAATGATATTTAAGGTCCCTTCCAAAGCAAACCATCCAATGATTCTGTGATCTTAATCCATCCTTTGCAACAGTGGTTGCTAATTAGTTGCAGGCATTTTAATAACAAAGCTGATCAAGAGATACTTCCAAGACTTAGCATTATATTCCTGATCCTCACACAGAGATGAGACCCTGCCCAAGCAGACATAAGGGTGCAGAGAAACTTACTGTCTGTCAAATGCAGTAAGGAATGTGTTCATTCAAGCACCAGAAGGATGCAAGGAGTGGAGAAAGTTACCTGAGTGTCTGCAAGTCCATTTTAGCTACTGATTACTGGCCCTGGCTGTGCCCACCAGGTATTCTGCTCTGCACAAAACCAGGACTAAATCAGAATTTCTTCTCTGCAAGGAGCTTAAGGTGTCCTGGAGGGTTTGTGCCATGGGGAAGTTGACTGAGATTGCAGGCAAGTATCCAGGCAGGTTCTCCAAAGTAGGAACCAGCATTTGGACCTGGTCCCTCAGTCTCAGGATGGGATTTCAGTCTGTTTGGCCATACAAGGTCCTCTGTGTCATGGGGGTAAGTATCTTAAGTGCCACTGGAAGTGTATAGAATCTTAGAATTGTTCAGGTGGGAAAAGACCTATTTGACCATTGAGTCTAACCATTCCCCCAGCTCTGCCCTACCCACCACTGACCCATGTCCCCAGGTGCCACATCCACACAGCTTTTAAATCTCTCTAGGGATGGGGACTCCACCACTGCCCTGGGCAGCTGTTCCAGGTTGTGACATCCTTTTTGATTGAGGAATTTTCCCAATATCCAATCTAAACCTCATCTGGCACAGCTTGAGGCCATTTCCTCTTGTCCTGTCCCTTGTTCCCTAAGAAAAGAGCCCAATGCCCACCTGGCTGCATCCTCCTGTCAGAGCCAGAAGGTCCCTCCTGAGCCACCTGAGCTCCCTCAGCTGCCCCTCACGGGACCAGTGCTCTTATGTGCCTGCTCACCTCTCAGTGTTTGTAGGAATTGCTCACCCAGATCTCTGTGCAGCCACCAGGAGAATGCAGCCGCACATTGTCCCCCAGCTCCCCATGTGCCAGACAAATGGTGGGGGCTCTCAAAAGACTCGTCTCACTCCTGGGGATGTGGGCAAGGCTGACAGGACAGAGCAACTGTGTTTTAGGCCACAGCTGTCCACGTGTCTAGAGTTATTTTCCCCAGACTTGTGCCTTCCTGCGCCTTTCCTTGGGAGCAAAGGATGTAGTAAAAACTTAGAGGAATTATGTATTTCTGAGCACGTAGGCTGGTAATCGCCGAGACAGCTGAAGGCTTACATTTGTTTGCGTAGGCTTCTCCGACAGAGCAGACATTTGTCAGATCTAAATTCTGTTGAAAGGTATCTCATTTAGTTAATTAAATAAAAAAATGGCTGGAGAAACAATAGCAGAAGCAATACCATCCTATTTCCAGCTTGGCAGCCCTGACTGTCTCCCCTTGGTTTTTAGTACTTTTGCAATGTCTTTGTGACTCTCAATGTCTCTTTAGTTTCCATTTTGTCTGATGGCCAAATCCCACTGAAGTCAGGGGGAGTTTTGAACTGAATTGGAATTTGGCCTTTGAAGTGAAAATAGTAATTTAATGTTAAATTGAGTCAAGAGATAAGAAACCATTGTACTGCCCAGATGCTTTTTCTTGTCGCTGAATTATGGTTCCCTGCAAGGCACTGCATCCTTATGGCTCAGGATCAGCAGAGGGGGACAGAGGGATGATTTCCCAATGACTGCAGCATTTTTCTGGGGTAAATTCTTGCAGTACTTGGAGGTGTTGCTGTGTAATTCAAGCTTCAGATTCCTCCCTTCAGCATCTCAGACATAAAAGCCTGGGTTGGGAGGTGCATTTGGGTGTTTCCCTGGCCTGGTTCCCTGGGTTTGACACGTCACCCGGAGGCACCATCTTGGGACATCACCTTAAGCTGCCATCTGAGCATCTACAGTGCTGCCCTTGAACAAGCATGAGGTTGTTTCCAACAACCCACAGTGGGAGTGTGGCTGGACACCAGGTCCCTGTTTTGTCCTTTCCTGGGGCTCTCTGTGTCCCCAGCACCTTGGTGACACCTGAGAGCAAACATGGGTTGTCCCAACCTCCCAGGCTTTGAGATGCTGTGCAGTCAAGTTTTAAGATGTGAGCCCTATTCTCCCTGCTTTGGCTCTTCTTTCCTGCAGATCCTATTTCTTCTTGGCTTTTCTTCTTCGCTGGGGTGTTGGGAAGATAAAAGCACACAGCGAGTCTTTGCCTGAAAGCTGGATGATTGTCTAGACCCCTGACTGCTGCCAAGTCACAGACATTGCTCCTTGTTTGCCATTCTCCTTCCTTTGCCTTTTATTTCTTGCAATTTTTTTCCCAAAACTGTAAACTCTGGTGTTTTCACCCTTTGGCCAGTGACTGCAGAGCTTTGGTCTGTGTTTGCTCTTCCCCTTGCCATGGGGACATCACCTTTTAGCTGTATCCTGGAGGTGTAGGGCTGCCTGCTCTCTCCCATCCTATTGCAACAGCCGCAAAATGAACAATCTTGCACATTCCACACTGGCTAAACTACATCGTTTTTTTTTAATCTTAAACCATTTTTTCATTCATAGCCCTTAAACATTAAGGGTTAGGTTTATAATATGTCTTTAGAAAAAAAAACTGTCCCTGTGTGCGTGTCTTGCAGGAGTTTATGGCCAAGTTTGGTTCCTAGCTCATTTCCAGACATTTTCCCTTGCTTCTGAAATTATAGCCGTGTCTTTATGCAACTTCTGTAATTTCTGTGCAATATTTACAAATTAAATAAAGTAGCAAGCTGACTGGCCTATGAGCCAAGACTTGAAATGCAACCAAACAGTTAAACTCAGATGTCTGAGAGAAGAGCAAAACCACAGAAAGCAAAACTCTTGTATACTTGGGCCTGTGAGGCCTTACTACCAGATAAGGTTTTTAACTAACTTTTATTTTGACATTCCCCTTTTAATAAGCATTGCTCTTTACAAAGCGGTTTATGTGATTGCATTACTGAGAGGAAACAAAGAAATGCCAGGAAAACTTGATGTGGAGAATCTGTACTCATAAAATGCTTGTAGGCTCCAGCAAACAGGAAAGCTTTTCGCATCTCCGTTTTGGGTTTTTTTCCTTTTTTTTTTTTTTTTAATTCCCTGCCATTCAGTTTGCAAGGGGAAAAAAAAAGAAAAAGGAAAAAAAAAAAAAAAACAAACAAAAACTACAGACTGAATATCTCCGTCCTGCATTTGTTAAACATGAGCCCTCACTCTTTATGGTTAAAAGCCAGTTGGCCTCAGAAAATAGGTTTTGACTCCTGGGGATGCCAAGGAATACAGATTCCGTGGGCAGATGGCTTTGGCAGGCAGGGTTGGAGACTGCTGACCATTGAAATGTATTTGTGAATGGTTGCTTCCTTCATCCGAGCTCCCTTAGCTGAGCAGTGCCAGTGATGAAAATAAAACTAATTGCTGTGGGATGGGTTTAAAGTAAACACTGCTATTTATCCAGATTGGGGTGGAGGTTTGGGATAAGGAGTGAGGCTGACCACGGGTTTTATCATGGCTACAGAACCAATACAGAGACAAACCACTGTGATCACCACAGTGTTTAAAGTTGTTTCCTTGTTTTTGGGGGTGATACTGGGGAGATGTCCTGTGTCACCCTCTAGCACTGTTCCCAGCAGCCTTGTAAAGGCCAGGCATTAAAACACCCCATGGGCTCTCAGAGCTAAGACCAATAGCAAAGAGGCATCAGGCAGGGGATGCCAGCATGCTTAGGGTGGCCATGCTTAGGAGCCCTGGAGAAGGCAGCCAGTGCCAGGACCTTCTCCATCTTACGTGCATCCTGGCTGATGGCATTCTGGCTCTGCCTTCTCCACTGGGGACAAGCCACGCTGTAGCCTGTTTGGAAATCTGAGATGCCTGAGACTGCCAAAGCATTTCTTCCATTCAACTGTTGTTTTTTTGGGGATTTGCCATCTCGGCTACCGGTTACAGCCAGCACTCAGGGACTTGCTCATTCTTTCGGAGATGTTGTAGTCTCTCGAGTAAACCCTTTGGGGGCAGTTTCTCCTCTCGGTGGCTGTTGGGTTTCCATGTTATCCATCAGGAGCTCTGTACACACAGGTCTCTCTCTGGAGGTTGTGGTCCTGGATGCCATGCTCTCCATGCTGCCAAAGCCAATTTTGTTCCTCTTTTCATCCATGCGTGTGTCCTGTCCTGGTGTAGCAGTCCTGAAGGAGGTGTATAAAATAAGGCCAAACAAAACCATTTGGTGTGGGCAGATTACCAGTTTACTTAGTATCTTGCTTCTTAGTTATTTTTTTTTCTGCTTAGAAATCCTTGATACGCTTAAACTAGCTCACTGCAGACCCATGCAGCAGTGTGCCATGTTGGCAGGCAAGAGGAGAAAGTGATGCTGTAGGCCAGGTGTATCAGGAGCTCTAAAGCCTTCAGAAAAAAATATCTCCTGGCATTTCCTGCCCACCTGATTTGCTGCTGCTGTTTTTCTTGGTTAGTGTGGAAGTAACACAGAAACCTGAGAGAATTAACACAAAAACATGGGAGAATTTTTCCTGGGAACCAAAGTCGTGTTGTCCAACTTCACAAAAACTTTCACCTGAAATATGGCTGTCACTGAAAGAAATTTAGGGGCATGAGTTGTTAGATGACAAGAAACTGCCTCTCCATTTGTCGTCCCCTGCCAAGGGCCAAGCTGTATGGTGGAACAGATGTGTTGCCCCAACAGAACCATGAAGGAATGAGTGAACTTCCTTTGACTTTCTTCTACACTTTTTTGAAATACACTATCATTCAGTTTGCAAAATAATAACCAAACTAAACAACCAAACCAAAAAACCTATTTGATTTCCAGGTAACAGGGGTTAAAAATTTTTATTATATATTATTTTATTATATAATTTTTATTATATATTGTTTTATTGTATTTTTATAGTATATTATTATTTTATTATGGAAAAATAATGATAATGATAATGATAATAATGCTATATATTATTATAATTTATAATTCATTATTAATAACAATAATAACTTTTTGATAACTTAGTTTTAATAATAACTATTATTATATTATAAATTATTATTGTAATTATTATTAATAATAAATTATTATTATTATCATTATCATTACCATTATTATTGTTGTTGTTTTCAGTGGCCAGCTAACTTCCCAATTACTTCCTTTGACTTTCCAGGCGACAGCAGAGGCTTCCCAGCGGGAACAAGTCCCAGCAGCACACGGACCATCAGCAGGGTGGCACCAAGCATAACAGGGACCACCAGAAGCTCTACCAAGGAGGCCAGGCCCCTCACTCCTCGGGCAGGACGGGCCACCACGGCTACAGCCAGAACCGGAGATGGCACCACAACCAGAAGCACTCGCCCAACGACAAGGAGACGCACAGAAACGCCAAAGAGACTGAGAACCTGAGAATCGAGGAGAGCCCCGCGTGCACGGCGCACGTCCCCGCGGAGGCGCCGCGAGGCCCCGAGGCCGCCGAGAAGCAGCCCCAGCAGCAGGCCGAGCCCGAGACCAAGCGGAAAGACGGCGCCCACGAGCGCCCTGGGGACAGGCCCAAGATCAACCTGCTTCAGTCTTCTAAGGACAGGCTGAGGAGGAGGCTAAAAGAAAAGGTATTATTTCTTGCGTTGCTCTTTTTCTCAGGCCATCCTCCATAAAAAGGGTGGGGTGAGCTCAAGGGACCTTTCCATCAATGCTCCCAATTTACCATAATCCCCCAGTGTCAGCACTTCTCTTGAGGTGTCTTTGTGCTTCTTCAGGAGGCCTTTTATTGAAAGAATTGAGGCTCTGAGCTTGATTTCTTGAGTGAGGCTGCTACCAGCTTCAGTTGGACTGGAATCTCTCCCATTTTCCATGGGAGAAGGCTGGTGCACACATGAGCTCCCTCCTGGTCTGAAGAGCTCAATATTTTTCCAGAAAACATGTAAAAAAGGCAATTTGTCTCTGCAACTAAAGAGCTAAATCCCAAACTTTGACTCCTGAGTGCTGAATAGTTGGACTCCGCTGCTTTAAAGCTGATATCCATTTATCTCTACAATGAATTGAAATGCCCTTATCTCCCCCCTTCCTTCCAGCAACCCAACAATAACAAAACTATTGCATGCAAGTGACGGAGGAGAAATCCTTTTTGGAAACAATATTCAGCCACAGATTTCTGAGGAATTTGGAGATGATATCTCATTTGCCCCCTGTAAAACTCAAATTCTTTCTCTTGAGATTCTTTTGTCAGACTGTAAAAAGCGTCCATGGGGTTATCTCTAATGAGATTTCCAAAATACAGAGCAAAAATAACCTGAACACATACAATTCCATGGGAGTGCATGCTGGAAATGTATACCTTTGAATGCATGAGCATTTACTATTTCTGGATGTGGCATGAGGGGGAGTAAGAGATTTTGTTGGTTATTTTTATGTACTTTAAAGCAATCGAAGTGTAGTAGAGACTTTCAGAGTATTCATTTTAGTGCTCTTCTCAAAAATTTAGAGTCTTATAAGACTAAAAATCTCATCAGCACCCACTCTTGGGTGGGTGTTGCCAACATAACCAGTCTCCTGATGGGAGGTTTGGACAACTCCCTTGGGGATTGGATTTGCTACAGGTTTGTATTATATAAGATTGAGCTGGAGGGCTAGAAGAGAAAACAAGAGCAAGCAGGATGCATGCCTAACACTGGGGGAAAAGGAGCAAATGCATAATAAAATGTTGAAAAGAATCAATCATTTCTGGGGTAATGATGGGAAGTGAAAAGTGTAACAGGCAAGAGATGGAAAAGTCAAGAATCTTTTCAATGCTGGGATCATGTGACTTCTTTGAGCTCAATTTACATAAGGAAGTGTATATATTAAAATATATTTGTATTTAGATATATCTATTTATATGTATATATTTTATATTAAATATGTATATTTAATATAATATGTATATGAAATATATTGTTATGGGATTGTTGTCTGAAGATTTTGCAAACATCAGTGCATTTTATAAAGAGAAACAAAAAAATGTCCATTATGATGACATCACAGACACCAAACTGGTCCAAGATGCCAAAGGCAGTCAGAGGTGATCAGACTTTGGCATCCTGGCTCAGGACCCTCAAAGACATCTCCTTGAGCTGAGGGGTGGGACTTTGGGATTGAGTGGTGTGGGAAATGGAGAAAGGGGACATTTCTGGGGCAGGATGCATGCGCTTATGCTTTCCAATGCTGATGTTATACCACTGTACTACTAAAAATTGCTTTGTCTTTTCTCTTTCTCTTTATGTCCTCCCAATCCCCTTACCCCTTTGCTCTTTGTGCAAGGACATGGGCTGATATATCTGTTTTTTCCTTGTGTAACAGACGCCTTGTCTTTCCCTTTTCACGGACCAGGACGAAGTAACAGTGGAAACCACCGACCCTGAAAAGAATAAAATGGACAAATTAATTGAAATTCTCAACAGCATGCGGAACAACAGCAGTGACGTTGACTCCAAGCTCACCACCTTCATGGAGGAGGCTCAGAACTCCACCAACTCTGAGGAGATGCTGGGAGAGATAGTCAAGACCATCTACCAGAAAGCAGTGACAGACCGCAGCTTTGCTTCCACAGCAGCCAAGCTCTGTGACAAAATGGCCCTTTTCATGGTGGAGGGAACCAAATTCCGGAGTCTGCTCCTCAACATGCTGCAGGTAACAAGATAAAGTTAGTTGTTCAGGTGCCTGGAGCATCATCTCAATTGGTCTTACCAGTTATTTGGAGCTAAGCTGTTACCAAATTCCTTTTGAACCCAATTGAAGAGTTCAAATTGCACCGGTTGTTTTGTCAGTGCACATCTTCAATAGTTACCATAGATAATGTGACACTGAGGGCATTATCAAGGTGCTCTTCATTCTCATTTCTTGAACTCTACAAGATCTGTGGCATCTCACACCAGGGCCTGTCTGGGTAATGAGTCAGCTGCTTGAGGCAGCATCCCCACAGCATGAAAAGAAATGAACTGGCTGGGAGGGTCTCTCAGTGTAGGCTGTTAGAGTGGAGGGTCCAACTCAGCACCAGCAGCACCAAGACAAATCTCTGATGGTCTTAGAGACCAGGCTGGTACCTGAACAGGCTTTAGGCTGCACTACCTGGCTTGATTCTAGTTTTCTGGTTGCAAACAGAACTGAAATAATTACATATTTTCTCATTATTCTGGGTGACTCGTTTATTGATATGTGAAGAACTGGTTGGTTGTTCTGCTCCAAAAGCATCAGTGACAGCAAAGTTGCAGAGGGGAGGAAAAAGCAGCGGCTCTGATCACTGGTCCATGAGGTTAATGGTTGGACTTGGTGGTCTTGGAGATCTTTTCCAGCCTGGATGATTCTATGATAATGTTGGATGATAGAAAAAAGGGCTATCCTCAAGTGCCCATGGCCTGCTGAGAGGAATGTGTTTTACTACAGTGCCACCATTAGATTGGGCAGTTGTTTTCTGGGAGGGTGTCACACGCACCTCCAACTTTCTGCCTCTGGAGACAGAGCTGAAGCCATGAATTTCCATCCTTAATTTAAGGTGCATTTCTGTGGGGCTGTTCCCTCATGCACCATCTGTGGGACATGCAGAGCTCACTTTTCATTTCTCTGCTCTCCATACAAGTCTGTTGCTCGGGTCCACTCCAGTTTTTGACTCATATTCTCGTTCTTCTTGCTGCTCTTGTTGGAGATGCTCTTGTTGGATGCTGTGGCTGGCTGCCTGTACCTTGAGCTGGCATTGGGACAACACAGCAAGGAGGGAAATAAGGAGTAAAATAAAATAGTAAAAATCAATATCAGATAATTCCGCTCAGTGACTGGTCCAGCTCTGCTTCTGTCTTTGCTCTGCATGCACATCAAGCACAACAACTCTCCCCATGTCCACTCCCCCCTGCAAAGCCCTTGGCCAGCATACACATCTGCCCGTTACCTCTACCAGGTGGTGATTTTTTCCAGATTAGTATTTCCAAAGGGAATATCCATCAGAATGAGGGAAATTGCAGACAGATTCAGTCCCAGAATTAGCAGCAAGGGGCTGGAGGGAGCTCTAAACCTGCTCTGCATCCCTTTCTTCCCATACCAGGTCACTCTTGCGTCTTTCCCTCTTAGGCTGAGCAATCTAAGAAATCCAGAATAAAGCCCAGGAATGATGGCCTGAGAGCAGCAAAGTGTTAGCCCACAATTGATGCTGATGGCAGTCCTGGGTTAGGGAGGACTCTTCCACCTTGCTTTATTCCCTTGCCCCAGCAATTCCACCCATGCAAACAGACCCAGTAAACTGATTTAAACTGCAGCATCCTGTGCAAGACTTGAGTGGCTTCCCATTCAGCTCTTCACAGCATGAATGCAGAATAAATAATATATCTCCTATCTCCAGAGAGACTCAAAGTGCTTCTCAGGAACGTGCTGCCAGTCCCAGTGTGATGGGGGCGTTGTGGAGAGCTGAAGTGCAAAGAGGGAGCAGGGTGTGCGGGTGACCGAGTTCATGTGCCGAGTCACAGAGAAATATGGAAAAGGGATTTGTTCAGCCCCAAACTGCACATCTTTTATAAATGTCTTCATGGGCAAAAGGTGACAGATCACTACAGGTCAAAAGCAAAGTGCTGTGTGAAATTGAATAATTTAACATTTCCTTTCTGATAGTAAAGGATTTTGACTTTCTGCAAGCACTGTTTCATTTTCCAAATGAAACAATCAGATGCACTCAAACTGATTCATAAATACTTGGGTCAAGCCCTAAACCAGGAATATTTTGAGGTATTCAGCTCTGATAGCCTTGGCTGGAGACAGAGCCAGGTATGAGACACAAAAGAGTCATTGCAGCTGCCTTGGTGTGAAATAAGGAGGTTGATTATCAATATCAATATGGTATGTTGGAACTGATACGATGTATTATCAGTATTAATAAGGCATTTTGGATGTTATGTCGTGTTACAGAGTAATGTGAATATCCCATTAGTGTATGATATATTAATGCATTGATATCAGTTATTATATATCCATATGTATACATACATATATATATATATGTATACATATATATATATATGTATATATATACACACACAGAGATCTATATATATCCATATGTATCCATATGTTACAATCACATTTTTATATGACTGATGACAGGACATTACCCAGCTACAGTCCTAGCCTTTCCACCATCAGATACTTTCCGTCAGCCATTTTTAGATAACTCGCCGTTAATTAAAAAAGAGAAATAAACCTTTATTAAAACGCTTGCTGCAGAGCAGGATTTGTGTCTCTCTAGCACCTTTCAGACTAATCTGATCCCCGGGCGTAAGGAGCTCGGCTTGCTGGGCACTGGCAAGCTGGGGAATTACTGTGCCGGGGTGTGATAAATCGGGATCAGTGTGATCCCTGCCCGTGCTGCTGGCGCCGGGGCTGCACCGCTCGCCCCCCCATCTGCTCCCAGCAGATGCTCCTGTTTTCTAGGGGCTTGTTTGTCCCTTTCCCTCAGGACTGCGATGGCAACAGCACATCCCCACCAGAGGAGCTCAGGAGTTGGTGCATGAGCCCCTTGAGGTGCCCTGCCAGCATGGGCATACCTATAGACAGCATCCCTACAGGACCTGTAGACACTGTCCCTGTACCCTGCTGGACCTTAAAACAAGGTGGTTTTTTTCCCCTACAAAACAGGCAGTAAACTGTCTTTTCAACATGGTTCTGCTTCTGTTTTCAGGTGTTGACAAGGTGCTCATGCTCAAGTGTTGCGCATGTTCACAGCTTATCTCAGTGTACTTGTTTTGATCCCAAAAGAGATGTCAGTGCTGCAGCATGGGAATGTTGTCACATCATCCCCCTCCCTGCCAGCAGCTCCTCTGAAGAGCTTCCCTACAGCCAGCATGGTTCACTTCATCCCCTAAGGGGATCCATCAGGAAAACCCTGGTTTGAATTTATCCTTCACTCCATGTTTTGGTCCAGAATCTTGGCTGTCTTGAGTTTGGGTGCTGCCAACCTCTCAGGAATAGAGATGTGGAAAGGGGAGCCATGGGGTGGACAGGTGGTAGAGCTGCCATGTGGGAGCTTGGCACTGGGGAGATCATTTGGCATCTCAGTTGTCCAGCCCTGGCACAGGCTGCCCAGTGATGGATCACCATTCTGCAGGGATTTAAAAGCTCTGGGGGTGTGGCACCTTGGTGGCCTGGGCACTGCTGAGGAGTGGGTGGACTTGATGTTCTTAGAAGGCTTTTCCAGCCTAAACAGATCTGTGGTTCTGTGATTTGGGTTTTTGATTTTCTCCTCATTGAATTGGGTTTAGTCTTTTGGTAGCAAAAGCAGTTTTGAGCTATGTGACCCCTTGGGATGGACCTGGGTGAGCTGGGCCCAGGGAGCTTGGATGTCTGGGGACATGAAAGAACATCTTAGTGGACACATACACAAGCTATTCATGCCTCTAGAAATACCTTCTTATTTAATACATTGAAAGTATTTCTCCTTTGAGAGGCTTTTGCTTGTCATAGTTTCACTCACTGGCATGCCCAGGCTTTTTTTTTTTCCTTTCTTTCCAGTAGGGGGGTGTTAAGCAATGTGCCAGAAACCCTTCACATGTAACATAAGTTGGAGTACTCCTCTGCTGGAACAACCGTGCTCTTTATAGCAGAGCTGTGTCTGCATCTGAGCTATGCAGAGCCAAGTGTATTATTAGAGTGAGCATCACTGGGGCTGTAATTGTACACTGCTCCCCTTGGCAACCACGGCCAACAGCACATCAAACAGAAGGCTGATACCTTCTTTTAATAATAATGAAAAAAAACCCCACCAAAATCACAAAATGGACATCCCGACACAGAGCAGCAGAGCCTGCTGGCCTGCTGCCAGAGGAGTTCCATCCCTGCACATGGAGCTGCCTTGGTGCCAGAGGAGAAGGGCTGGTTCTGCAGGATGCCCTGTGGCTTACCCTGCTGCGTGCCCTGTTGGATGCCCTGTGGCGTATCCTAATGTATATCCCATTTCACACCCTAATGCATACCCTAAGGCACTCTGCATTTGATACGTCATAGGATACTCTGTGGCATACCCTAACGCATCCCAAAGTTTATACCCTCGTGCATACTCAGTGGTGTACCCTAGTGCATATCCTGTTGGATGCCCTGTGGCATTCCCTGGTGAATATCTTGTGGTACAGCCTAATGCACTTCCCATGGCATATCCTATGGTGCACCCTAAACACAACCTATTACTTACCCTAATGCACTTCCCATGGTGTTTCCTATGGTATATCCTAATGCACACCCTGCTACATACCATAATGCACTTCCCATGGTGTTTCTTATGGTACATCCTGATGCACATCCTATTACATACCATAATGCACTCCCTATGGCATGCCCTATGGTACATCCTATTGCACACCCTGCTACATACCCTAATGCACTTCCCATGGCATATCCTATCCTAATGCACACCCTATTACATACCATAATGCATTCCCTATGGCATACCCTATGGTATACCCTAGTGCATACCCTATAGTATATGCTAAAGCATTCCCTGTGGTATATCCTAATGCATTCCTTAATACACATCCTATTGCACACCCAAATGCCTACTTTATGATTTACTTTACTGTATATGCTGTTGGATTCCCTGTGGCATACCCTAATGAATACTCTGTGGTATATCCTAAAGCATTTTCTATGGCATACCCTGATGAATACCCCATTTCCCACCCTAATGCTCCCCTGTTGCACACCCAAATGGGGGTTTTTTCCTTATTGCTACCCTGTTGCTCACCCCTGTTGCATATCCTGATACATTCCTAATGTTGCACACCCACACAGGGTTTCTTCATCATCTTACTGCAACCTCGTGATGCCCCAGAAATGGCCCTTCCTTGTTTCAGTGCTGTGCTTGGGTCTGGATGTAGAAATTTCATAGAAACACAGAACATCCTGATCCAGAAGGGACCCACAAGGATCACGGAGTCCAAGCCCTGACCCTGCACAGGCACCTCAGTGACCCCTGAGAATGTTGTCCAAACATTCCTGGAGCTCTGGCAGCCCTCAGGGCTGTGCCCATTCCCTGGGGGGCCTGGTCAGTGCCCCACCACCCTGTGGGGGAAGAACCTTTTCCCAATATCCAACCTAACTCTCCCTGGCACAGCTCCAGCCATTTCCACGGGTCCTATCCCTGGTCACACAGAGCAAAGATCAGTGCCTGACCCTACTGTGCACATTACAAGGGAATTGTAACTGCAGTGAGTCTCCCCTCAGTCTCTTCTCCAGGCTGAGCAAACCAAGTGCCCTCAGCCCCTCCTTGGATGGCTTCCCCTCTGGACCTTTGAGATGGGTAGTGGGGGTTTTGGCAGAGGTTTCACTTCAGTCTCAGTGCCCTTGGTTGGGTTTGAGATGATTGGTGTGACCATTTATAGAGGGGCTCAACCGTGAAGGTAACCAAAAATCCATTTATGTTGCTCCAGGTGGGGGATGGAAGTGGAGAATTTAGGTTGAAGCATTTCTTGGAATGTAGTCATTGTGGCATGAGGTACAGGGAACTGACTGATTTCCTCTAGTAAATGTGGGTGCAGTGTGAAGTGTTTGCAAAGCAGAGCATGAGGATTTGGGAGGAATGAGCTGAAGTTCTTCCTGTCCTGTAGCCTTTTTAGTCTGAGCAAACAACCTCCCAGCCCTTTCAGCACTGTAGGGCTCTGAGACACCGGGTGGATACTGTGGGAACTGGGGCATGGAAGTTGGTTGGATTCAGTGATCTTAGAAGTCTTTCCCAACCCTAATGGTTCTATGATGTTTTGTGTTATTCTAAGTATTACATTAATGGTGAAGGCTGAAAGGCAGATTCTTTTTTTCCGTTCTCAACATGATTATTGGTGAGGAACAGTTTGTGGTTTGGCAGAAGTGGAGGCAGGAAGATCCAAGTGTGGCTGGAGAGTTTCGGACCTGTGCACCATGTCCAGCACTGACTGTAAAACGCCATCAGTCCTCTTTCTATGGCGTTTTTAATATAATTTAATTACAGATGGTCCAATCTGTGCACATAAAACAGAGTGGTACCACTTGTCTCTGAAAGGACATTGCCCAGCAGACATGAGCATGCTGCTTCACTGAGAGGTGGGGGAAAAAGGTCCCAGTGGCCCTGGAGCAGATCCTAAAGCCACACAAGTGTGTGCTCATGTGCCACAGCAGTGAGCTCAGCTCCACAGAGCAGCACTACATCCATCTCTAACATCTGTGCCTGAGCCAGCCTTGCAGCCTTTGGTTTCTGCTCCACAGGAGTTTGATGAGCTCTTCCCCCAGTGAGGTGGAGATTCAATGGGGAAAGCCTCCTTGGCTCGAGCTGCTCTCCATGGCTGACTGTGCAGACCAGGAACCTCTTGGTGGTGAACCTCAGAGTGGGTGCCAGCTCCTCAGGAGCCCAGCACAAGCACAGAAATAGCAAATTGTGCTGCACTTGTGTAGACGTCTTCATTTAGGGGTTTGCAGAAACTTGTAGAGCTTGGAGACCTTTCTTCCCTTACATTTCTGATACTGATAAACATCAAACTGTCCTGCTTTTGTAAATCACTGGGGGACTCCCCCAGCAAAAGTTTTGTGTAGCTTTGAAGAGATTTATTTTCTATACGCCCAGGCAATTCAAAGGCAGTTCTAAATTCATGCACACTCATATATCTATGCAGTGCTTGAAGGGGCATGGGGAACGCAGCCCCGTGGGTGGCTCTGAGGAGCATCCCCAGCTGCTGCATCCTCCTGCTCTCAAGCTCAGAGGAAAATAGTGGAAAGGAGACACATTCCCTTTTTGCCCATGCTTGTGTCTCAGGAGACATTCTCCAATTTTTTACAGTGTATTTACTATTTTATTTTTATTCTTTATTATAGTACCATTTTTATCACTTGATTCTTGTATTCAGTTACTTCTTATTTTGCTCATATATAAAAATATATGCTTATTTCATAAATATTAATTATGCATGTTTTTATATATGTCTGCTAATGGTATATATTAACATTATATAACTTACAATAGCAGTATATAAATTACAATGTTAGTAACTTTTTTTTTTTTTTTTTTAATTCTTACTATGGTTTGTTTTGTTTTGTTTTGTTTTGTTTGGGTTTTGTCCCCCTTCTTTTGCAGTCATCCAGGGCCAAGCGCAGGCTGTGCAAGTGTCGGCAGCAGGCAGGAGAGGGAGCCCGGGGAGCGGGCTGGAGCCAGCCTGCGCCTATTGGCAGGTGAAGGGCAGGGCTGGGCATCCCTTGGGGCTGGCCCTGCCTTTACCCCGAGCAGTAACCGAGCTGGGCTTGGCCCCGGGAGGCTCCGAGAGCCGCTGGCACACGGGTGCCGTGCGGGGCTGGGAGTTGCTGGAGAGCCCTGGATTAAATGTCCACGGCTGCGTGCTTCCAGCTTGCCACTGCTCCCGAGGGGAACGGTGGCTGCAGGAAGCACCCGGCTCCTCTGCGGGTTTTCCATGGCAAAGGGAATGTGGTGGGGGCCAGGGAGAGCCGGGCAGCACCTCCCTGCAGGGTGTTGGTGAGGTGAGCAAGGGGTTAATGGAGGTTTTAACGGAGTGCAAAAAAAGGGGCAGGTTTGCACTGATGGGGACAGGAGCTGTGCCACACAAGCACTAGGAGCTGGGGATATTGAGCCAGACCCTAAATTAAACAAGCAGTGGGTTTGCACTGCACATCAGCCCTCAGTCTGAGCACAGACGTGGATTTTGGGGGTCACGTTGAGTTGCAGCTGGAGGTGGCCACAAGGCCACTGACACAGCAGTGAGTGTCACAGGGGATGACAAGGAGATTGTCCCCAGTGCTGTGCAGGTCTCTGGGGTCTGCACTCTGCCCAATGCAGCCACGCTCATGGCTCTGCACAGGAAAGATGCTTCATTTAGACTAGCAGTGCATCGTGCAGTTGAGAGTTTGGTGGGAAGCAGGACTAATTTTCAAAAAAAAAATCCCTTCCAGTTTAAGGATTGGCATATTTGATATTAATTCAATGTGCTGGTAAGGTTTTATTCCTTACACTTTGCAGTGCTTGGTTGTGTTGTGCAAAAATAGCCATCACCTTTAGTCCATAAATTTATGTGTGGCTTCTCCTGGCTTCTTTCACCTTGAAGGGGCCAAGATTTCAAAGCCACCGTGGGGACCAGCCCATGCTCCAGCACATGATGGGACCTGGGGATGGTACTTGGTGTCTCAGTGTCTCTCCAGGCACTGGGTGCCCTGGGCATCCCCCAGTGAAGGTGGGACCCAGCAGAGGCTCCATCCTCTGGCTTGTGCGTGTTGGTGGTGAAGAGTGTCAGGAGCACCCCTGGCCAAACTGCTGCTGCCTGCTAAAAGAACAGCTGAGTTCAGAGAGAGGAACTGGGGTGGTGTGACCCATGCACAGCCTGTGCATGGGCTCAAGTGCAGAGCAGAGGCTGTTCTGGGCTCTAGGTGGAGACTGCAGACTGCTCAGCCTGCCTGCAGCCCTGGGACAGAGCCAGGCAGCAGCTCCTGCTGGGGTGGGCTCCTGGCTGCCCCCAGCCATCGCTGGTGGGTGAGGATGCTGGGGGTCCTGGTACAAAAAGCAGAAATAAAATAAAATAAAATAAAATAAAATAAAATAAAATAAAATAAAATAAAATAAAATAAAATAAAATAAAATAAAATAAAATAAAATAAAATAAAATAAAATAAAAACTCAAAATCCATGTATCTGTTGATGAGAGGTGAGGAAAGGAAGGGGAGCACTTCAGTGTTGAGACCTCCCCAGATCGGGCTGAGCTGGCATCAGCTCCTACTCGCTTGTTTACTCCCCAAAGGCTCAAACCCACGGGATGTGGGAGTATGTTCCTGTCAGCCCAGGGGCTCAGCTGGCCCAAGGCACCCTCCTCACAGACCATCTGCTGCTGCCTGCTCCAGCCCAAATCCAGCTCAAGCTGCTGAGCCACCCCAAGGTGGGGATTTTGGGATGCTGCGGGGTTGGAGGATCCCTCCTCCCCATACCCACAGACACTCTGCTCTGCCCAACCCTGCTCTCAGCTAATTCCTCTCACCTCAGCTGGCATCAGGAGTTTTGGAGGCTCATTGGGGCCCTGTGATGCATCACCCTGCCTGGGACTCATCCCACAAACCCCACACCCCCATCATTTTGTCAGGGAATAAAGCATCCTGCTGACACAGGAGCACCGTGGAGAAGCAGCTGCCAGGGACATCACCTCCTGTGCCAGGCCCAGGGCAGGTGGATGTGCCAGCAGCAGCCCAAAGATGGGATTTGGTTAGAAGGATGTTGGAGAGGGAAGCCCCGCTTTCTCTCCCTAGAGAAGGGGGAACATGAGCTAACATGCTGTGCCCATCCCTGGCTTTACTTGGACACAGGCCCATAGCATACAGAGGATGCTCTTGTGCTCACCAGCAGGAAAGCTCTTGTTTTAAGGTTTTCTAGCTGAGTCACAAGTTTCTGTACCCGATTCAGTTTCCAGCCAAGTGAGCCAGACTGCTGTGGTGGCACCCAGAGTGATGGTCCCGTGGGACCTGCAGCTTGAGCACCCTCAGCATCCTCCAGGCATGCTTAGGCTCAGGGTTTTTTCATTGCGGGGTATTTTGGTGTGTAGCTATGTGTCAGAGTCTGGATTTGGAGAATGAGTGCTTCCAAGAAAGTCCACATCCCCTTTTTGCCTCCCCTGTGGTGTTTGCACAGCCTCATCTTTTCCTGCTGCACACATTTAAACAAGAAAATGCAAAATGATGGTGGGAAGTGGCTTTGGTGGTTCATGAAAGCAGAGGAGCTACAGGACACTTGAGAGGTGGGGAATGAGGCTTGAGAATTATTTCAGGTCCTGTCCTACAGCTTGCCAGGCTTGATCCTGATGCAAAGCACAGCATCCAAGTCTTGGGGACAGCAGCAAACAATGCTTGGCTGGAGGACATTGCCCTGCCTTGACACATCCTCTGGTGTCATCAGCAGTGCTGCCAACCATGGGGTGTCCCCCATGCTCCTCCCCTCACTGAGCATCCCAAACAGTGCTTCCTTTTCCCCTCCCAGTGATAAATTCCTCCTCTTTTCTTGCTCCCTTTTTTGAAAATTACTCTTGCTCTAAATACTAATGTTTTATTAAACAGAGGATAAAACAAGCATCTCTAGCAGTGCTGGGAGTCCAAGCTCAGTGATAAAGCCAGGCTGCACCAGGGTTTGGAGCAACCTGTTGTAGTGGAAGGTTTCCCTGCCCATGGCAGGGAGGTTGGAACAAGATGGTCTTCAGGGCCCCTTCCAAACCAAACCATTCTGTGATAGCACTTCCAGTTCAGGAGCAGCAGGAACTGAAAGTGAGGACAGCAAGGGCAAAGTGTCCACCAGCTAAGGAGACAGTTTCAGACTGGAGAAAAAAAACCTTTCAATTTCTGCTTTGTTTTGAGTAAGGTGTGTTTGCTTTCATCTCTGACATTCCAGCCCATGCAATCCAGTGGTCTTACACAGTGATGCTCAGAGTCCGCCAACATGTAGCAAAATGCATCGAGGTAATCATGGACATCCCTTTAGAGATACAAAGGATGGAGGAATGGAGGGTGTTTGCAGGTTGATGTTGTTTTCTGCAGTCTGTAATCTTTCTGTAATTTTAGCTTTCCTGGCATGGATAGGCAGCCTCAGAGGCATTGTAGGGTGCTCAATACCTGTATGCTGCAGGGGATGAGCAAAAAATATTAATGTATCTTTGACATCCGCTAAAAAAAAAAAAAAAAAACCAGCCAAATACAACATTTCTTACAGCAAAAGCTCCCTGGCTGCATAGAATTTGTAAATATTAGCCTCTGAGAAAGATTTTCTCAGCTCCTTTGTGTAAATAACATTTTTTTAGCAGACTGGCACTTCACTTCAGGTCTCAGTTTTCAAGTGGTCACTCATGCCCCCCTCCCAGGGCTGGATTTCCAGCAGGAGGATCCAGCACTGGTACAGGATGCCCACGGGGTGCCTGGCAGTGGGGGAGATGTGGTGAAATGGAGGAGATAAGAAGGGTGACAGCCCCTGTGCTCTCCAGCGTGTCTGCTCAGCAAGGCTGAGTGCTGGGCCAGAGCCACCACCTCCCTGCAGACTAAACAGTTGCAGTGTTTTCTCTCCCATGACCGAAAGAATTTAGTAAAGGGTCCTGGTATGAAACTTTACACGAACTCTGGGTGCCACGAATATCTCTGGCTGGGAGTCTGTTAACTCCTCCAGTTCCTTGATCATCCACACGGTTCAGTCCCAGGGCAGATGAAAGGAGACCCATCCCACCATGGATCTGGCCAGCTGCCTGCAGGACCCCCCGTGCACTCCCACCCACTTAGTTCTTGTGCATCCATCTTTCTGGGGATTTCGTTGCTTTCTTTTAAAGGAGAGAGCCAAGAGCTCTGGCCACGATGGAGCTCTGGAGTCCTCCAGTTCAGGAAAGACACGGACCTGTTAGAGTGGGTGCAGGGGAGGATTCTCCCAGGGCTGGAGCCCCTCTGCTCTGGAGCCAGCCTGGCACAGCTGGGGCTGTTCAGCTGCACCAGAGAAGCTCCAGGGACACCTCAGAGCCCCTGCCAGGGCCTCCAGGGGCTCCAGGAGAGCTGCACAGCCCCTGGGGACAAGGCAGGCAGGGACAGCACCCAGGCAATGGCTCCCACTGCCAGAGGACAGGCACAGATTTTGGCACATTGGGAATTAGGAATTGCTGGCTGGGAGGGTGGGCAGGCCCTGGCCCAGGGTGCCCAGAGCAGCTGTGGCTGCCCCTGGATCCCTGGCAGTGCCCCAGGCCAGGCTGGATGGGGCTGGGAGCAGCCTGGGACAGTGGGAGGTGGCAGGTGGGTTGGAAATAGATAACCTTTAAAATCCCTTTCCACCCTGATGCTATAATATCTCATGCCCCTGGGACCTGGTTGGAGCCATCTCTGTGCACCGATGTCCATCCAAAGGTTGTCCAGTTCCCTCTGCCCCCCATCTCAGGGACATCCACTTCAGGGAGTGGTTTTGGCCAGGGAGAAGCCCGTAAGGCTTCGTTCATCCTTTGGTCCTGGCCTGCAGAGAAGCAGAGGCCACGCCTCAGTGTCTTGCCCAGCTCAGCAGATGGGTGGGTGGTCCCAGTCCCACCTCAGGGTGAGCACCACCCAGAGGACACTTCCTAGGAGGGTCTCAGCATCCCACAGGAGAACATGCTGCTGCCAGCTACCAGGCACCCAGGAAAATCCCTGCATGGACTGAACTGATGAGAGCCAGGAGTGCCTGTGCAGTAAAGCTCCTGATGTCAAACAGGATTAGCTGCCTGCCTTTGCCTGCCCAGTTTCATTCATTCACAGGCAGGCTGGCCTTTCAATGGACACAGCTTCATTTCCAGTGCAGGTGGAATTCCTCCAGCTCTGGTGCCTGGACAAAGGAGCACCTTCCTCCACAGTCAGTTTTCCTCATCTTATAATATCCCTCTTTCCAAATTTGTCCTGTCCCCATAGATCCCTTATCACCTCCACCTTATAAAGAGGACACATGGCAGGTGCAGAATTTAAAATAAGAAGAATGCATCCTGCTGGCAAAATCCAGCTGGTCCCTGCTGCATCCTCCTGGGCTGCAAGGCTGGGCATCTCCAGACATGGCATTTGCAAGCAGGATCCATCAATCAGACAAAATTGGGGTGCCATTCATCACCTCAGCCCGCTCTTGGGAGTGGAATGAGCATTTTCTCTGGAACAGAAAAGGTCTCTGAGCAGATTTGGGGATGGTGCTGGGCCTCAGACCCTGCCATATTGTGGAGAAGGGTTTGCAAATGCCCACCAAACAATGCCCATCCATGTGAAGTAGCCCAAAAATAGTATTTTGTGAGATTTCCTGAAACCATTATGCTTTACACTGAACTTGTGCTATGGCAAATGCAGCCTGTGGTATGGGGGATTCATACTAATACATTTTTCCATGAAGTGGGAGTATCAGCACTGCTGTGGATGCTGGGATGAGCAGGGATTTGCTGTTCTTGATCCTCTCTCTTCCCACCACCTCCTTGTAGTGAGGAGGGGATTGCTGGCCTAGGGGTAGGATGCTCCAGAGGACATGGATTCTTTGTCTTCTTTTCAGGGGAGGACTCTCATTGTCTCCAAAATTTCCCAAGTTATCCCAAGGTTTCCTGTGCGCACTCATGAAGACAAAGGGCACATTGCTGGCTCAAGATTCCCACAGTACTGGAACATGCAGGAATAAAATGAATGTAACAAGGAACTCCTGCACTGCTGCAGAAGAGCAAGGCTGCCAAGGGGGAGCTGCTTCCTCTGGGCACGGCACGGGGTGTCTGCAGGGCTGGATCAAACAGGCAACCCAGCAAGGGAATTAATTTGTTTCTTTGTGGTCCCTTGTCTCCCTTCCAGTCCTTCTCTGTGGGACTGAGAGATTGGCTTGTGATTCTCAGGCAGGTGATTAATTCTCCTTGTCTGTGTGTCCTGCAGATGGCAGGTCTGTCCCTTGCTCGCTGCATGGTAATGATGTTTTGCTGTGTCTGGGTTCATGGGATAACAGGTCTTTAAGGTGATGACAAACTGCTGTTACCCAGCTGAGCTGACACCCTGACACGTGTTTGGGAATGCAGAAAGGTGTGAGGTAGGAAGGACAGCAATAAAAATTAATTGATGAGGAAGACAGCTCTGTCACCTGGGTAGTGCTGGAGGAGGTGCTGGCCAACATCCAGGCCAAAATGGTGATTGTGGTTGGTTGTGTGCTGACCAGGCTGCTGAATTCACCCTCCTGGTCCCCTCAGAGCTTCCACCCAGACATTGCTCTGAGATCTCTAGCAACTGCGAGGTTTACAGCAAAACTTCTGTTTGCACATCCAGCATCATGCTCCCACCAGGGTGATTTCAGCCTCAGCTAAATCAATAATTAACTGCTTGTACCGCTGCAGCCCCTCAAGGACCTCAGAGACATCACTGGCTGAAGCCATGAGACACCCACGTTGGGTGGGTAATTGCTGCTGGTCCCAGATTGGGAGCCAAATGGAGAGGTCAGGGTGAGACCAGGGGGCAGGAGGTTCAAGTGACCACTCCTCTGGTCACCTCCAGGTGTTTGTAGGCATGAGAAGTATCCACAGCTACTCTTGGCTCTGGTCATCAGCTGCCTCAGTTACCCACACTGGGGAATGCAAAATTATGTTTCTTGTCCTGGGAGTTTGCCTAGTCCCTGCTTCAGAAAAACCAGTTTTCTGACCTTATTTTCCCCTTCATGCCCAAATCCTTCTGAGAGGAATAAGCACTGTGTGTCTGCCTGGTGGCTGCAGAATCTTTGTTGAATTGTTCTTGCCAAACTGGAATAATTCCATATCCCTGGAATTGTTCAAGGCAGATTGGACGGGCTTGGAGCAAGCTGGTCTGGTGGAAGATGTCCCTGTCTATGACAAGGGGTTGTAAAGAGATGAGTTTTAGGGCCCCTTCCGACCCAGACATCCTGTGATTCTATGAATTGTGCAGTGACATCTATGCATGCTACAATCACCCAGTGGTCAGAAGATGTGGGGTGGGTGTCTGTGGGGTGGTGGTCACTGTCCTAGTGGCCTGGACCTTCACCATGAGCTGCATTTCAGGGCCCTCTGTGATTAAAAGGGATCCATTCACAGAGCTGTGGCCATCATGGAGCCAGGTCCACGCTGAAGGTCACTGGTAGGATTTCCTGCTTTTCCCAAAATGGCCAAAACATCCTGAGAAGATATTCTCAGATATCTGCATGTTCAAATGGTGCAGATCCAGCCTGGAGGAAGCGACGTGATGAAAGCCTGTGGGAGTGAAATGCCTCACGGCTGGGTGAAGCCAGGACCTCTGCAAGGCTGGGCACAAGGTGTCATCTGTAATTTAAAGGCTTTATCTGCTTTAAATGTCAATAACTCCTTTGTTGGAGTCATAATAATTGCCATGATCCGCATGTCTCAGTCACACACCCCAGAGCACTTCTCAGAGGAAGATGAGCAAATCCTTCCCGTTTGTTGCCGGATGGGAAATCAGGGTACAGAGGTGATTGGAGCCCACACAGGGCTGGAAATAAACCTCAGCCTCCTGTGCCGCTGTTCTCCAGGTTCTGCATGGAAGCTGTAGGCTCAGAGCAGGTTGTCTGTCATCACCCTGCTCTGCTCTGTCTTGTCTCCACGCTGGCAGCAGCGTGGGCAGGGATGGTGTGAGGGGATCTCAGTGAGGCTCTGTCCTTGGCTGCAGGCAGAGAGGCCAGGAGTGGGTGGCTGGAGGAAGAGCAGAGCCCATGGAAGAGCTGATGGTCTCATTTCGTGTCCCACCACCTCCAGCAGAGGAGTTTTTGTAGTGGTGTCCAGGAAGTGAGACTTTCCCAATGAAGCTGTGGTGGTACAGAGGAGCTCAGTGAGACCCCACAAATCCACAGGCAGAGATGTTTAATCACTCCCTGGTGCTGTCACAAGGTTCTCCAGCACCTCATGAGCTCCTTCCAAATAGCAGTGCTCCAAACCACTCGTCTCACTGGTTTATACTCCTCAGGAAGCAAAGCTGCACACCAGAACCTCCTCCAAACCAGGACCTAAATTCATGTAGTATTCAAATTCTAAGCAGTGAATAATGCAGGTGAGGTTAATTGTGCAAAATGTGATTTATGGAGCCCTTTCTAGGAAGGTCTGGGAAGGGAGCAGGCAGAGGCTGTGCTTCTCCAGGACAGCAATAAGGGACAGAGGCTGTCCAACCTCTATCCACCAATTCCCTCCTCCTACCTATTGGATTTGTCTTAGCCTTTTCCAAAGAGCCATTTAGGGCTCCAGCATTTCACATTGCCAGTAAGATCAACTATTTAGCACAGCCTATCTCAGCTTTTTATATAGCTCTTAGCACAGATATCTAAGCATCATATATTTCTTTTTGTGCAGTATTTCTGACTCAGTATTTCCTGCCTCCTTGACAATGACTGAGTAAACAGCAGAGCTGCCAGAGGAAGAGCCCTGTGTTTACAGAGCAACAAGCCCAAATGTGCCTTTATTTTTTAGCCCATCAGAAGGTGGCGATGCTTAAATTAACCCTCATTTTTATCCCTCACTAAACTTTTGCCCTCAAACTTGCTGCTACCAGAATCAGCCATGGGTTGGTGGGCCCAGATCTGGGGAGAAGTTATTTGGAACGTGTCTTAAAAAAAGTGAGGCAAACTCCCAAGGGAAGAATTTTCAGCTGCAGCTGTCTGAGCTGGAGTGAGGGCTTAGATCCGATGGCAAAATGCTGCTTCTCATCCCACCTGACTCTGCTGCCCACCAAAAATGTTAGAGGAGGGATTTGCCTCCTCTCCCATGGCGTGGCCATTCCTCTTGGCTTGGTCCTAGTCTTGGGAAGGTCTCCTGTCCACTGTCATAGCCCAGTGTTAAACTGTGTCTACACTGGAATGAGGAGTGGGCTTTCACTTGGCTGCAAGAGTGAACACCCCCAGGAAAAAGGCATTTTGAGTGTCCACTGCTGGCAGGAGCCTCAGCCAGGCTTACAGAGGATCCAGCAGGGGATGTTAGAGGTTTTGCTGAGCCCTGGGCCATCTCTGTGATGTGTGTGAGCACAGGCCATGATGAACGTGCTCAGCCTTCAGATTTATGCCCCAACCCTGTCCTATATGAGAGCTCTTTAGAGGTCCTCTTGGCATCACCCCACTTCCCACATGGTTTCCCAATGAATTCTTCTCCCAAAGCAGTCAGAGAAGAAAGGCCAACCCTACCTGGTATAAATACATTTTATTTTAAACTATAGGCACTGAAGGAAGGTCATCCAGGAGACACACCCAGATTATCTACAGGCCAGAGCACCCCCAAATTAGTAATACAATTCATGTTTAAAAATACAGCCAAACTGATGAAAGATAATTTGCTTACTGCCCTGACATCACCACCTAAGCATGGGGCAAGCCAATCCACAGGTTATTTTTATATAACTCCGTGAGGCATTTCCAGAGCAAATAAAGTTCAGTGGGCAGGGCAGTGACCCGGCTGTCTGGTTCCAGAGCTTTTCAGCCCCCTCAAGGCTCGTCACCAGTGTGTGGAGGTCTGTGGGTCAGGGGACAGCTCCATAGGATGTGCCCCAGGCACACAGGACGTGGGGTTCCTCACCTCTCCCACGTGCTGGCTCTGGCTCATCCGTTGGGGTTGCGCTTTGGAGCTGCCCTCAGTGTTCTCAGAGGGTCACTGGGCCTGCTGTGGGCATGGCTGACCCACAGCTGGTGAGTCACACGTGTAACTCCATTAATTGAACAGCCCAGATGAGCCTTGGTGGCAGCAGTGGTCTCCTCAGACTCCCCAAGGCAGGTGGGGCCTCTCTGCACTCAGTGCACGCCATGGTACAGGTCACATCTGCAGTCTGAAGGACAAATTTAAGCACAGCACTTCCTGGACCACCCTTCTGCTGGGACACTGGAGTAGCACCACCCTGAGGCATGTGAATTTCTCAGGATGCTTCAGGACACCCCTGGCACTGCAAGTCCAGCTGCTGTGGAGGCTCCTGCCAAGCCCTACTCTGGCCTGTAGGCAAGTGTGGTCCAGAAAAATTCCTCCCACTGGCAAGATGTTCTCCCTGCTTTGTCAGAGGAATCAGTGTCACTGCCTTCCTTTTGAAGAGTATGTGCAAATCACCTCCTTTTGCAAAGTTTGACCCATCCTGAGTCCAAAAATGGAGCAAAATTATTCCCACTGCAGCATCACATTCTGTGTGGAAATGTCTGCAGTGCCTTCTGCATCCATCCCACATTCCATCCCCCTCTCCCATCCTTCATAGGGGTCCCTCAAAGTCTGCACAAGCTTTTCTGTGACTGGGGGTGGTGGGGGGCTACAGACACCTTTCTTTTACAAGGATCTGTTCATCTACAAAGGTGGGGAAGTGTTCATTGATGTCTCTGCATCAACCACGGGGTGCCACAGAATGAAAAAAGGAGGGTGATGTGTGGTGGAATCCTTTCCTGCCCAGCTCCCATCCCAGGCCTTGGGATGAGTTTGGTTTGGTTTGCTGGTTGGTTTATGGAATTTCCAGGCAGTTGGTGGGTTTGATGATTTGGGGTTTTGTACAGAAAATTGTTTACAGAAAATACCTTTTTTTAAAAGACAGTGTTGAAGAGTTATTTTTGTTTCTTGCACAAGCACAGAGCAGGGCATGTTTGAAGCAGGAGAGGGAAGGAGCAGAGTTTCCTGCAATGTTTTTTGTTCTTTCCCAGTAATCTGGGACTGCAGAGCCCGTGCAGTTATCCCAAGCTGCTAGGAATTTCACAGCATGCCCCAGGGATCCCAAAATACAGCACAGCTCCCCAGGTACACAAGTGTGGAGCTTTCAGGCCCAGGCAGCACAGGAGGTGCTGGAGGGCATCCAGGCTGGGAGAGGGAGGATGGGTTGGGGGCTGGAGCTGGCAGGGATGCTGCATGAGATGCTGGAGACAGTGCCAGGAGAGGGAGAGGAATCCAGGAAAAGCTCCAGGGTTCAAAGGAAACCTTCTGTGCTCTGTATGGGTGGATGGGGCAGATGAGGGGCATGGGATACTCTTGCCTGGGTTTTTAATTTATCATTAATCAGGATATCATGTCTCTGACTTTTTTTTTTTTTTTTTGCATTAAATTTCAATTTAAAAGTCCAGAACAAGTAATTGGGTAACCTTGGGGTGATAACCAGAGCCAGCAAATGACTCCTCTGTCACTGCCCAGGGACGGGCTGGTTAATGAAAGGATGAACTCTGCAAACTCCCTTGGAGAGTCTGGGGAGACCCAACAGGATTTGGCTGCGGGTTGACTCCGAAGTCGCAGACACAGTTGGGCAACTGACTTATGGAAATGGGTGTAGAGAGGAATTAGTCATCACTGCTTGGTTAATAAGTGCCTCAGCTATTTTACAAGTCTTTTTTCCTGCATATGCAAATCCATATTTTATTTTTCCTTTTGTAATGAAACATATAAATAGCTCCTGCCTTGGATCTTCTGTGCATACAGTTGTGTCATGAAAATGATCATCGTGCTTTTGCCTGGCTTTATTTAGCAGCTGCTTCACTTAGCTTTGTTCTAAAAGGAAGATCTCCTGTGTGTTGTCCAGGGCAAGAGAGCAAACTTTGGTGTGGTGGCTTTTATATCTCCCCAGCTTTGCAGAGAGCAGCTGCAGGTCAGAGTATTTGCCACAGCAAAGCCCTTTGTCTCAGGCACTAGGAATAAACTGAGATGAGAAAGATAGAAGGTAATTTATTTAGTTGCTGGATTTCAAAGGTTATGCAACCTGCACTGGAAACACACAGTGTGGAGGAGGAACTTGTCCTCTTCTTCAGTATTCCCCTGCTTAGTGTCACCTAAATTTTAGTGTCAAGGAAAGGTCACTGTGGAGACTGGCAAGAAAAGTTGCGTGGGATGTCATGCAAGAACCTCTGCAGCATCTCTTAGAGCCCAAGGAAACCTTCTTGACTCTGAGCATGATGCACTCCTTTGTGCCATCCTCTGGAAGGGTTTTTGTAAGGTTTTCTGTGTTGGCTTGTGCTCTTTGCCATGTGTTTCCATCACACACATCCCTTTTCGTACCCCGCCTTTGGACAAACCCCTTCTTTCTCCCACCTGGAGGTCTGATGGGGAGGCAGCTGTCTCCCTGTGTGCTTCCTCCTGATGATGCTGACCCATAAATCACGTCACTGGGATAATCCTTAGTCATAGCAACCATCAGCTCAGGCGCAGGGTGACCTTTTAATGCCAAGCCCAGGCTGCCCTGACCTTGTGGTCGGGCAGGGAGCCAGTCTCTGCCATTATTTTGTGAGATGCCAGAGAGCAGCCAGACCATTAGGATGCTCCTGGCCAGACACTGGGTCTGCTGAAGATACTGGAATGAATGGGCTGGGCAGGTCAACCTGGACCACCAAGCCCAGGATGGCCACCATCATTTCCCCTACATTTTGTTTAACCTGTCTGTTGCTGCTTTTTTTCAGTCCTGGTGGTGCTGGCTTCTTCCCTCCTCACCAAAAAAATCAAGCCATCCAAACCCAACACACCTGGAAAAGTGACCCTGTGTCTGTTGGGGGCACAGAAGGGTGCAGAGGGCAGACACTATCTCTGGTGCAAGCTGTGGCAGTTATTGCAGGAGTTGGTGATATTTCTGCAGTACCTGCTTTCTGGTGGCTTTGCTCTGTTGAAATTGCAGCCGCTCCGCGCGCATTGAGTAATCTCCCCACTGTTACTAAAGAGTCAGTCAGTCTGTCTGTCCTCCCCCCACCCCGAGTTTCAATTTCCTCCTAATTCCCTCTCTAGACAGCCATTGTCTCTGCCGTGGTGTTGCTGATGCAGCCTCTTGTCTCTGTGCCTCTTGCAGAAGGATTTCTCCATGCGGGAGGAGCTGCAGCAGCGGGACGTGGAGCGCTGGCTGGGGTTCATCACCTTCCTCTGCGAGGTCTTCGGCACCATGAGGAGCAGCACCGGGGAGCCCTTCCGAGTCCTCGTCTGCCCCATCTACACCTGCCTCAGGGAGGTAAATGCCTTCCCACTTGTCCTTCCCCACCAGGGGAACAAGCTGTGCAGAGATGCCCATGGTCCATGGAAAGGCTGTGGATGCTCCATCCCTGGAAATGCCCATGGACGGACTGGACAGGGTTTGGACCAAGCTGGGATAGTGGAAGGTGTCCCTGCCCATGGCAGAGTGTCAGAACTAGACAGAGGTTCTCTAAGGCCCTTCCAGCCCAAACCATTCTGGGATTCCATCTTTGCTTTATAATTCCTAGACGTTTGCTCTGCCGACACTTCACACTTCAAAAGTACTTACATCTGCAGGCACTCTTGGCTGTTCCTGCATGCTGTCTTTCTGCTCGTTAAAGCACAATAATTAAAGCACACACTCCCTTTGTCCAGTGGCTAGGAAGGACCAAAGTTGGAATGGCAAACCAAGCACTGTAGTTTGTTAATCCCAGTGTTGTGGAAATCCCCACCTAAGCAGCTTAAGCAGCTTCATAAAGCAGGTGAAGCCACCCAAATAGATGAGACAGACCAAGGGGAGGAAGGAGGGAGACAAAGGAAGTCCCTAATGTCCTTAGACCCAACCCAGTGCAGCAGAAACCCAGCCCTGTCACCAGGGTGGGGGATTTTTCAGAACCTGATTTCCTGGTGAGCTCATTGTCAAGCTCCCCGTGGGTCAGAGTGGTGGCAGAAACCTAAGTGAGTACATACAGAAAAGACAACTCAAGTGTTAAATGTTCTATAGAGAAGGAAAGGGCTTCCCTCCATCCTGTTTTAAGGATAGCTTTGTCTCCTGCTGCTGCCTGTAGAAGATTTTCTCAGAAAAACCCTCCTTGTTGCCCAGGGTTGGAGCTGTGAATCTCAAATTGTCAGTAGTGCTTCTGTCAGGCCATAAATAACTCACTGTAAAATAAGTTCTCTGCTAGACCTCAGGCAAGGGAAGGATAAAGAAAGTGCTGGTGATGACTTTTTTTACATGCATGGGAAGTTTTCCTCTGAATGCAAACGCGCCATAAACATTTTGTCTGGGTGGTAGTACTGTGGGCAGAACTCACAGATGGTGACTGGAGCAGAGAGGAGCGCGGGCCTCATGATAAGGCAGACGTATCCAGAGGAGGAGATGGGAGAGGGACGCTAAGAATAGCCGAACTTCCCCAAAATCCCTGCCCACGGAGGTATGTGTCACCTTCTGGGGAAGATGTGACGTCTGGCAGAGCCCCCGTGCCCATCCGCTTCCCCTCGCAATCGTGACACAGCACAGCCCTGATTCCTCCAGAGCTTTTCCCTGCCCACTCCTGTCTGCCCTTGCCGTGCTGTCACTGTCCCTCCTGTCACCCCTCTGCTCTGTGGGGACGTGGTGGTGAGCTAGAGGTGTGCGGAAGGACATGAATTTCATATATCAAGGATATTTTTTGCTACAGGGCAGCTCCATAAAAAGATTCACTAATTATATCAAGATGTCATGCGTAAATTTGCTCTTAAAAATACATCTCTGTTCCTTAGCAGGACAGGTCTGTCCCTGTGGTGTTGTTTGTCACAGATGACTTTACTAGATGATCTTTAATAGCGAGATGATCTTTAGGTCCCTCCCAACCCAAGCTACTCTGTGATTTCTAAGAGGTCTCTTAGCTTAGCTGACATGGGTGAGCCTGACTCCTCTGGCTCCTCCGCCCCAAAATGCTTGCTCTGTGACTGCTCTCTCTGCAGTGCTTTGACCTTGATTCACCCCTCTTCCATGGCTCTGGAATGGGTTTTCATTCTGCTGCCTTTTTTTTGTCACTGCCAGCTAATCCTGCTGCACAGGGCCAGCCCAGGGGAAAGGGTCACCGATTTATCAGCAGTGCCAGGCTCTGGTTGGCAGACGGTTGCCAGGGCCAAAGGTGGGCTCAGACACAGTCAAGGAGGTGGAGGTGTGCTTTTCCAGCTGCACCCCAGAGAGGACAGGGACATCTGCACAGGCTGGGCCTGCTGGGTGCTCTGTGAGAGTGTGGAAAGCCCCTAACTGTGCAAACTGTTCATCCCTTGGTGTTCCCCATGAGCCACATGGGCTGGTCTCCCAGCAGAGGAGGGGGTGTCACCATGGCCTTTAAAGTTTGGGACTCCCACATGCCTCAGGAGAGGTCCCCAAGGTGTAGTAGCACTCAACATGAGTTTTTTCCCCTTCTGCTGATCAGAACATACATCCTCAAGAAGAGTCTCAGCCCTTCATCCCTAATTTCTTTCATATTGATTATTCCCCGGCAAGCTCCCTCTGTGCTGCCCACAGTCCTGCACAGCCACTTCTGCCTCCATCCACCCATCCTTAAACCATAAATCATTAGCAGAGGCAAGATAACATCTCTGCCTCTGCCTGTACTTTCAGGTCGCTTGCTTTTTAGTTTCTCTCTTTTTTTTTCTCCTTTTTCCCTTTTCCTTTATAGCTGTGGCAGACTCAGCCAAAGGTCAGCGAGGCAGTGAGCAAGAGGAAGGGGAAAATTGCCTGATGACTGAGGCAGGAATGTCTGTTCCCTTCCCCCTGCAAAGCTTCCTCTCTCCAGCTCCTTTCCCCCCAAATAAAAGCTTATTCACACATCATTAGCTGGCTGGGAGGGGTGAGCGTGGCCACGAGGGCATCAGTGCTGGGTGGGGAGGAGCTGGGGACACGGCTGGGGCACTGAGTGACAATGCCAGCGCTATTTATCGATCGCTGTGGAGGGGTTGGTTTTGTGGGCTGGGAAAGAAAAAAAAAAAAAGAAAAAAAAGACAAGTTCATTTCAGGTGAGGTTGGAGTGATAAGTGCTGGGGTTTGCTGGCTGATAGACCCAGGGCCCATCGCTGTCCTTTGGGAAGCAGGCAGGCCCTGTGCAGGCAAGGCAGTGGGTGTTTAACCATGGCAGAGGAAATGTGGGTCAGAGCTGCCACCTCACCCAGGCAGCCTTTTGGAATAGCTGTGCCCCTTGGCTCAAGCATAGTCCAGCCAAATTCCCCTCCCAGGGGGCTCTGCTGCATCCTCCTCCATCACTTGAGCCTGAAATGGGGGAGAAGGAAGGGACTGCCAATACATCCAACACTGTAATGGCATCTCCCAGGAGCAGAATCCCTACCAAATGAAAAAGTTTAATTTCCATAACGGTTTTGAGAGGTTTGGGGTGAGGTTTGTGCAGGCTGAGAGTGTGTCCTCACAGCGAGGTCTGGCAAGGTCAGCGTTGGGATTTTAGGCAAAGAGAGGGTTTGCTAAGGGAAGCAAAAGGTGAATCCAGCTCTCATTAAAATGGTTTAATGGAGCACACTGTGTTTGGATGGTAGTTTGGACTAAAATACTTGCAGTGGGTGAGTGCGTATTTTACGTTGGAGAAGGGCAATGGATGCCCAAGGTTGGCCCAAAGATCAGTCCTGGAGACAACTGGGAAAAGGATGGAGAGCCCTTTGCAGATGAGAATGAGAGGACTATTGCAGCTCTCAGATCTGGAAAGCCTGGGAAAAGAATAACAAAGCAGAGATGTTAAATAGAAATAAAAGCGCTTTCCTCCTATTCTTCCCTCAGAGCTTCGGGGAATCGAGGGCGAGCTGGAAGAGGGCATTGTTCCTGGGATAAAGGCTTTCCCCAGGGATGGTTATGCTGCAGCCAGGGCACTGTGGGTTTGACCCTTGCCTACTTCCAGACCTGGCTGCTCTCACTTGGGAACAGTGAGAGACCTCAGGCAAGAGGTCTTGCAGGACCAGCATTCTTCCATGAGCCTTTTATTTGGTGAAAGCACTTTTGGCATTATTAGGAAGTTGTTCTGTCTCCTGTGCGTGATGGTCTTAAGCAAGAGTGATGTCCCAGTCTCTCCTTCCAGCCCTACAAGCCCGCTTGACTATGGCCTCAGTTTATTTCACAAAAGCACTCTAAATTTGTCCATGAACATCTCCTTCCAGGATGGTGAGAAGTGAACATGCTGACATCTTTCCTGCTCCAAAGCCTCTGCCCCTTGTCCAAGCACCAAGGACCATGCTGAGCCATGCTCCAGCAATGCTTCATGTTGCATGTCTTCCAAAACCAACTAAAACCAAGAGAAGAGCCAAGGTGCTTTGGTTCTTGCAGCCTGGCCATATTTCTTCTTCTCTGTGGCCTTTGGCAGAGTCAGCAGAATGGAGAAAATGGGTGGTTAAGGCAAGGAAGCAGCAAATGTCAGCTGAACCATCAGAGCCCTGTGCGCAGTGCAAGAAGTGCCCCGTGGCTACTGAAGATGTGGACATAATAAATATTATTATTTGCCATCTATTGTTCACTGATTGTCACCACTTTTGCCTTCCCCAAGCACAGTTGGAGCTGTCTGTCCCTCATCCAGCTCTGTGCTCCCATGTCCGGGTGTCAGCAGGGTGGCCCTGGGCCGCCCCAGCTCGGTGCCCTCCCAGGTTCATCCCCTGGTGCTGCTGGGGAGGGGGAACATTAGGACTGGATCCCGAGGGGCCCAGCCCAGTTTTAGGTGACGTCTGAGGTCTGCAGGGAAGGAGGGATCACACCCAGTTGATGGGTGTTCTTGGGAGGTTTGCCTCCCCTGCTGTCTGTCTCATCCTCAGTGGAGGTTGTTGGGACACCAACCCAGGAGGTGCCCCTGGGGCTGGGAGCTGCCACCTCCCTGCCAGCCCCTGCCAGGAGCAGCCACTTCCAGCCCCGGTGGTTGGTGCCAAGTGCTGCTTTGGATGCATTTGTTTGTTCTTACAATGCCATTTAGCAGCCAGGTAACCTGAGCAGTTGCCTATGGCAGCAGAGCAGGGAGGTGGAAAAACTGGCTCGAGGGACTCAGGCTCAAGGTGATGCCATGTGGCAGTAATGCCACTGTGGTCTCCCAAGGCACCTCACCAGCTGGTGTCCCCCACAGGGAGGGCTCTCCCCCTCTCACTCCCCATAATAACCCCATGCCACCCATCACCCATGTCACTGTGCTCTTCTCCTGCACAGGGCTGATCTTTTGTTGCAAGTTGTAAGTTTCTTCTTGACATTTTGCTTCACCCCACTGAGGTCCCTCTCATTGGCAGCCCTTTGAATACATTTCAGTACATCCCAGACTTGCTGTCACTTTCAAACTTCATAAGATTGCACTCCTTATCTCCTCCAAGTCACAGATAAGGATGCTAAATAGGGCAGGTCCTGGGATAACAACTTGGTATTTGTTATTATTCCTGGCCTTCAGGCAGAGTTGGGTTGGAACCCAATGGCTACAACCCTCTGAGCCCAATCATCCAACCCATTTTTTACCCATCTGGTTGTCCTGGCTTGGAGACAAAGGGACTGGATATCAGGGGTGACAGGGAGCTGCCTTGGCACCATCCCACTCTGAGCCTTGGCTGGGGCAGGCTCAGAGCAAACCCCAGGAAGCAGCTCATCACAGAAAGGCTAATTAAACTGCAAAACTTTGTGCAGGAGGCTGCAGGACCAATTCATAGAGATCCCTCCAGCTTGAGAGGGTTGTTGCTTCTGAGGCTGTGTGCCCCAGGGGTATCCCCTTCAGAGGGATGCAGTCACTGGCCTGACCCAAGACAGATGATTTTGGGGTCTCAATAGCAGCCCTGGGGCAGCTCCCAGGCGCTGTGAATCAGCAGGGATCAGACCCAGCAGGCTGGCAGCAGGCAGGACAGTTGCTTCTCTGCAGGAGTTGTCTCCTACCTCCAGTCTGGTTGGCAGAGACAGTCCCATTTCAGCATCGTTTAAAATCTTGGCACGCTCCCATCGCTTCCCTGCCTTGGTACAGGCTGCTGACTGAAAGCCTCGGGGTGGTGGTGCAGGGAGGATAAATACTCCCTGTCTAATTGCCTTCCCCCTACGTCTGAGTCTGCGGTGCAGCGTGTAGACGGGTATCCACTCCCCTCCCTTCTCTCAGTGCCTGTTATCTCCTGGGGCCATGCTGCGTAATTTAGCAAAATATTCTAACACAGTAATTAACGTCTGAACTTCAAGAGGGCACTGCCTTTTCACTGTCTCCTTCAGAGGAAGAAAAAGGAAAACCTTCCCGGCTGCAGTCGGATGAGCGGGGAGGGTGGTGCTCTTTGGAAAAGAAAATTGTATCTTTTAACGTGGGTTGTGTTTTGTTAATCACTCTCACTTTTTAAAAAGCATCAGCCTTTTGAGTTTGAAAAAGGGTCTTTGACAGTATAATGAGATGCTAGGATTTTTAATATTACTCTCCGAGTCAGAGAGTGAAACAGAATTTTTGCTTTATCAAATGAGCAAAGGCACCTAGGGCCTTAGATCATGACCCCACACCACACTTCCACTGAGGAAGCTCCATGAGGCCAGATCTGAACAGAGAAAATATGTCTTTTACGAAGAAAGAGACTTATATCCTCACAGAAGTCCCCTTCTGGGGATGTATGTTCTGCAAAAAATCAAAGGTTTGGTCTCCAGTCCAGTGGGGCTGGGACAAACTGGGAAGTGTTTTGTGTGGGGAAAGGATGGAGGAGGAATGAGGAATGTGGGCATGGGAGGGAAGGGATTTCAGAGAATGAGTGAAAAGGGGGTACTGGGGCTCAGGGCCACTGGGAGGAAGGAGAAATGAGGGGAACAAATGGGCAGTTGTCTTGGGAGTCCAGGAGATGTGGAAGACATGGAAGGTCTGGGAGGAAGGTCTGGGATTTGGAGCAAGTGGGGCATGTTGATGTAAAGGGGATATGGACTTGCAGAGCCATGACAGGAGGCAGAGTGTAGAGAGCAAAGAGGAAGGGTGGATGCCTGTCTGTAGGACCACGCAGGGCAGGGGTGGATGTCCCTGTAACCTCTGTGCCTGCCATACATTAAAAAATAATTAGCCATGCAAAAAGCTCCCACATCCCCAGACCCCCATAGCTGTGCTGGCAAAAATGCTCCTATGAATGCAGCTTGTTTGGGAAAAAAAAACTATTTCCTTTAATCCTGGTCATTTTGATCCAAGGGCATAGTTAAGGTGGAGGAGGTCAGGTGTTATCTGGGAGCAGATGAGGACGGGCTGAACCAGGGAGGGCTGCCCAGTGTAAGCCCATCTGCCCTGTTGAGTATTGTATGTGCAGGAACATATTCTTGGAAAGCCACAGGACTCATTCAGTCCCAGCACCAAAACCGTGGTGTTGTATCTTAAATAGAGGAGGGAAAATGCCACCCTCGTTTCTCTGGGACCCGCGGAGAAGTCAGAGGAAGCAATTTGTGCAGATAAAGAAGTGAAGTCAGATACCATCTCACAGGATGGTCCCTCCTCCTCGCGTGGCTTTGTTTTTCTCCCTCGCCCTCCGTACCAGGCATTGTTAGTTCCCAAAAACCCTTTCAATGGGATGTAAACACAACTATTTGCGTCTGCCGCCGCCGCCGCTGCGCGCTCGCTGCCTGTGCAGAGCCAGGAAAGCGCAGAGCCTCCGGCCAGCCAGGGTGGAGCCCGCTGCAATCAAGCGCCATGGTCTCGCCGCTGTTTCTTTCCATGTTTTGTGTTTCCCCGGGACCCTTGGGATGAGATCACATCCTCCTCTCCCAGGGTTATTATGTCTTCGGACGGGCAGGATGAAGCCGGTCGTCTGGGTGGCTTGAACTCCCCGTGCACCCAGACCGGGTGGCTCTGCTCCATCTGTCCTGCTCACCTTCGGGTCCTGGAGGTCCACCTCCAGCCAGGGGATGTGTAACCACCAGGCTACTGTTGGATTGCAGCGTCTGGGTTGATGAGTGACCAAATTTTCTTCATCATTGTCTCCAGTAATTGCCTCTTAATGGTTTCCATCTTCTCAGGAATTTCTTCTGCCTGTTCCAGATCCGGGGAGAGAGAGTGTCGTGTTTCATGGTTTCCCTTGCCTACAGTGGAAAGGAGTAGGAGGAGTTTCCCACGACTGGGTACAGGATTTTGTTCCTCTGGCCTTAATTCAATTTGCTGTTAAGTATCTCTGAGTTCCTCAGGAGCCTGACAAGGAGGATAACCAACATTTTGGTTTACTCAATGCAATAAACAAACTAATCTCTTCTTACCATCCTCCCAGGGAGTCCTGGTTGTGTAGTAGGAGAACAGAAATCCCCCTCTGAGCTGAGGGGAGCACGTCAATGCCAAAGGAGTTGGTGCCACCAAAACTCATTTAGGTTGCCCAAAGTGTGTTAGAGAAAGTGTCTGCTATGGCCATGGCTCTGGTGCAGCCGTGCTGGGACAAGCAGTTCAGCACAGAGCTCCTTGCCCCCTGTGCCCCTTCATCTGGGCAGCTGCCTGTGGGATCAGCAGTGCCCTGTGCTGGTGAACTTTTCCTAAGGAAGCAGCAGGAGCTGCTGTCAGACATTCTCACCCAGGCCGAGACCATGACATCCCATCAGGAAACTGGGAGAAGAGTTCCCTGCATGAGACACGTGGTCTGGTGGCATCTTGTGCATCTTCTGTAGCCTTGAAGACTTCCCAGATCCCCAGAGATGTGTGAGCAGAAGGGAATGGGGAGAGAAGCACCATTGCTAGTGGAAGCAGCTGACACAGACTGCCTCTCACAGCTCAGCTGTGTTTTTAAATTCCAACAAATCACATTTTGGAGCATGGCAGAGCCTGTGCTTTGTGCAGAGATCAGCACAGGCAGATCCATAAGGGAAAGGTTTCCCCCAAAACTTTGTGTTTGGGCAACCTCAGCATCAAATGGGTGAGCAGAAACTATTTCACCTATGCCTGTGAGCTTCTAGAAGTCTATTTCCATGTGCTCACTTGTTCCTTCCCCAGAGAAAGTCAGTCTCATCTGACTTCCCTCACTTCCAGAGGGGGACTCAGTACCCCTTTAGAGGGGGTGGTGCTGGCACAGCTTGTTGGTAGGCACAGGATGACTCAGCTGACCTTCTGATGTCCTGGGTCAAGGAACTGATGGTAGCAAATTGTAGAAATCCTGAAACTGGCCCTGCGGTGCTGCCTTTTGCAATCACTCATCCCCACAACCTTGTTTGTACTTTGCATGTTCCCAAGTCTTGGCTGTTTTCACCATCCTGCGTCCTGAGGAGAAGTGGAGCTGTACCATTGCCTGTGTCTCAGAGAGGTGTGTGACTCTCCCCGTGCAGAGCCATGCAGTCCCATGGATCTCAGGCATCTTCCTTAAAGACTTGTGACAGTAGGTCAATAGGAGGCTGCTGGAAAGGCAGAAAATTGCTATTGATGTCTGTCTGCAGAGAGACCATGAAGCAGAATTGGCCTGGGCTCCCACCTAGCAGACCATGGGGATTCCCGGAGGTTTTGGGAGCTGGAGTTCCCCAGCTGTGGTCCATTAGAGCACTAAGGCTGCCTGCAGAGCTGTGTTAGCACCTAAACTGCACTGTCAGATATAGGGGATGGTCACAGAACCACGGAATGCTTTGGTATGGAAAGAGGATTTAAAGCTCATCCCATTCCACCCCCTGCCATGGTCAGGGACACTTTCCACTAGCCCAACTTGCTCCAAGCCCTGGGATAGGGGGCTCCAAGCTCCAAGTCCAGCCTGTCCTGGGACACTTCCAGGGATCCGGGGCAGCCACAGCTTCTCTGGGAAACCTGTGCCAGGGTCTCACTACCCTCATTTAAACAAGTCCTTTCATCTATTTAGTCTGAATCTCCCCTTTTTTAGATTAAAACTATCACCCCTTATCCTGTTGCTGCAGTTAACTTAGTCCTAAAAAAAGTTTTAAGACTAAAAACTTTGTTGTTATCTTTTTTATAAGCTCCCCTCATAAGGGGGTGTCCATGATGATCCCAACCACAGAGCTGGAACAGATCCATCTGTCAGAGGACCAAGTCCATCATGGCCCTTCCCAAGGCACTTTCTGGTTAAAAGCAGGACTGGGAAGCACCATCTCTCCCACACTTCCAGTACAGTTTGTCCACTCTGCTTAAGCTCCAAGTGGCACAAATAACTGATATTCCTGAAGGAAATGTGTCTCCCTTTTCCCCCTGGCCTCGCTCCACACCAGCAGCGAGCCGATTGCTGCGCCTGGGCCATGCGTCTGCAGCACGCTGGTTCCCCTCAGGTCATGCTCCACAGTCCCTGGGAGGGGGGAACACTGTGAGGCACCTCCTGGTGACCCAGGCGTGTATGAAAAGCATACCTGTGGGCAGGCTCAGCCCCGAGGCTGCCGGGGTGTCTGTGCCTGTTGCCACTGGAGCCGTGAACCCGAGATGCCCGTCAGGGAGAGCGGCGCGTGGGCTGCGGTCAGCCCGGCTTTCCCTGCCTCTCATCCCAGCCTCTCCCAGTGGCTCTGCGTGGATATTTTCCAGGTTTCTTGTGCTTTCACGCTGGAGTCATCACCGAAGCGTCATGAAACGCTGCATGCTAAGGGGTAGTTAGTGGCCAGCATTGCTTATGTGTCGTTTTGCAAGCGATATCGTACACAGTAATTAGCACTGTGCCTTGCAGGAGAAATATCATTGCATCTGGAAAGGATAATGCGTGTGTTGGGCTGCTCCCACCCCATCTCCTGGGGAGAGTTGCTGAAGAACACAATTAAACCTGCGTGGTTTAGTGATAAGGGGTGGTGGGACGGGTTCTCCTGTCCTCCTCGTGGTGTGGGCACCCCTGAGAATACCAAGTAAGCACTTCAGCTTCTCAGCAGGCCAGGTGATCTCAGAAAGCAGATAGTAAACCCAAGTATTTGGGGTGAGTCCCAGTGTGTTCACTTTGTGGTTTGCTCCTGGTGCCCTGCTCCCCATACACAAGCATCTCCTGCTGCTCAGCAGGACCAAGCTGGTGTGATGAGGCATAGCTGCAGTTTTAGGGCTCCTTTGGTCCTTCAGCTGTGGCTGTGTGTCCACCTCGTGTGGCTTATGATGCTTACCTCTGCAGAGATGTAAAGAGAAGGCTCTGAGGCCATGGAGGCCGGGGGAGATGGGTCCCAATAGCACACCATGGATGCCAGTTTTGCTCAAGAGCCACCTTGCAAGGCACTGCAACTCACCACAGCACGCAGCACTTCCAGGAGCAGACCCTAAAACTTAGTTTGGGTTCCTTATGCAAATGTCTAGCACCCAGAGCCCACCTGGGCACGCTGGCTCTGCAGAGGACCTTGTCCAGTGCTCATGTCTCCAAGTGACACAGAATTTTGAATGAGAAGGTGCCTGATACCTCACACCAGTCTGCAAGGCAGTGAGTCCAGCACCAGAAACAAAAGTGAGAAGCCTTTCGCAACTGAGTCTGGGTATTATATGACTGGCCGGGCAGATTCTGGCATGCAGCCTCCTCTCTTAGGAAATCAAGCAGACTCTTTGTCTGCTCTCCAGCAGGAACTGCTGCTTTCATTGCCCAGCTTAGCCCGATACAGGGGAAACCGGCTGGAGAGCAAAGGGAAGTTTTTCTCGCAGACAGCCCCAGCCTCCAGGGGATGATTACAGGTTAAACTGAGGAGCTCGAGAGTCCCAGCTCACCTGCCCTCTTGTCTGCCTCATGCTGCTCTTTCAGATCCCTCATCCACGTCCATCAGCTGGTTTGAGCCCTGTGGGAACCTGGTGGAGAGGGAAGGGATGGTGCCCACAGTGGGATTTGGGCAGAGGCATGCAGCAGGGAGGAGCAGCTATAAATAGTTAAATAAATAATAATTCCAATGTGGGAGTGCTCATTTAATGGGTATAGAGTGTTTACCTTAAAATATTTTAAGTAAATATGAATTAGAGTGCAAACAGTGAATGCAATTGGCTGGGTGGTCACACAAGTGCTGGGACTTTAGGGCTGTGATTTCTGTGGAGCTCTCAAAACATTTTCACTCTTTTTTCTCTTTTTTTTTTTTTTTTTGCAGCCCTGGTCAGGTCTGACTCAGGGGTGACAGAGCTTTGGGAATCACTGTGCTCTGGCTGAAGGAACCACCCCAGTGCTTTGAGTGCCTGGTGCTCACATGGGGCACCATCAGTGGGCATGAAATACCCTTTGAGAAATACAAGCAAGTTGTCATTGATGGGTGAGGACATCCATGGTGGGACCCCAGGCAGCGCAATCCTTGCAGTCAACAAGGTTCAGTGCCCACACCAGGCTCCCTGATTTCCTCATGCTCTGTCATGCAGGGCTCAGAGGCAGACAGTGCCTACAGCCCAGCATGCTGCAAACATGGTCAGCAACACACAGAGAAACAGTGGCACCGTTCTGATCCTGCAGGCTTCAGTCCATTGCACTGATGCAGGTGGCTGGCAGCCATCTGTGGCCATGGATTTGGGCTCTGGCTCTCCAGAGTAGCAGCAGATCTCCCTGCTGGGCTGTCCCTCATGCCCAGGGATGTCCTGGGCTTGGTGGGAGGCTGTGGGCCTCCCCAGCCTGCCTGTCTCAGGCAGAGGCTCACCTGTAGTGCCCCAGAACTGGTATCCCTTGGTAGCCTATGGAGCAATGGAGCATGTGGTATCTGGGTGGGCAAGGTGGGGCACATGGTGCCTTGGAGGGATGGAGCTGGTGGATCCTGGGTGGATGAGGTGCAGTGCATGGTACCTGGATGGACAATGTGGAGAGCACATGGTGTCTGCATGGATAAGGTGGAGCACATGGTGTCTCTATGGACAAGGTGGAGCACATGGTGTCTCTATGGACAAGGTGGAGAGCACATGGTGTCTCCATGGACAAGGTGGAGCACATGGTGTCTCCATGGACAAGGTGGAGAGCACATGGTGTCTCCATGGACAAGGTGGAGCACATGGTGTCTCCATGGACAAGGTGGAGAGCACATGGTGTCTCCATGGACAAGGTGGAGCACATGGTGTCTCCATGGACAAGGTGGAGAGCACATGGTGTCTCCATGGACAAGGTGGAGAGCACATGGTGTCTCCATGGACAAGGTGGAGAGCACATGGTGTCTGCATGGATAAGGTGGAGCACATGGTGTCTCTATGGACAAGGTGGAGCACATGGTGTCTCTATGGACAAGGTGGAGAGCACATGGTGTCTCCATGGACAAGGTGGAGCACATGGTGTCTCCATGGACAAGGTGGAGAGCACATGGTGTCTCCATGGACAAGGTGGAGCACATGGTGTCTCCATGGACAATGTGGAGAGCACATGGTGTCTCCATGGACAAGGTGGAGCACATGGTGTCTCCATGGACAAGGTGGAGAGCACATGGTGTCTCCATGGACAAGGTGGAGCACATGGCTCCCTGATGGACACATTAGAGCACACCCATTCTCCTTGTTCAGCCAAGTCACATCAGATGAAGATGAGGTGTCCATGAGGGCAGTGTGAAGTTGGAGGTGCCTGCCCAGGGCCAGGGGTAGGATGTGTTCACTGTTTCATCACAGGTGAGACTGTTCCTCATTACCAAGTACCTGAGCACTTGACAGGGACATGTTCATCCTCACAAACACCTTCTGAGGTAGGGAGGCATGTCCCAGCCCTGTGTGTGGGAGCTAGGGTAGGGAAGTTGCAGCCTTTCCATGACCACATATCCTAGGCAGGGAGAAGGATCACTGAGGAGACCATGGCAGAGGAAGGGCTGGAGTCAATCCTAACTAGTTTCAAGCTTTCATTTTTGTGTTATGTTCTTTACTAAAGAACACCAAAAATAAGAAAGGTGTTGTTAAAAGGTATTGTCTGTTACTTTATTTGCAGCCCTGCTTCATGCCATGCTCATGAGCTAAATAGCCCAGGAGGGAATATCTGGACTACTGCCTGTTTATATTTTTCCCTAACTGATATTTTTTTTTCATTGTTAGTGTTGGGTTTAAAATAATCTCGTGTTTTCTTGTGAGGAATCCGAACCGTTTGTGAGAACTTATCTCAGAGCACATGGCTTGGGCTTAACTAACATTTTCCAAACAACTTAGGAGAAAGATAAACTGGGGGGTGGGGTAGAAAAAAAAACCTGTTGGATGATTTGAGAAACCCTGGCTGAAGCTTTGGCTAAGGAGAGGGACAGAGTGCTCAGTGAGATGCTGTGAACACCATCCTCAAAGCAAACAATCTGCTTTCTGCTGAAAACAGGAGACAAAGCTCTGAGAGCAGTGGTAGTTCCTTGTGTTGCCTCTTCTTTCCCCCATCTGTTTTCCAGCCAACGTGGAGCTGGTAAACAGACATTTATTTGTAGAGGGAAGGAAGCATGGAAAAACAAGAATGGGACAGAGAGATGGTAAGGCCTAGAGTCACAATTCTGATTTTAACTAATGGATGTGACTTTGGAGTAACATTTAGTTACCCTGAGCGATTTTTATATGGGCAGTTTTAATCAGTTCAACTGCTTTTAAAAAGTCTACTTCTCTCTAATGAATGTCAGATTATAGTGAAGCCAGTTTTCCCATCTTTTTTCTTTTGCTTAGTGATTACTGCACACAGGGATTAGCTCAGGGTCATCAGGGCTTGTACTTTGCAAAGTGATGGGGTGGAAGTAGCTGTGAGTGTTGCCAGTACCTGTAACTGTCATACAGATGAGAACAAAGGAAAATCCATATTTTTGTTCCCGTTTTGAGGATCCTTGCTCATGGTTTCAGTGTTTGTGGGGTGAGACATGCTGAGCTCCTACACTTTGCCATTGTCAGATGGAGCTGTTGACACTTGCTACACACCCTGAGTCTGAACCAAGACAGATGAGCATCATCCTGCACTGTCCTGTGCCATGCCCAACAAGATTTTGGGTTTTTCCTCAAAGCTACTCCTGCTTGCAAGCTTGTGTTTGTAACTCGGAGTTCATGGAGAGAAGAGCAGGGTTGGATTTGGGCACCTGGAACTCCGTAGTTTCATTGGCACCCCTGCCCCTGCAGCACTGTGTAACCAGCCTAGAAGGAGCCATATTAATTACAGTGAATTGGATGTAGCTCAGACACTTTTGTGGCTGTCAGAAGTGTCCCCATGGGGATGGAGAGGTTCAGGGATGGGTGGCAGAGCCCTTCCTTTCCAAACAGCCACTCCTAGGTCTGTGCTACTCCAGTGTTGTTGACTGATGGCTGCATTTATTCCCTGTGCGTGTGAAATGAGTGTTTTCTCACTGCCTGCCGTGGGATAAAAAAAGCAATGTAACCTAAACAAAATCTATTATGAAAGTTGTTAATCTAAATTTTACCCCATGTTTTGTCACTGTTTATTTTAACTTTTTGTATGGACAATCTGTTTTCTTCCCTTCTTCTGATTTTGTGTCCTTTCTCCTGGAAGTGTCAAATGCCAAGCAGGACGAAGACATAGAAAGTTGTAAGGGAGGAGGAGGAGGAAGAAGATCATGCATTCCTCACTGTTTGTCTCTTCTGTCTTTTGCAGTTGTTGCAATCTCAGGATGTGAAGGAGGATGCCGTGCTTTGCTGCTCCATGGAGGTAGGGAAGCACCTCTACACCTGCCCTGATTTCATTGCTTTACCCCTTCCGTCCTTGCCCATGCATGTGTCAAGCAGCTGTTGGATGTTTCCAGACCCAACAGCTGTGTGGCCTCTGTGCATTTTGGAATGATCAGATGGATTGGGTTGGAAGGGACCTTTGGAGGTCATTTAGTCCAACCCATCTGCAATGATCTTGAACACTTTCCATTAGGTTGCTCCCAGCCCCATCCAGCCTGGCCTGGGGCACTGCCAGGGATCCAGGGACAGCCACAGCTGCTCTGGGCACCCTGGGCCAGGGCCTGCCCACCCTCCCAGCCAGCAATTCCTAATTCCCAATGTGCCAAAATCTGTGCCTGCCCTCTGGCAGTGGGAGCCATTGCCTGGGTGCTGTCCCTGCCTGCCTTGTCCCCAGGGGCTGTGCAGCTCTCCTGGAGCCCCTGGAGGCCCTGGCAGGGGCTCTGAGGTGTCCCTGGAGCTTCTCTGGTGCAGCTGAACAGCCCCAGCTGTGCCAGGCTGGCTCCAGAGCAGAGGGGCTCCAGCCCTGGCAGCAGCTCCGTGGCCTCCTTTGGCCTCACTCCAGCAGGTCAATGTCGTTCTGTTCGGAGGAATCCAGAGCTGGATTCAGGATCCCAGGTGGGGTCTCACAAGAACAGTTCAGGTAGAAGACCAGTGTGATATGAGAGCCCTTGAGACTCTTGTCACTGGGCTCCTGATGCATGTAAATGGATGCAGAAGTTTGGTACCTGGGGTCCTGTCACAATATTATATCATCCTGGTTCCTTCAGATCTCACCCTCCATTCAGTTTTTAACACAGAAATGGCTGTATTGGAGCAAAAGCTGCCCCGTGACTCACTGTGCTCAGCAGCAGTTTTTCAGAGAAGGAAATGACTGGACATGGCACTCAGTGCTCTGGTCTGGCTGACACGGTGGTGATCAGGCACAAGTTGGACTCAAAGACCTTGGGGGCCTCTTCCAACCTAAGTGATTCTATGATTCCATGAATTATAGCAGAGTTCCTATTAGTTACTTTTTCTTGGGAAGTGATGGCCCCATGGGGACAGATTCCTTTCTTGCACAGAGCAGTTGAAGTTGCAGCTTGAATAGTTAAAATTCAGCAAAGCAGGTGAGGAGGCGGATTTGATTTTTAAGGTGAGGACTTTGGGGAGCTCTGCTTTAGGGAGCCTCCCACAGACTCATCACTGTCCACCCCAAACTTGGACCTTTTCTGTGGAACCTCCTAGGGCTTGTGCTACTCAATGGAGGCTCTCCAAGGAGTAATTGTTTTAGAAAAAGCCCTTGGCTGTCTCCAGCAAAGCAGCACGACAGGTATAAATGCAGATCTCGGCAGGGCAGGATTTGTTATGCACACAGGCGCGTTCTCCTTATTCCAGCTAATGACTGGGAGTCACTGGGAGCTCTGAATCAGCGAGTAAATGAAGGGCCAGGTAGAAGGCAGGAATACCACATCACAGCCTGCACTTTGTTTTGACAATAGCATGATTTTTAGGTGGGATTTTTTTTCTTTTTTTCAAAAGCAATCCGTCGCTGCTGCCTTTGAAGTCAGTGGGAGCTGAACCATTCACTCCTCCAGCAGCTTGGTGCAGATGCTTTTGAAAACCTCACCCTTCGTGTTCAGCTCTTGGAGCCTGCTGCTGAGTGGTTTTGGTTTTCTAAAGCCATGACGCCTTTAACCTTGCCTGCACCAGGAAGGGCAGAATCGAAGGGACGGGAGAGGTGTCTGTAAAAAGCCAGAGGGGTGTTTTAACATCACAGAGTGGTAGAATCCAATCTCAAGCTAGAAGGGACCCACGAGGATCAGTAATCCATGGCTGACCCCTTCTTCTCCCGACAGCTGCAGAGCACCGGCCGGCTGCTGGAGGAGCAGCTGCCTGAGATGATGACGGAGCTGCTGGCGATAGCACGCGACAAGATGCTGTGTCCCTCCGAGTCCATGCTGACCAGGTCCCTGCTGCTGGAGGTCATCGAGCTGCACGCCAACAACTGGAACCCCCTGACGCCCACCATCACGCAGTACTACAACAAGACCATCCAAAAACTGACGGCTTGAGGGGCAGGGCAAGGTGGGGTGGTAAGGGACAAGAAGAAGAAGAAGAAGAAGAAGAAGAAGACTGCACCTTGACAGGACCCGGCAAGAGCTTTTCTGATTTAAATCCCCCAGCAGACCAAACCCCAGCATGCTCGAGAATACATTCGTGGGGTGGGGAGGGAGCAGCATGTTTCTTTTTCAGCCGCCTCGCCAAGTGCCACCCCTCCTCCCTGCCGTGGTTTTGTTTTAGGGGTTTCTTTTTCTGAACTCATTGCTCAAGCAGCAGCAGCGCATCCCGCCGGGTTATTGTTTGGCTTTCGAAAGAAGACAGAGAATTTGGAAAAGGAGGGGAAAAAAAAATAATCTAAGTGGGGGCTAGTATTGTTTTCACGCCGTCCTCCTGCCTTGCCCTGGCCAACTGGCAGGAGACAGCACGCAGCAGATGTCTCGGGAGGACAAAGCCAGGCACACACTACACCAGACGCTCATAATTGATGGCTTTTGTCAAGCGGGGCTTGCGTTAGGTCCCCCCCTCCTTCTCTTGTTTTCGACTTTCTGTGTGTTCCCCCCACCTACCCGCCACCCCTTCAGAGGCAGATTGGAGAGCGGGACGACTTTCTTACTTGCACTGGGTTTCCTTTTCCTCGAGCGTTGGTAATTTCCTCTTATCTTATTGTATTGTTGGACGGACAGTTGTGAGCAGCTCGGGGACGGGGAGAGCAGCGCCTTCCCTTGAGCTGGGAAACAGTTTATGTGAAGATGCTGAAGCAGAAGGAGTGTTTTAAAGGAGTCCTAAAGCCACTGCAGAAGTTACATAGCCACCGTCATCTTGCCAGTAACCTCCTCGGTGGATTGAGAAACGTGTCCTTTGAGCTGGGGGCTCTAAAAACAGGGGATTCTGTGGCTCTTGCTGTTCAAGTCGCCGTTATTCCTCAGCCACTATAATCATTTAACTTTTTTTGTAATAATTTTTTTTTCCATTGAAGGAGTGCTTTATTGTTATTACTGTCATGGTTGTAATTATACATTTAAATCCAGGCCTGTTATAGTTGGGCCTAATAATGTACAGGGCAAGGGAGAAATGAAGGTTTGATGTTTTTTGGAGGCTGGTAAAGAAAAGACAAGCAGCATATAGCAAAAAAACAAAAAAAGGAAAAAATAAGAGGGAAAAATAGGAGAAGCCAAAAATAGAAGTTTGAGCCTGGCTTCTAACTAGCTGAATATGCTATCCAGCGTTCCTAGGTGTGTGCAGTGTGCTGGAGCAGCTCTGTCCCATGCTCGGTGTGAGTGGCACAGTGCCATTGAGGGATGGGGGACATGTCCAGACAGGCAGGGTGTGCTCGGGGATCCCCAGGGGGCTCCAGGATCCCCTCATGGCTCCTGGCTGGAGCATCCCAAGGGAGAGGACAGCTGTGGGGAGGTGGGGAGGTGCCACCCAGAGGGTGAGAGGCTGGTCTGGGGCCAACACCTGAATCATGAAGAAGACACGGTGGGCTCCTATTTGCTGATCTAGCAACACTTTGACTTAGGAAATCCCTCCAGGTGGTTTTTCTAGTGAAACCTAGCGAGGATGCAGGCTGCCCCATCCTGCCTGCAGGAGCCAGGGAAGGCATGATGCCATCAGCTCATCCTGGCTTCTTCTCACTGTTCAATTTATTCCTTTTATGGTAAGAGAATTTATGCCACAGGGATGGCACACACAGACCCCAGACCAGGCAGGCTGAGCCTGAGCTCAGCAGCTCAAACCCGTTTTTCCAAGCAAAACATTGCATTTCTGGTGGCTTGTAAAGAAGAGAGATTTCACCCCAACCTCCTTGGATGTTCAGTATGTTCTTGGGTGCCTTATGAATGTGTTGGTCTGTCTGCGATGGGGAGGAAGCTTTTGCTGCAACATTTAAAGGGCAGAAATTTTCAGCAGAAAATGCATTGCAGTGGGGTGAGCATCGTGATGCTGCAGTTCAACATTACCTGAATTTCCGTCTGGTTGTCTGCTGATCCAGTTTTCATTCTGCACCTGGAGCAAGAGGAGCTGGAAAGAGGAGCTTCAGTTTTCCTGCCTGCCTAGAAAGCAGCAAAATGATTGCTGAGTTCACTAGAACTGCCTGGAAGAACTAACTTTTGCTTCACTTATTCGAGCCCAGGAGCTTCGCACAGTGAGGGCGCCTTGCGTTGGGTCAGCTTCATTAGTAGCAACGTGGTTTGATAGTGTTAATGAGCAGATGAACTTCATTAGGACGGCAAAGCCCATCAGTATTACAAGGCTCAGGGCTGTGCCCATCGCTCTTTGTTTTTTCTGCTCCCTGAATTCTCAAGGAGTGGAGGAGAAGGGGATATTACACCCATCACAGTGCACTCAGGCAGAGTGTCAGTCTTCTGGGAGAAGGCCTGAAAAATAGTTTTGTCTTGTTGTTTGGTCTTTTTTTTTTTTTTTTTTTTTTTTTTTTTTTAAGAACAGCAAAGTCCTATAGCAGGGACAGAAACCTGATGGTTTGGGGTGCCAGGGATCCTGCCAGCAGTGATCCAGACTGCCACTCTGGCCCCTGCAGCTTCTCACTCCCCACAGAATTTTTTCTTGGGATGTAGTGAAAGAAGAAAAAAGAAAATAAAAACACAGATAATTGGGGATTTTTTTTCTAAAAACTTGAATTTTTCACCCATCAGTGCATCAGGAGGCATTCAGAGTCAAAGTGTAAGCCACAGGGCAGTATTTATCCTAAAGCATTTCCCTACCCCTGCCTGCTGTGAGAGCTTATTCAATTTTCTCATTGTGGGGCAATCCTGAATCCCCCACTAACCAGGCTTGGCCCATGACTTTCCCTTCCAACACTGGAAATGAAGAACTTTCATGTGAAATCCGTCGTTTTGTAATGTCTTGCCATTTATCTCTGCTATTAGCATACGTTCATCCAGCCATTAACTGCTTTGATACATCAGTCACTCTGTTGATGTACAAGATTCAAAATATTGACCAAAAATGGGGGTTTCTCCCCAAAAATTACATGCTGCCAGTGGTATCTTTCTGAAGTCCATCATCAGGAACCCGGCAGACACATGACATCATTCACCAGGGTACTGTGTTGGGAAAAGAGGTACCATGAGGACATTTGATGGGCAGGATGGGGAACAGCGCTGGGGAAATTTTTGGGGTGAAAGCACCTGGGGATCCTGGAGTGTTTTCTTCTCTCTCTTTCATTTTTTTCTTTTTTTTTTTTTTTTTTTTTTAATCTTTTGGCTTACTTTGCAAACGATCGCCAAAGAGCGTAATTCTCCAAAATGTATTTTTGGGTGCAAAGCCACCAGTTACATCTCTCTAAATCAGCCAGATTCCATCTTTGCTGTTCAGTAAAAGTATTTGTGTGGGGTTTTACTGCATTGTCCCCATACAACTACTGTCAGCAAAGGGGGAAAGCAAAGCCCTCGGGCCAAATGTGTGTGGGGCCAAACCTCAGGGTGGTGTGGTGGCTGCAGCAGCATCACCTCTGTGCCCATTTCCCTGGGATGCAGAGCAGGTTTGCTGACACCCTGCCAGGCTCCCCAGGTTATTATTCACCTCAAAATTCCTGGTAAAAAAATCTTTCCAAACTGGTGAGTTTTGCTACGCAGAAAGTGACTTGCTTGGTTTCCCCATGAGGGATTCCACTGCTGTTCAGAGAAGTCTCGTGTATATGGAGGTGAAACAAAAATGGGGAGAAAAAAAAGTAGGAAAAAAGAAAAAGTAAGTGATTTGCTTGGTTCCCCTCTTCCCCTGAAGGAGATTAATTAGTATCTATTCTTGGCATGATTGATGGCTTTGAAAGAAAACTTGTCAGAATAACTTACGATTTATTTTCGTGCTTATTTTTATAACACCCCTCATTTGGAAATCTCTCAAAATCTTAAATATGATTTTTTTTTTAATTTCTCTGCTGGGTATTTTATGGCTTTACACTAATTTTGCTCTTCTTGGTGATAGCTATTAAGCAGTCCTGGTGATATTTTCAGTATTTTTTCAGAAGAAATTATACTAAGGGTTGCTAAGTCCGCTGTCTATAGCCAAGGGAGCTGCGGTGTCCTGCAGAACACAGAGTTAATGCTAGCAAATTTTTTTTTATGTATTTATTTGCATTTGAAAAAGCAACATTTTTAATTTAATCATATTTGTTAAACTAAGCGCTTTAAAAAATTTTTAAAAATCAAAAAAAAAAAAGGAAAAAGGTTTTGGGGAGAGTAAAGACTAGATATTCATACTTAGAGAAATCACAAACTCATCATTTTCAGCATTTCAGAGACTGTTAAAACAAGGGAGCTCATAACTCTTTGTGGCAATTCAGTCTTTGTTTATAGAACATCCAGATCCACTGTATGCTATAAAATGCCTCATCTGAGTAATAAATGTTTAAAGCTTGACATTTCCCCATCTCTTTGTGGGTACGGGGTGTCGCTCCTCCTGCTCTGGGAGGGACCATCCTTTGGTTCAGGCTGCGGGTGGTGGGAGCAGAATGTCCCTGGTGGTGGGACACAGCTCAGGGGGGCTCTGTGGGGCTGGCTCAGTGCTCCTGGCACTGCTCACGTCCTGTTGCTCCTCCTGTGGGGCTGGGTGTCTGGCCTCTCATGTCGCTCCTGTGGGAGTGGTGCAGAGGGCTGGGAGCTCCATGGGTGATGGATTGAGCCTGGCTCCTGATCTGCCTCCTCAGCTGCCCATTCCCTGCTCCCCATCCTCTGCCCAAGGTGAATTTCCCTCCTCTTTGTGTCCTACCTCAGCTGGGTCTGCTGGAGAACCCCCAGTTTAATCACATGCATTCCACCCAGTGCTGCAGCAACAAGGGCTCGCCAACCACTGCTGCCTGTTAAAAATAATCCTTGAAAATGATGCTTAAGAGGTTTGTCACAGATTCACAGAATATTCTGACTGGGAAGGGACCCACAGGGACCATCAGGTCCAGCTCTCCAGTGAGTGGCCCAGACAGGGAGGAAGCCATTACCAGCACTGTGCTCTGACCAACTGAGCCAATCTCGGAAAAAAACCTGGTTTCTTCCAAGATTCTCAAGCCCAAGACAATTAATTTTTGGCTAACTGAAGTGCCTGTGCCTCTTTTCCTGGTCCGAGGGAGATAAAAAGAGAGGGGAAAACCAGATGGAGGTGAAACAAGGAGTGGAAACACCACCAGCATCCCACAGGGACATTCATGTTGCTCCCCACACCTCTAATCCCCACATTCCCCCTCCATTTCCCTGATGCCAGAGGGAAAGTCAGGGGCTCACAGGACACAGCTGAGCACCAGAGATGCCCAAACTGCCCCAGGAGTCAGCTCCTCCCAGAGCCAATGTTTGCTCCAGAGAGCAGGGCTCTGTGGGAAGCTCCCTGCCTTGCCCATCGTCAGTGGAGGTGTCTCGATTCCACAGTGATGCCCATCCCCTGCACATCTCACTTTGGCCTGCTGTTTTAAGCAGTGATGGGCTTGAAACTGACCCTCAGGAAGCTGGATTCTTCAAGAATATTTAGAATTTAGATCAGATATTGGGAAGAAATTCTTGGCTATGAGGGTGGTGAGGCCCAGGGTGAGGCCCAGAGCAGCTGTGGCTGCCCCTGGATCCCTGGCAGTGCCCAAGGCCAGGCTGGACATCAGGGCTTGAAGCAGCCTGGGACAGTGCAAAGGTGTCCCTGCCCATGGCAAGAGTGTTTAGGGGGTGTTTCGGGTCCCTTCCAGCCCAAACCCTTCTGTGATTCTATGAAATAGCCTATCTGACCTTGTGCCACCCTTTCCTCCCCTAAACATCCCCATCATGAGCCCCCACCTGCAGCCAGACCTTCAGCCCCATCTACAGTACAGCCAGACCCTGCTGGAGTTTGGCCTGTTCATAATCAGGGGTTTGAGCATCTGGACCAGCTCTGGGAAGAGTTTATCAGCGCTGGGAGCAGACAAGCCAAGAGCAGAGAGGATCCCTGGGGCCCCTGGGACCACCAAGACGCATTAAATGAGAAAATAACCTGCAGTAACACAAGATTGGGAGCAGATGGATGGGCATCACTACAGAGCCGGAGCTTTCAAGATGCAGGAGTATTTCTGTGAATTCCTCATGTCTGCCAAAAACCCAGACAGCAGTAAATAAAGACTCCGTGGATCAGAGTAAGATTGCTTGGCTTCCCTAAAACATGGCAAACCTGGAAACAGTCAGGATGCAGGATGTTCTCCTCTTGCAGCAGCTCCGTATCTCTGTTGAGTTTTAAGGGCAGTTTTTAAATGGTCCTGCTGGTGGCAAAATGGGCAGCAAAATAAGCAACCTAAGTGTAACTGCATTGGTGCTCTGTGTGCCAGCTGAACTGCAGCTGAAGTGATTATTGCTTGCGATGCAAGGAAAACAGTGATATTAAAACAATAATGCTCATTACAAGGCTGTGGCCTGTTCCTTTTGTATCCTGCACTGTGATCCCCAGTTACAAAGCTGGAGACTTGTGTGGCTGCATAGATGTGACTGCTGAGCATAGCTTGGTGTCTGTCCTGCTCCCCAGGATTTGTCTGGACTCCTAGAGAAAGATTTCTGCAGGAAATGTTTCATCCTTGGGCTGCAAATTACTGATGTGAGCATTTCCAGGGAAGCAAACCCTGCCTGCACCTCTTGGAGGGTCACTGTGGTTTTCCTTGCTGATACAGGTGACTGTGGGGTCTTGAGGATGGATGCTCCCAGAAATGGATGTTTGCCTTTGTCTGCCCAGAGCCAATGTGAAAAAAATGCAAAGTCTCTCTCTAGAGAAATGCCAGGATTTCAGCATTGCATTCTGTCCTAAATCATCCCGGTTTTTCACCAAAGTGCTCTGTTTCAATGTATGTTGTGTTGCTGTAGCAATAGCATTTAAACAAATTGGTTTTTATTAGCTCAGACCTTTTCAATAACTTCCCACAGAGCTTTCCCATCAGAAGTTTCCACGGTCTGATGGGAGAAATCACCTTTGCCACGGTCCTGGGCTTGCCTCAGCCTCTGCTGCTCTCCTCCCAGCCCTGCCAGGGTGAATGCATCAGCATTTCTGTCCCCTCCATCACTCTTGGTGTCCAAATGCCTGACATGGGTGGCCTTGCAGCCAAAACATCAAATTGGACATCAGGAATGATTTCTCCATGGAAAGGGGGGTCAGGCATGGAAATGGGGGTGCCCAGGGAGGAGGTGGAGTCCCCGTCCATAGAAGTGTCCCAGGAATGAGTTGACATGCCACTCTTAGCTGGGGGACAAGGTGGGGATTGGTCATAGGTTGGACTCACTGATCTTGGAAGGCTTTCCCAACCTCAGTGGTCCTGGGAAGATGGGAAGGACTGCACAGACTCTGCTGGTGACCCTGCAGCAGTCCCTGGTGTGGAGCTGTGAGCAGAAACCAGGTCTTGGAGCAGATCCCTGCAGCTGGTGGAAGTGTGGGAACAGCTCTCTGAGGAGCTGGGCATCTGTGTGAGGGTCTGCATGGGCAGCAGGGGCCATGGAATCACAGAATCACAGAATCACTGAGTGGTTTGTGTTGGAAGGGACCTTAAAGATCACCTCATTCCATCCTCCTGCCCGGGCAGGCCAAGACAGTGGCCCGTGAGATTCCATGGCACCCAGGACCTATGCAAAGTCCAGGTGGGTGGCTATGAAGACCATTTGCCATTTCCACACCTCTACAGGCAGCACCAAGCCTGGCTTTTGTTTGGAGGGTGCTTCAGAGTACAGATGGAGCAGTCAGGTTTCCCAATCCAAGGGACAGATCCTTGCTGCTCTTGCTTCACTCAGGCCCCAGGGAGGAGTTCCTTCTGGATGGTCCTGTGGGTGGAGGTGGGCAGCAAGCAGTGCTCTTTTACCTTTAAAGCTAACAGCAGTGAGCTCTGCAGGAGCCTGAGCTTGCTTGGCACAGAACCCTGTGCCCTGGCATCGTTCATGCAGAGCCAGGGTGCCCTGCACAGGTGGGCCATGGAGCACCAGGGCAGTGCCAGCTGAGATGGGCTTCCCTACCTCCCATCCATCAAACACTGCCAAGGTATCTGGCACTGGGAATTGGTTGTTTTGGGCTTTTTTTCTTCCTGGGATAAAACCCTGAAGTCAATCCTGATCAGCATTTACTACTCCCTGCCTTGATCCTAGAATCATGGAATTTCAGAACGATTTGGGTTGGAAGAAACCTTAAAGGTTATCTCATTCCACCCCCTGCCATGGGCAGGGACACCTTCCACTATCCCAAACCCCATCCACCCTGGCCTTGTACATTTCCAGGAATTAGCAACGTTCAAGCTCAGAAAGCAATTTCAAATAGACTCTTTTTTTTTAATATATAATTTAAAATGTTGAGGTCCAAAAGAGGTCAGTTTTCAAAGCAAGCCTGGGTAGATGAGGGTGGGAGGAGAAGCTGCACCGGGGGATGGGTTATCCAAAACCTGTCTGGTGGTAATTACACATGTCGGCTGATGAAAAACTGGTTTGAGGGCAAACACCGTAAAAATATTGCTGTGGGGAGAGAAAGACGACAGGGATTGTGAAATCCAGCCGGCAGATTGTTTTACAGCAAAGGTAACTTCTCTCCCCAGGGCTGGATTTTACGACCTGTGTGAGGAACCAACCCCCAGTTAGCAGGGCTGCTCTGCTCTTCTTTTCAAGCACAAAAAATGCAGGGTATTTGTTAGAAACCATGGGTTTGGGCTGATTTCCTAGAGATAAATGCAGTCTTGTTTTGGGGGGAGCTGTGAAGTGTTTGGGGCAGGGATTGTTTTGCATGTGGTGACTGCAATTAGCTTTTACAATCATCCCACTGTATATATTCTTTATATAAAATTGCATTTACATTGGGTTTTTTTGAGCACTTGAGGGGTGCTGCGGGGGCTCACTGCTCTCCCAAGGGGACTAAACCCAAATAACCCAGTGCTGCTGCCTAAGTTCTGCTTTTCAGCTGAATTTACACATTTCTTTCTCCATTTGCTCTCTGTCCTGTAATTTATATTTCCCTTTGCTCCCTCTGTGTTTGCAGGCAGGTTTCCAGCTCTGTGCTGTCACTTTTGGCCACATCAGCTCCCTTCCCACAGCTGAGGATGTCTCCTGCTTGGGGAAGATGAGCTGTCCTTCTGCCAGTCATGTTTTTGGGAGCTGGTGACCATCCTGGGTCCCTGCAGTTCACATTTGGGTCGCCTGCACCTTGTGCAAGGGTTTTCTCCCTTTGTTAGCACTTTCTGCACTATAGAATCACAGAATGTTTTGGGTTGGAAGGGACCTTCAAGGTTATCCTGCTCCACCCCCTGCTATGGGCAGGTATGGTTTCCACCATCCCAGCGTGCTCCAAGCCCTGTCCAGCCTGGCCTGGAACACTTCCAGAGGTGGGGAATCCACAAACCTCCATTTTCCCTGGGGTGCACTGGATTTTCATCCCAAAATCCCCCTGGGAATCACTCCCATCCATGGCAGGGAGCCTCATCTCCTCTGTGCTCCCCACCCCTCTCTGCACAGCCCCTTCTCTCCCAATTCCTCCCCTAATTACCCTCCTATCCACCTCTAATTGCTCCCGTGGTGCTGGATTTGAGTGACACTCCCCAAGGGAAGCAGTGGGGTAAGAAATGTCCCTTGGAGCCCTGTCCCAGCCCGGGGTGGCCCTGCCCGGACAGGGATGGGGACAGCCAGCCCCGCGGTGTGGTGATTCCCAAGGGGAATGGTCTCCTGAGGGTCTGGCACATTTGTCCTCGTGCTTTTTGTCCCACCTGCAGGTGGGCAGGAGATTCCGGGGACATCCAGGGGCTCACCTCCAGGGCACAGTGCTGGAGCCCATTTTCTGGTGGGAATTGTCAGGACAGAGTTAGAAGTAGGTTGGACTTTATCTACAACTTGAACTGAGGCTGAACCTGGCCCTGTTTTGTTTTAGTCTTTCAAAGTTCAGTGGAGTTCACAGTGAGGGAGGCGAGTGGGGGGCACTGGATAATTTTATTTTAACTTGGTCTTTCTGTGATTTCACTGTGGTTTGACTGCCTCCTCAGACTGGAAAGGCTCTGCTCATGGTGTTCCTAGTCTGAGGTGCTGATGTGGTGGCTTGGATGCTGCCACAGGATTTATCCCATTTCAGGTTGGATTTATCCCATTTCAGGTTGGATTTAACCCATTTCAGGTTGGATTTTGTCCATTTCAGGTGTTTGCAGCTGGGGAAGTGCAGGGCTGACCAAGCAGCTCAACCCAGCCCAGCCAAGGGTGAGATGACAATGGGGAAATCTGGGAGTCAGATTGCAGAATGACCACAGCACTCTGCACTGGAGATGCTCCCAGGGATTTTGGCCATGTTTTTGTCCCATGCCAACCACCTGGGCTACCAGACAACCTTCCACCACTTCTCCTAATCTTTATTTTTCCTGTGCCCACCCCATAGTGGAGATGAATTTGCCAGCCTGGACGCACAGGCTGTGGGGCCCGTGAGCCAGGGCTGTGCTCCCTGTCCCTGACCCCGGGGGTTGTGCAAGCTGCTGGCCCCATGCAGAGGTGTGTGGGTGTGCAGGGAGCACGTACGGGGCTCTGCACCCCGCTCTGGGGTCACTGCAGCCCCCTTGGGCCTGGGGAGGTTTCACCTGAGCCCACGGCAGAGCTGCACAGGCACAAGTGCCTCTGCATCCCTCCACGACCAGTGGTGCTTCTCAATGAGCTGAACATGGACAGATACATGGATTTTCGCCTCCTAAATTACTCAAGAGTTTGTGGAAACCCCACCAGATTTTTAACAAAGATGCCTCCTAGATCACTGACAAATCTGGGGAATGCGCAGGGCAGACTGATTTCCTGGAATGGGACCCACTGGAGGAAAAGTCCCTCCAGGCTGGCTTCTAACTATGACACATTTGATAGCCATTCAAGGAGTACTGGGAAACTTGTCATTGGTCTCTGTGAGGCCTCAGACAGAGTTTCATCATCAGTTCTGACTGCTCTGTGAAATAAAACTGGCTCATGTGTACAGCAGCCCCACAACCTCTGTGGTTGATGCTGGACGTATCGCGGGGTGATCTTTTTCCCCCCCTGCAAGGTTTTATACCAGGGTGCAAAGTGACTTTACCCCTGTTGCGCCTTGTTTTCTTTCCTGCTGGCAGGGCAACCTGCCTTGTCCCACGGAGGGTGGCACGGGCTGTGGGTGTGCCCGAGCTGCCACCACTGTCAATGAACTTTGGCACCTCCAACCACGGGGAGCCCGGCGTGCCAGAGGGAGGGATGGGTGCCTGGCGTCCCGGAGATCAGATTGCCCCAGGGGATTTGCTGGGAGTCCCATGATGAGCCTGGAAGGGAGCCCAGGCACCGGGGCACCGCCATGCTTTCCACCCAGCGCGCCCAGCCGGGTCCCCGCAGGACAGCTGGTGGCCTTTGTCCCCTGCTGTCACCCTCGTGCGTGCAAACCGCAACCCCACCTCAGCCCCAGGTCTGGGTGGGGTGAGCTGAACCCACCAGGAGGGGTGTGAACCCACCAGCTCTGCAGGGAATGGTGGCAGATGGCAGTGGCCATTCACTCACATCACTGGAGTGAATCCCTCCTGTGTCTGCAGCTCCCAGGGCACCATCCTCCTGCATTCACCAGGCTCACCCCAGGACAGCTCCCTTGGAGTGGGGTTTTTTCAGGACAGCTCTGGATCTTCACCTGTGGCTCATTTCCCTGTGCTTCTCCAGATGCAGGAGATGTTCTGTTCACTCCCAGTGAGCTGCAGCTTGGCCACCAGCATCGTCCATCCTGCTCATCCTCCTGGGCTCATCCCAGCTCCCCACGGTCTCTCCGAGCTCGTTTTCACCTCCAAGGTGCCCAGTGGGATCTCAGCACCGGCTGTTTTGGGGGCAATGAGGAATCCAGGGCTGCAGAGGTGTTTTTTCACGTCACCCATCCCACCCCAGTCCCTGTGAGCTGTTCCTTGGAGCCCTTTCCCAAGAGCTCTGCCTCCAGGAAATGCCATTATCAGCTGCCTGCATAGGCTGCTCCACTTGGAGCTCCCGGGGCGCCCGGTCCCAATCCAATTTCTGCTGGGAGGAGATAAGACAGTGGAAGGAGATAAGGGTCAGGCAGCAGGCTGGTCACCCTGACTCACAGGTGTCAGAGCAGCAGTTTCAGCCCTGAAATGGATGGGTGGGTACAGCAGGGGCAGCCAGGGCTCCCCAGCCTTTTGGGGGTACCAGGAGTGCAGCACCTGGGGGAGATTGAGGTGGGGAATTCACTGTGCACAACCCAAACTGGGCATTCACAACAATGTACAAGGAGAGGGGTCAGGTTCAGGACTAGGGGGGCTTTGCACGGCTCAGTTCTCATTCCTGTGCAGGGTGGGGGGTTCCTCCCTCTCCTCCCCAAAAGCACAACCTCACACCCCTTTCCCCACGCTCCCCCTTGGCACCCACCTCCTCCCCTGCTTTCAATACCAAAAATTGCCAGATTGGTGACAGAAACAGAAAGACATGATGGTCAGGGACCACCGGGTTATCCTCCCAGCTGGCCAGGGCAACTGACTGGCGAATGCCTTTAATTAAAGCTAAATGGTTAATAGGGAGCTGAGCAAAGGTCTCCCTGCTGGCTGCCAGCACAGGTGCCAGTGGAAATCATGCTGAGGGCTGGAGAGCTCGGTGTCGAAACAGCCAGACTGCACCTTGTCTCCCTGCCAGGGCCCTGGCATTGCCACAGGACCTCACTCCCAAATTCTGCTGGCCCTGGTGCCCCTGGACTGTGCCTTGAGGGGGGACATCCCCATGGGCACCCCTGGACCCCTGTGCAAGGGGGCTCTTGTCTCTGACCTGCAGTTTTGGTGGGAAGGGGGTTTTATTTGTTGTATTTTGACTGTTGCCCATTTGAGGTGGGGGTGGAGAAAAATGAAGAATTACCCAACACAGAGCAGTTTCCCAAGGTTGAGAAGCAGGAGGTTGGGAGTAATAATTAATCGGCAGCGGCTGGCGTGGGCTCTGCTCACCTCAAACAACCTGGTCTAAGGGTCACTGCACAGAGGTGTCTGCAGCTCAGAGCAGAACAGACCTTGGCCTGGCCTGAGGGAGGAGGAAAGAGGGGGGAAAAAAGAGACAGGAGGTGAAACAGGGATGGAAACACCACCAGCATCCCACAGGGACATTCATGTTGCTCCCCACACCTCTAATTCCCTGATGCCAGAGGGAAAGTCAGGGGCTCACAGGACACAGCTGAGCACCAGAGATGTCCAGCTTTATCTACAGCTTGAGCTGAGGCTGAACTCGGCCCTGAACTCTCCAGGGGTCACCCAGAGCCAATGTTTGCTCCAGAGAGCAGGGCTCTGTGGGAAGCTCCCTGCCTTGCCCATCGTCAGTGGAGGTGTCTCAATTCCACAGTGATGCCCATCCCCTGCACATCTCACTTTGGCCTGCTGTTTTAAGCAGTGATGGGCTTGAAACTGACCCTCAGGAAGCTGGATTCTTCAAGAATATTTAGAATTTAGATCAGATATTGGGAAGAAATTCTTGGCTGTGAGGGTGGTGAGGCCCAGGGTGAGGCCCAGAGCAGCTGTGGCTGCCCCTGGATCCCTGGAAGACCAGGTTGGATGGGGCTTGGAACAACCTGGGATGGTGGAAGGTGTCCCTGCCCATGTCAGGGGGTGAAATGTGAATGTCTTTAATGTCCCTTCCAACCCAAACCACTCTGTGTTTCTCTGATCATCACCCTTGACGAAGCAGACATCATTAAACACTCATGAAAACACAACTAAATGCATTTCAGTACGTATTTTATTCTCAAATGGCCTGGGTTAAAACATGTGAGAGAGTAAATGGAGCTCTTTGACCAAAACCTCTGCAATATGTGCAGAATTTTCAAGCAGAAAATAAATGTGCTGTGTTGTTCTTGCATTTAAAACACCCTCAGCAGACATGCAGCTCATCCTCAAAATTCACTGCTCTGCCACACTGATCCCAGCCGGGTCCTCAACTGGAAAAAACATTCCCGGCCATTCCTGAGGAGATTTGTGCTCTGCCGGGGGGTCTGATGTCCCCTGTCTGCAAGGGAAACCCACTGTGCACTCATGGCTGATGCTTATCTCACTGGAAATGCCGTTCCTGGAATTCCAGGGTCCTCCTTATCTTCAGCAGAACCAACTGCATCCTCGGATTTAATTGCAATAAATAGCACAAAACATCAAAATGTATTCCATATATCAAAATGTATCAGTGGGGGAAATACCTCATCATTTCAGAATGGATGAAAATGAGGTGTACTCAACCCATTTTCATTTAGTGCCTGGCAAGGCTGCTCTCTGCCCAGCACAAATCTGAATTTCCATGGGATCCTGTGAGCTGGGACTGGACCAGTCCAGGGCTCCAAAACCACAGAGACCTCAGAGGAAACCCAAATTTCGGTGGGTGTTTGCATCCTTCTGGGAATGGTTATCCTCAAAGAGATCCAAATGATGGCTGGGAAGTTGGGAACCCCTGGGATGGTCCATGTCAGATCCCCCAAGCCCTTTGTGGCCCTGTTCCAGTCTGGTGCTGAGAAAAGCTCCTTGCACATCCCTCCCTCACCCCTGAGAGCCACAGAGAGCTGGCAGATGGCTGGGGCACAGCTATCACACTCTGGAATAATGGGAAGAAAAAAGATTTGCTAATAAGCAACATTGACCCCAATAGGTGGTGTCTAATTAACCTTTATAGATATAGATATATATAGATATATAGATATATATATAAGATATAGATGATATAGATATAGATATAGATATAGATATAGATATAGATATAGATATAGATATAGATATAGATATAGATATAGATATAGATATAGAAAAGATAATGACTTAATAATCAAGGTGATCAACTAGCAAATCCTCCAGGGAGTCTGGAGGATGGTGTGTGTAGTGCTTAGATAATCAAAAGATAGCTCAAAATGAAAGCTTGAAGGACCTGGTGCTGTTTAGTCTATGGAATTGAAGAATGGACAAAGGGATAAATCATAAAAATTATGTAAATCAAAAAACACAGCCACCGAGGGAAAGGAAATAAACCCTTCATTATCACAAAAGAAGGGCTGAGAAGTCGTGGGCTTAACCTGCAGGAAGGAAGATGCAGCCTGGGTGACAGACAGATAATAAAGGCCTGGGAAAAATTGCCTGAGAAAAATATAATAACGCTGCACTTGAGATTTCTAAGAACAGGCTGGGAAAACACCAATTGCAGGTAGTTTGAGGATGTCTGGATTGCCCTTGGGATTAGCAGGGAGTTAATTGATTTTAAGCGCTCTCTTCCAGCACCATTTTCTATAAATTCAGTTTATTATACTTGCTCCGCTGGGTTGTGCTTTGAAGTTTAAAGAAATAACTCACTTTGGTGTTTCTCTCAGACCAGTCCTCCTGCAGGGATGAAATCTTCCCCTCCAACAAGGACAGCAAACACCCAATAAGCCTGGAGGAGGGATCACTGATAGCAAAACCCAGGGATGTGGCAGACATCACTCCAGATATTCCATGTCCAGCTCTGGACAGGTGGGAGCCCCGTTCCCAAAATGTTTTCTTGCAGGGAGATGTGGGCCAGCCTTGAGCAGATCTGTTCCCGTGAGATGCTGTGTGTCTGCTGATACCAGGCCTGGCATAAAGACCAGCCCAAACACGATAAATCCGTTTTGAAGTTCCTCACACTTAATCTCCGGGAACAGATAAAATTATGGGGAAATGGCGGTAAAGAAAAAGCAGGCAGAGCTTTGCACCCCAGAGATTATTTAGAGAATAATGGGGAAAAGCCACGAGAAAAAGCTGGGCCTGGAGAGCCTCTGTTTGGGAAGATCCCAAAAATGAATGAGGTTTTAAGGAGGGGTTACGAGAGGAGGGTGAGCAGGGAGTGGTTGGGAGGAATTTTAATTAACATCAACGTTCACAAAGTTATTTAATAGGATCCAAAAAAACCTCTGAGAGCAATGAAAGCTGAAACCAGCGTTTTCAGAGCAAACAGAGGCAAGTGTGGGGCTGGGGGAGCAGGGCTGGGGCATGGGGGGCACCTGGAGAGGTGGGAGGTTCTGGGGGCAGAAAAATGATTTTGGGAGGATGGCAGAGTGGAGGAGAGCTGAGCATCCCTGAGAGGCTCCCGGGGATGTGCAGAGTGCAGGGACAGCCCAGGTGACATCTGGGGAGGTAGAAAACCAGCAGCATCAGAAACTGAGGCTCCTTTGCGACCCAGAAACACCCCTGAGGCGCTGGGGGCACTGAGAGGCTGCTCTCTGGATTAAACACCTTCTGAAAGGGGCGCCCTTCCAGAAATGCAAGAGTCTGACCTTGGTGACGGCATCAGGACAGCCCCAGGTGTGTGTCCCCATGGTGGGGACAGCCCCAGGTGTGTGTCCCCATGGTGGGGACAGCCCCAGATGTGTGTCCTGAGGATGGGACAGCCCCAGATGTGTGTCCTGAGGATGGGACAGCCATAGGTGTGTGTCCTCAGGATGGGGACAGCCCCAGGTGTGTGTCCCGACATTAGGGACAGTCCCAGGTGTGTGTCCCCAGGATGGGTACAGTCCCAGGTGTGTGTCCCGACATTAGGGACAGTCCCAGGTGTGTGTCCCCATGGTGGGGACAGTCCCAGGTGTGTGTCCTGAGGACAGGGACAGCCCCAGGTGTGTGTCCCCAGGCTGGGGACATCTCCAGGTGTGTGTCCCATGGTGGCACAGCCCCAGCTCTGTGTCCCCAGGCCGGGACAGCCGCAGCCGGGTGCAGGGGCTCACAGAGCCAGGGCCCATCCCCAGGAGCAGTTTCTCAGTTTCTTTCCCCGTGTCGCTGCCGAGGATCGGGCCGGGATGCGCCAGCCCGGGCGCGGCCGCAGAGGGGCGGGAGCGGCGGCTCAGCCCGGCCCTGCCCGGACTTGTCCATGGGGCTGCTGAGAGCGGTGACATAATTACAGTTTCAATCGCAGATTAATAAGAACTGGGGTTGTTTTTTTTTTCCTTTTTTTCTTTTTTCCTTTTTTTTTTTTTTTTTTTTTTTTTTTTCCCAGCAAGGCGAGGCATGCCTGGACGGGAAGGGCGTTGAGCTCCCGCTGGCTGGAGCAGAGGGCGCCGTGCCCTCTTTGATGTCTCCTCTTGTGGAGGTGCTGCAAACTCTGGCCCTGCTGTCCCGGCTGCAGCTCCCCTGCCCGGGCCGTGCTCCCCTTCAGCTTCTTCCTTCTCCAGGACCTTCATACTCCGGGGAGTGCAAATGGAGAATCTGAATTAAATCCTCTGAATTAAACTCTGCTGGTGGAGGAAAATCACTCCAGATGCCACCAAAGGCACAGGGGCTGGTAACTGGGAGGGAAGGGAAACTGAGGCAGAAGCAGCTTGGCCAAGGCCATTCGGAGGGTCTCTGTGACCTGTCAAGCTCAGGGATGCACCTGGAATGCTGCAGCAGCTGGGAGAGGTGGCAGAGTGAGGCCAGCATCACCTGTGGAGCACTGAGCAGCTGTGAGATGAGAGAGAGGGATGGCATCCATGGCCACATACCAAAATCCAAGCTTAAAGTCCAGGTTTTAGAGTTCTGGAGCATTAGAAAAAAACCCCAGGGTTTTTAGACACTGAGGGAGTGCTTAAGGCAAAGCCAGATAGGGGCAGAAATTTGTTGCGTCGGGGAATGATGGATATATAAGGAAATTTCTATCAATTTCCTCCCCCAACACTCAGTCCCACACAGCCTACCTGGACCAGCTGAATCTCTCACTTTATTCAGGTTTGGATGCTTCAGTGCCTGATGGAGGATCTTTGGCACACCTTGGGTATGTCACAGCTGGGGTTGTCCCTCAGCTGCTCCCAGCAGGATCCCAGGGCCCAGCCAAGCCCTGCCAACCTTTTTTTTAAAAATTGAAAAAAGAATCACCCACATCCTCAGCTGACTTCAAAGCCATGATAACTCCTAATAACATTTTTTTCCCCCTCACTTATCTAGGCTCAAGTCTTCATCCTGCACTTGTCAAAGTTCTCCTGCATTCAGAGGACTGGAGAGTTGTGCTTTCCACTCTCTTACACAACTCCTGGAGCTCACAAAGTGCTTCTGAGACTCTTGTGCCCACTTGGGAGACACCAAGCAGAGCCCACAAGTGGGAGCCTTTCATAGAGCCTTTCATGGAGCTTCAGAAAGCAGATGAGACTTTGGGACAGATGTGTGTGACCAGGACCTGCTGCTGCTCCTTGTGGTTTCCTGCTCGCCGTGTTGCCCAACTCCATTTTCAGGTTCCTTTCAGACATTCCTCAAGTTCTGTTTTACCCTTTTCCGGTGCCCCTGAGGTTGTTCTGCTGGGCTGTTCATCTCCCCTGCAAGGGGATGGGTGTATCTGGAGCTGCTGAGCTCTGAGCACCAGAATCCCTCTGGCTCCATCTCCCTGGGTTTCCCCAAGCCACGAGCAGGTCCGTATCTGAGATTGGTTTCCTCCAACAAATCCGGTCCCTATCTAGGGATCTGCTTTCCTGCAACAAAAATATGCCCCAGGTGAGAAATTTGCCTCCTGAACTCGGTGTGACCTCCAAGAGCTGAAAGACTTTGGATTAGGAGTATTGAGCTTGACTGTGCTGAAAATCAATCCAACCCCGGAGCCTGGCTGCTGCCAAGAGTGGTGATGCATCTCTGCAAAAAAATAAAAAAGTCCCAAGAAAAGTTATTTTTGTAGTATACACACTAAAATGCCAGTGCTGTCCCAGTCTAGCACGCTCTCTCAGGCTTGAGGCCTCCAGGGAATGATCCCAGTTATGGATTGAGCTCCCATTTCTTCTCTCCATGGGCAGCAGACAGAGCTGGCAGCTCCCCCAACTAGGGATGCTGCAGCATTAATGCTTCAACTGCAGCTTCAACTCTGGGAACTTTTGTCCCCAGAAAACACCCTAGAAGAAAAAAGAAAGAGCCTGAAGGGTTAAAACAGCGCAGAGAGTTTTACGAGGCCAGGCTGCAGATGTTGTAGGCAGGGAGATGAAAGCAAACCCTCCTGCCCGGCTGTGGAGGCTGCGAGCCCCGAGCAGCCCCTGGGATGGAGGCAATTCCATCCCTCCCCTGCCTCCAGCCCCTCTGCACGCTGGCTGCTGGCTGGAAGTGGTTCTGCTGGTGAGCCCACGTCGCTGCACGAGGCCTCTCCATCCCACTGCTCGCTCTTGATCAATTATTAAAACCAGAAAATTCTCCAACCATGAAATTCATCCCAGCTTCCCCATGGCGTGCTGGGCTGGAAGAACCAAACCGCAGGGCCTGAGCTTCCAGGGAAGAAGGGGATGCCGCTTCCAGCAGGGCATTTTGTGGGGCTGGACCATCTCCATGGGTTTGGTTTTGTTTGTCCCAGTGTCCCCCCATGGCTCCTGCAGCCCCCTAGGAGAGCAATGTGCCCACTGCTCTGCAGACCCCACCACCCAGCTCCCATCAGGTTTCCCTTCTTTCACCTTCATCAGATCTTCATCTTTCACTGGACCCCTTTTACATCCACCTTCATTTTCTAGTTTCCTCATGTCAGCCTTGGCTTACCTTGCTGATGAGAGGCCAAACTTATTTTCAGTCCCATTTTTCCACTGGGGATTGGCTCTAAACTGAGCTAATAGGCTTTGGTAGCTGTGGTGCTGGGCCCCAGTTGTGCCCCTTCACTGGCTGGAGGTTGGAGCCAGAGCTGTCCTGTTCCTTCCTTTGCATCATGCCTTGTGCAAAACAGATATCTTTGGGGTTAGAATGTGTTTTTTCCTATTTTAAGCATATTCATGCTGACATTCTCATCTGGGCAGCTGCAGGGAATAACAAGAGACCCCCCTCAGCCCTGACACAACAACTCCCTGGAGGTCTTTGGTGGTCCAGCTCCAAACCCAGAGCACGGATATGCCTCAGAATAACTTACATATTTGCTACAGGGCAGAGGATATAAATACATCCATGGTAATGCCAGCCCTATGCATCGCCTCGACAGCAAAATTAGTACTTGGTTCCTTGCAATATGTGGGATTTTTTTTCCCTTTTTCCCATGCGTGTTGTAACCCTGGTAACCGACAGCGCCCGCACCGACCACGTCTGACTCGCGCTGCTTTGTTCCTGTCTGGTACAAAAAAAGGCTGCAAACACTCCACCACGCTGAGAGCTAGTGAAACCACCCAGATCTGACTCTCAGAGCTGATCTCAAACCCTGAGGGCCCCCAATGGCCCTCCCTTCAGCCCTGAGCCTGCTCAGACACAAGGGATGGAGCCAAGAGCACTGAGCCTGCCCAGGACAGCTGAGCTCAAAGGGGCTCAGTGCCTCTTCAGAGCTCCCACACCCTCCCAATGGTGCCCACAGACTGAGCTGTGGGTGAGGCTGCAAGGGGACCCTTAACCTCTTTTTTTCCACCCCAAATATAGATATGTCACATTGCAGATGGCACTGGGCACACACAGGCTGGGGACAGGAATGCCAATGTCCCTCTGCACAGGCTGTCTCAAACACTGAAGGAGGGCTGTGCTGCTGCTCAGCACTGCTTTCCCTTGCTCACCAGCCCAGGGAGCACCCCAAAAGCCCAGACACCAAAGCACCAGCCCAGACAAAGCCCACCCTTGTTGCCACCACAGGGTCCTGGAGGAGGCTCAGTCGCAGCACAGCTCGAGCTGCTCTGCTGCAGGACAGATCTGCTCATTCAGGTCCTCTCCCTCCACACAGCCTTTGTCCTTTGTGGAAGTGGGAGCTCAATTCACGCTCAGAGTTCCACCACATTTTCAGACTTCCACTTTGCCACCAGGTTCAAGAGACATTTAGAATTGTGGAATCCTCAAGGCTGGAAAAGACCTCCAAGGCCATCAAGTCCAGCCTTGTGTGCAGCTGACAGTGTGAGAGCATTGGAGCCTCTTGGCTTTCAGAAACCAGAGTGTCTGAAAAATAACCCAAGGGGATGGTCAGACTCATCACCAGGAGCACTTTGGCAGTTTATGGTGGTGATCCATAGCAAGACAAGGGGAAGCATCCTGTGCTTTTCCACTGAAGCTGATGACAAGGACCTTGGCTGGCAAACATTACACAGCAGCAACTTCCCCATTAACCACAGCAGCCACCACAGCCTCACAAGCATTGTGGGGGCTTATTCATTTCATCTTTACACAGAACGTTGTGCAGTGAGCTGCTGGAGGGGCTGGGGGTGCTCCTCTGCCTCCTCTGGGCTGAGCAGGGCTCCTGCCAAAGCCTGGGGACACAGACAGGTCACAGGGGACAGACCTCCCCAGCTATGGCCAGCCCTGGCTTTGCTTCCACCCTCCAGCACATCCCCTCTCCCTGCTCCTTGTTGCAAAATTACAAAAATGTCTGGCCCAAAAAAGCCCGTGTGTCTCCATGCTACTGTCTGGATAAATGGCATGGGAGTATCTCCATCTTCACTTCTTGCCCTGAATATTTCTCACAACTGGCTGTCCCAGCCCATTTTAATCCCCTCCCTCAAACCACCAGAGGTGTGCCCCCACCCTGGTATCTTCTTTCCAACGTGTGCCCAATAAAACAAGTTGAATTTTTAAATGCATGTAGACAACACAAAGGAAATGCTTGTATGGATGTGTCTTGTTAATTCCTCTTAAGTCAATTTTTCTCCAGTTTGCCTCCACAAGGCCTTTCAGACCAGAGGATAGGTAGACTGACAGACAGATAGATAGATAGATAGATAGATAGATAGATAGATAGATAGATAGATGAAAGAAAAAAAGAGAGAGAGAAAGAAAGAAAGAAAGAAAGAAAGAAAGAAAGAAAGAAAGAAAGAAAGAAAGAAAGAAAGAAAGAAAGAAAGAAAGAAAGAAAGAAAGAAAGAAAGAAAGAAAGAAAGAAAGAAAGAAAGAAAGAAAGAAAGAAAGAAAGAAAGAAAGAAAGAAAGAAAGAAAGAAAGAAAGAAAGAAAGAAAGAAAGAAAGAAAGAAAGAAAGAAAGAAAGAAAGAAAGAAAGAAAGAAAGAAAGAAAGAAAGAAAGAAAGAAAGAAAGAAAGAAAGAAAGAAAGAAAGAAAGAAAGAAAGAAAGAAAGAAAGAAAGAAAGAAAGAAAGAAAGAAAGAAAGAAAGAAAGAAAAAGAAAGAAAGAAAGAAAGAAAGAAAGAGGTAGTAGGTAGGTAGATAGATACATACATACATGCATACATACATACATACATAATGGATAAATGGATAGATAGATACATAGATTGATAGATGATGGATAGATTGATTGATTGATTGATTGACAGATAGAGACAAATACCCAGCTGAGTTACCTTTTGCAAGCTGAGGTAAAATCCACTGGGGCCACTTTACACCAGTGAAAACACAACCAGCACAAAGAATCAGTTTTCCATGGATTTGAGCTGCCTGGAGCAGCCAGCCCACAAGCACCACAGTGTCCTGAGGGCTGCAGGGGCAGAAGGAGCATCTCCTGGCCCTGGGATCATGGCTCTGCACCACCTGCAAATGGCCTTCCCATGTGGAAAACCAGGAAAGGTGGAATTTCACCACCTTCCCTTGCAGTACGTCAGCAGCTGACACTTTGGCAATATCTCACGTGTGATTTAGGAGAAAAATTGCATTGTTTGACCCTTCTTTATTGCACTCCTCAGTTACTGCTCAACAACACTGGGGAAAAAGGCCGCACTGTGCTGCAATTTAGGATGTTGCGGTGTATTGTCAGAAGATTTAGCACTTTTGGTGCTGGAGCCATGGTCCAAAGCAAAAATACTGTTAACGAGACCAGACCGATTTCAGCCGTCCCAAATTTCCAGAGAAATTCTTCTCTAAGAAGGAGAGGACGGAGACGTGTCCTGCCATCCGCTGGGAAATCTGGACTCCAGACTGTCTCAACCACCTCATGTCTGAGCCTCTTAAGCAGATGGGATTTCTCTAAGGTGATTTCCAAGGAGGGAAGAGTGGGATCCACAGATAAGCTGCACAGAGCACGATGACAGGTGAGGTCCCAGGGCCACCACTGCTCTGCTGAGGATGCCCATGGAGCTGGGGTGTGCCTGAATTCGGGCGCTGGAGGCTTGAAGCAAGAAGGACATTATCATGTTGCTGTCCAGGACTGACTTGGACACCAGCATTTTCATTTTGGAGGGAGCTGGCTTTGTCCTTGTCCACAGCTCCTTCATCTGTGTTTCTGCCCAGACCAGGTTTGTACCAGGTCAGCACTTTGCTCTGTGTGGCTGCAGCTTTTCCCGGCCCTGAAGATGGAATTACAGAACTGCCAAACTCTTGGCAAGGGGAAATTCCTCCCTGCTTAACCTCTAGTCTCTGTTTTAACCTCCCGCTCGCCCCACGTCCACCAGCCCCAGAGCTGAACGAGTGAATGGGGACACACACGAGCTGGTGCTCAGCATCCTTCTGTCATGTTCTTTTTTATTTTCTTGTTGAATGAGGGATAAAATTAGCTCAGCAGGAGGTGAGGGCTGGAACATTTCAGCTAAAACTGTCATGGTATTGAAAAGTCAGAGTTTTGCTGATTATTTCTCAGCTTTCTTACTGTGAACAGCCTTGCCTAGCCTTTTGTTTTGACAGATGAGTGCAAGCAAAGATCTCACAGAATAAAGCAATCTGCCAGGCTTTTCAGGTCACTCTCCAGATGATTTTAATATTTGACCTGTAAAGGCACATCCAGCTGAAGATCCAGCCAGGGGAAATGACACAGGGTGAGGGTAAAGGGGGTTGTGGAGGATATCCCAGACCCTCCTCACTGCACCCTGCAAAAGGCACAGGAGCCCACCAGCACTGCACCCATCACGGGCACACCTCCACAGAGAGACTCTGGCTTTGTTGGATCACTTTCCCTCTTTGAATTTTCATAGAACAACAGAAAAGTTTACAGCTCATCCAGTCCCACCCCCGCCATGGCAGGGACACCTCCCACTGTCCCAGGCTGCTCCCAGCCCCATCCAGCCTGGCCTGGGACACTGCCAGGGATCCAGGGGCAGCCACAGCTGCTCTGGGCACCCTGGGCCAGGGCCTGCCCACCCTCCCAGCCAGCCATTCCTAATTCCCAATGTGCCAAAATCTGTGCCTGCCCTCTGGCAGTGGGAGCCATTGCCTGGGTGCTGTCCCTGCCTGCCTTGTCCCCAGGGGCTGTGCAGCTCTCCTGGAGCCCCTGGAGGCCCTGGCAGGGGCTCTGAGGTGTCCCTGGAGCTTCTCTGGTGCAGCTGAACAGCCCCAGCTGTGCCAGGCTGGCTCCAGAGCAGAGGGGCTCCAGCCCTGGGAGTAATTCTGTATTTCGGAAAGCTGCTGCAAAGAGTTTGATTATGGGCACAGTACTTTCAACTTTCCCTTTCAGGATGAGCAGCTTCTTGTAACCTCTGCACCTCACAAGTGGGATTCCTGGAAAACAGGAAGGTTAAATGATTTGGTCAAATCTCATGGGCTAATGTGCAAGGACAAAAATCAGATCTTAATTCAAGGGACAAAGCCATCTATCTAAGCTACAATTTGGTTTCAGGGCCTTAACCACCAGGATACAGTGTGTACCTCATGGAACAAGGTGAAAACACACAAGAACACCTCTGTAGTGCAGAGTTCTGTGGCTGTCCATGTGTCTCAGTTGGTGCCACACCTCAGCTTAAAGCTATCATCTCACCTCTTCTGGCTTCAGACCCTGCAGCCCAAATTGGAGGTGGGAGAAGCACAAGTGAACCAAATATTCCCAATCTCTTGGTTAATCCAGAGTAAAACCCACCCAGCTGTGGCTGCCCCTTCCCTGGAAATGATCCAGGCCAGGCTGGATGGGGCTTGGAGCAACCTAGGATAATGGAAGGTGTGCCTACCCATGGCAGGCTGTTGGAACTTAACTTCCCTTGCAAACAAAATAATTTCATGATTTTTTTTCCTGATTTTTGTGATTTTTGGACAGCCAGCTGCAACCCCAGCATGACCCTGTGCCTGGTCATGTGCCTGGATTTGGACTGATCTTTCCAACCCCAGGTCCCAGACCTGCTCACCCAGATCAGTGCTACCCAACTCAAGGGCAATAATCAAGGGGTTTTGTGAGGCACTGGTCTGCTCCATCCTTGACCTGCAGGTGCCTTTGAGGTGATCCTGGAGCTCCTGGTAGATGCCATCCCTGCCAGCTTGGCCCGTGCACCACGCAGGTGCCACGTCATTATTGGGCAGCTCACATTTGGTGGCTCAGATCTGAAATGAGCCAAACTGCAGCACAGATGGGATTGTTTGGGAGGGCTCCTGTCCTCCTGGGCCTGTCTTAGTGCACAGCAAGTGACACAGGAGGGGTGCCTCCATCCCGCCTCAGCTTCCCATGCTGATTCCCGCCTGGAGGATGAGGAGAGAGCCTGGAAACTGAAACAGGCCCACAACCAAAATCTGGTTCATGCGTTCAGTACTGTGGACCCAGCTGAAGGCACAGGCCATTTGGAGGCACCCAAAGGCTGTGTGGCAGCAAATCCCTCTGGGGAGGGCACACCTGGGCAGAACAGGGGGCACAGCCCCGAGCTGGTGCTCTCTGACCTGCTGAGGGGTCACATTCCTGGGGTCCATCCCTGCCCTTCCGTAGGGTGGGAGCTCACAGGCCCATCTGGACATTCCTCTGGTCCATTTTCTTCAGCCTCCAGGACTCTGGAGGTTCCCACTCAAGGTGCTGCTCCAGGGAAGGCAGGAACAATCTCTGGGGATTTATCCCTGGCACAGCACGTGTGCAAGGAGGGAATGCCTAAAGGAAGGGTGAGGGGGCAAAAGGAGCAACCACCTTTATTTCCAGAGGCGTGGCAGATGAAACGGGTAGGAAATAGCCAAGGAAAACCCAAGGACTGCCTTCCTCCGGATAATTTCCTCCTCACCACAGGGCAGCCTGTGTCCCAGCAGAGCACAGGCTTGGCCCAGTCTTTGTGAGACAGGGACAGGAGCTGTGTCCCCAGCACGGGGGTTCCTTCAGGCTGAAATTAGGAGAAATAGGAACAGCAGCAAAAACAACCCAGGAGATTTTGGGCAGCCAGTGCACCCAAACTGAGCAGCCAAAAGCTGAACCAGGCCAGGGGAGCCCCAGGCTCAGGACCATCCCACCCAGTGTTACCCACCCCAGAGGGGCCCCAGGGTGGGTGCTGCGGGCGCTCCCACCCCTGACCCCACACAGCACCCACTCAGTGCAGCACTTCTCCATTCTCCATCCACACCCCCAAAAAGGCCACTTGGCACAGTTTGGGATCAAGTGTACATTTTTATTTTTTAATGGAACATAGACTCCTTTAGAAAAAGAAACATTCAGCTGGATGATAACACCCATAGAAAAAACAGCAATCTTGTGTTCTCTTTTTTTTTTTTTTTTTAAATTTGGCATTTGTTATCTGCATTTATATTAAAGCAAAGTGCATCTTTCTTACTTTTTTCTCGTTTATACACATTGCACAATACATAAATAATGATGCTTATAAAACGTCTTTATATTTACAAGTAATAATATATTTATATATAACATAAAATACAATTTTTTTCTTTAATAAATCTCAGGGTTTTTTTAAGGAGTCCTTTCTTTTGTGTGGGTGTTTTTCCAAAGCACTACAATGCTAAAGTTCCAAGAAGAATGCTCTCTTGTTCAATTAAACCTTTATATTTAGAAAAATAGCTTATGTTAAGGTCTAAACATGCTCATTGAGCTAAGAACAGTGTAAAAGTATCATACTCGTGTATGAATTCAAGAAGAAATGAAAGCACAACTGCATTTCCAGATAAGATGGTACCTGGATAACCTGATCTTAGCAGGTTATGACACACCGACTGTTGTGAACACTTTTTCTCTTGTTTTTCCCCACTTGTTTTTCTTTAGTTGTAATTTCTAAATTGGTTTTTTATTTTTTTTTTAGGTTTAGAATTCTGTCACTTCTCATCTCAGCTCAAATGATCAAAGGGTGGGCCATGCCCGGAGTCCCCTCCACTGTTGTTCTCTCCCCTTTACATCAATCCACGATCATAACAAACATAGAAAAAGCAGTGGAACAACAAACACAGTGACAAGACACGAACCCAGCAACAAGAGAAACACGGGAGGTCGGTAAAGGACCTGTCTGGGAAGGTTTCTGCACCATCCTTCGGCGGCAACGCGGGGTCAGCACTGCTGGGGAAGGGTCTCGGTGTCACCGTCACTGGGAAGGAAGGTGGTGCCTACAGAAACACAGTCATCTCCTTGTGCTGTCCAAAGGAAGGAGGTGTAACATAGAGCTAGTGGCTTTCAAATCCATCGATCCCCATTGGATAATCCTTTTTGAGAGGCGTGAAGTAATTATCTCGTGTGATCTATCCCCAACTGCACCCTTCTCTCGCCCTTCTGAGAGTTATTGGTCATTCACACTTTTAAAAAATAGATATATTTATCAAAATACCCCAAAGGCAAAAACAACAACAACAAAAAAAAACAAACAACAACAACAAAAAATCATCTTTCATAAGCTATTTCTCAAAACGAAGAAGGGCGAACAACAAAAACAAAAACGAAACAAAAAAACAACAAAAATAAAGTCTGCATGAAAAGCAAGCACTCAGAAGGAAGTAATAGCAGCAAAGTAGTATAGATGTCATGAGTTCACTCTGTCTCGAGTCATCGGTTGTTGAAAATAACCTCCAACCAGCAGGGGCAACTGCTGATGAACTGTCTGGTGTAGCACTGGCCCCAGCCCTTCACAAAGCTGATCTGCACGGTGAATCCCGTCCACGGCTGCTGCGTGAACTCGTGGTCGTTGGGTCTCTGCAAGGTGTACGCCTTCTCGTAGTCGAAAGCCTTGATGGAGAACCCTGGGAACACTTTGTGAACCAGCAACGTCCTGGAGTCGGGGTTGTCCAGTGTGGCCGACTTGATGAAGATGGGGTAACTGCTGCGGTTGTACACCCACACGCCGTCCACTTCCTTGGTGAGCTGGATGCCGTAGCCGATCTTGCTGCGCACCTTCTGCACCAGCTGGCTCTTGTTGTCCGAGTTGAGCTGCCCGAGGCAGAAACCATTCCCCTGAGGTAGATCATAGAAGATGTCCAGGGAGGGCTCTTGGACAGAGTACAGCCGACCCACGCGTGTCTTCTCTTCCCAGTATGCCACCACACACCAGTGTGACCTATCCCCTGGCTCCTGAAGAACTTGAGAATCTGCAGGGGCAAAAGAAAAAGGAGGGATTCAGCAACAAGGGAATCACCACAAGCCAAAAGCAACACGGAACCAGCAGGACCTTGCCTGCCCACATCTTCATGATCCTCTCCACGCATACATCAACGTCCACGGTGCACCCACTACTTCCAAAAAAACATTCCCAGGTTTGGAACTCGGAACTCTGACTTGGAAATGGCACTCCTGTGTCACTTCAGTGCCTAGTTCTGGCTGGATTTACAGTTCCAGTGACAATGACACAGCCACCCTCACCCAAACCAGCACCAGGACCCCCTCCAGTGCCAACAGGAGAGGTGAGATGCTTGAGCCACCAAGCACCTGAACTCCCTGATGCTCACCTACTGAACGATGGATTTATTTCCATAAATGACAATGTACTGTGCACAGACGCTGAAAAAACTGAGCTGCTGCTAAGAAAACCACACTGAAAGCCATCCCATGGGACCAGAGGGGATGAGAACTGGACTGCTCTGGTGTGTGGGGCTTTTCCCTGCCTGCAGGGCCTGGGTGATGGGCAGTATGGGGACAGAAAATGCCCCCTAACCTCTGGCAAGCACCAAAAGACAGAGGGAACCAAAAAATCTCACACAGGTTAACGAAAAAGTCCTAAAAACTTGCAAAAAAAAAGGCAGAAATTCATTTGTGCAGCCCTTTTCTCAACTCCCTTTCCCATAATTACCCCACGCAGCACGGCAATGATGTAGGAGGAAAAAGCAAGGCAGGGGGAGGGAAAAAACGTGAGAAAGCCCCTTTTCCTGAGGAGGATCCCGAGCAGCCTGGCGCTGCTCGCCGGGTAATTCCTCCCAGCCTCAGCAGGCATGTTAAGACCTGGGAACTATTCATCTCTATAATAGTATTTAAAAAAAAAAAAAAATCAAGCTGGGAATGCGAGTTAGTGAGCGCTACCAAAATAATCCCCTGAACTAGGAGAGAAGCTGGTGGAGCTGGGATGGTGGGTGACCCAGCAGCCAAAAACTCTTCTTGCAGCCCCCTCCAACCCCTCCCTCCCCATGGCTGCCCGCTCTCTCTGTTTTTTGCTGTTGATAAGCCCATTTTCCCAGTTTTCCTCCCATCTCGTTCAAGCCCTGCGCTGTGCTTTTAAGAGAGACAAAAAAAAAAAAAAAGGAAAAGGCCCAGCCACACACTTTTAATTTCCTCATTTCTATGCCAGCGAGGAAAATATTTCTCCAGTTGCTGGAGGCAGCTACTAAAAATGGGCCTGACTGTGGATGTCTCAAAATAGAGACCCTCATTCCCAGGTTAAACCAGGGATGGGGGTTCTGGTCATGCTGGGGTGGTCCCTGGGACAGCATTTATTGAGGTGCACCCCAGTTTGTCTTTCCACTCCCTTTTTGGTGCCTCACAAGACTCTGTTGTGGGTAATTTTATGTCCTGCTGAAACCTGGGGCTCAGGAGGGGCAGGGAGGGCAGTTTGGGTTACTTCCTCCCCACTAACACAGATGGGGTGCCATCCATGCAGAAGTGCATCCAGAGGGGCAAGAAACACCCCCAGGATGGAGATTCCATCCCCTGCCAGGGAGAGGGAAGAATCTGGGAGGGTTGTTCTGGATCCAGGGGAAGGATGCTCCTCACTCCAAAGGGGGATCTCTGTTAACCACCCACTACCTCCCTCCTCACTATCAGACTGCCAGTGATGTTCAGAGCCTTTTGGGCTTTGTTTCAGAGCAGCTGGGGAAATTTTTGAGGCAGTGTACCCCTAGTGAAATTCCTACATTGATTCAAACATTAAACCATTCCTTTTAGGAGGTGGCAGGGGGGAAAAAATAACTTTTTCACCCAGTGCTTGTGCTTGCATTAGTGAAGACCATGTAACAACTAGTTCACTGCTGCTTACAGAGAGCTATTTAATTGCTAGAGCATTTAGGGAAAATAAAAAATAATTAAAAAAAAAAAAGAAAAAATAGAAAACTGCCTTGGCGATGAATGAACGGACCTTTATGGAGGGCTGGGAGTTCATGAATGAATCCCACTGGGTTTCTGAATGACATGGGGTGACCAGACCTCAAGGACGAATCTTAGGTAATCCGGGATGTTGGAGTTTTTTTTAAGGAGCTGATGCCAGCACAGAGGATAAATATGCCAGAGCCTCTTCCGTTTGCGGGCTTCAGCTGTTGACTGCATCTCTAGTCAGAAATCCATGAGAACACAAGGGCTCAGCTCGGACAAATGGGCTCAGGCCTCCCTGCCAGCCACCCCCAAAGCTGCTTTCTGCAGTTGTGGGACCCCAGAGGAGCCCCCCTGCTCCCACCCTCCTCCCTGGTGCTGGCGTCCGCCAGGAAAAGGGGTGGGAAAAGCCACCAGAGGCATCCCTCTGGCAGGAGAGGAGGTGGCAGGAGAGAAGGAAAAAGTGACTCAAGAGATGCTTCCTACAGTGACAGACTCCTTTTTTAAAATTTTTTTTCCCCCAAAAGGCTTTTTTTGGTGGCAATAAAAAAAAACGGATCTGTGCAAACGAAGCAAACAGTAGAATTAAGCTCAAAACCACCCTGCTGGGCTCACCCCGTGCAACCTGGGGTCATGGCAGGCACCCACCACCCAAACTGCCTTCTCTGCCTGCTGCAAGCTCACACAAAACCCCAGATCCCAGGAAAACTCACAGCCACATCCTCCCCAACACGTCCCCGTGTGCCACAGCCCACAGACGGCTGCAAGCCCTTTGGGATGCCTGTTTTGAGTTAAAAGCATCGCTTTTACAAGCTCCTCGGTGCAAACACATCCCCTCCTAAATGCCTGGAAAACTCCCAGCAAACTGGGAGTGTTCCCATGTCCCAGCAAACAATGATAATGTTTAATGCTGTAAACATCTGCGCCATTATTTCGTTATTAAGGGTCCCTCCGTTTGCTGCTATCGCTGGGTTGTTAGGATTTTCCATGGTTTCCATCACAGCCTGCCTTGGGGCTCCAGCAGGCTCCCCCTGGCGCGTTGTGCAAGCTCATTGTGAGAAAATAATAGTATAGGAACCACTGCAAATAAAGTGAGTGTGCCCTGAGGAATCTGGGGAATTGGTGGTGTTGATCACTCACAGCCAGGTCTGCAGAGCACACATTAGCCCCTGACAGAGGGGAGAAACCAAGGCAGTGCCCCAAAACCCCTGGGGTAACATCTTTTGTCATTCTGGTGCAGATGTTTCATCACCAGTGATGCCCCAGCACAACCATACTACACCATATCCCATCCCCAATGGAAAACTCCTCTCTTCTTTTTTCCCATATTTTTTACACCTTCCTGGATTTCCGAGGGCCTGCCCCAGTTTTGCCAATGCATCCATTGTCCTCCATGAAAGCATCATCCCAGGTAAATCTCAGCTCCCCAACCAGCACAAGAGGCTGTGAGGTTCCCCATCACTTGCCTTGACCTCCAAAACCATCATGTCCTGCCTCAACTCTCCCAATAAAAGCCAATAAAAGTCAGGATTTCTCCACAATGGGGAGAAATGCTGTCTGTGGGCTCAGGGCAGGATCCTGCTGAAAATGCTTCAAAATCCAGCAGGATGGGATCCCAAAGCAATACTCCCCCAAAAACCTGACAGCTGCAGAAACAACAGTGGGTAAAGTAAAGGATAAATCCACATTAAAGGATATACCCACAACAGCGGGTATGGGATGTTCACACCACAGAAACACCCAAATTTGTCAAGTCCCACACTTGGCTCTCTCCCAAGCTATGGCAGAAGGACTCACATCCCCCCTTGCTTGGAAATTTCTGGTGTGGCTTTTCTCTCCATCACATGGTGAGTTTTAATTTGATGAAAGCATGTCATCCATACTTTTTCTCTCCAAGCTCCAGCAGTTTTATTAGGAGTTTGGGAGGGAGAAGTTCTCTATTTTTAATTCACAGAGAACCAAAGCATGTTAGAAAAATTGAATTAAAAAAAATAATAATATACTACAACAACACAGCTCCTGTCCTGGGGGTGTTTTAGATCTGTGTTGTCCTTCAGATCTCAGCCTTGTCCCAATGCCAGGTTCATGGATGTAAAGGGGATCTAGACTGGGGATCTTTGAGATTTGTTCTGTTATTTTAGCTAAAGGTTTTCCTGCAGTCAACCAACCTTGAAAGAAAAGAGCAAGTTTAGCACACATTGAGCTATCTGACCCACCAGCATTGCTCCCAGCTGACCACATCAAGGGTGTCAAAATTATCACCAGTATCTGTGGCAACAACTCAAAGCTGAAAAGAGGAATAAAATGGCCTTACTGATGAGGATTTTAAATGCCTGTCATTGGATCTTTCATCAATGACATCAGGTTTAGAGGCAAATTAAACTATCCAAATGTAGAAGTATTCAGAACTATGTATGTACACTTTTTGTAATATATGTACATATACATTTATTTTTCCAAAAACCAGTTTTGGTTCTGAGCATCTTCTCATGCTCTTCCTAAAGTTCTCACCATCTCACCCCCTCCTCTCCCTCATTCTTGGGTCTGGATTTCCCATCAAACACTAACCCTGGCACAATATTCACCATAGTACCATTTACCCTGAACTGCTGACAAAAGTCCTCTCACTTTAAAAAAGGGTTTTGTTTGGAAGGGACTTTAAAGATCCTTTAAAGACTTTAAAAGTTGTCCCATGGGCAGGGACAACTTTTGCTAGCACAGGCTGCTCCCAGCCCCATCCAGCCTGGCCTGGGGCACTGCCAGGGATCCAGGGGCAGCCACAGCTGCTCTGGGCACCCTGGGCCAGGGCCTGCCCACCCTCCCAGCCAGCAATTCCTAATTCCCAATGTGCCAAAATCTGTGCCTGCCCTCTGGCAGTGGGAGCCATTGCCTGGGTGCTGTCCCTGCCTGCCTTGTCCCCAGGGGCTGTGCAGCTCTCCTGGAGCCCCTGGAGGCCCTGGCAGGGGCTCTGAGGTGTCCCTGGAGCTTCTCTGGTGCAGCTGAACAGCCCCAGCTGGGCCAGGCTGGCTCCAGAGCAGAGGGGCTCCAGCCCTGGCAGCAGCTCCGTGGCCTCCTCTGGATTCCCTGCAGCAGCTCCAGCTCCTTGTGCTGCTGGAGAGGCCTGCAGAGAGCCCTGCCTGGCTTTCCAGGACACAGCTTTGTGCTGGAAAACAAATGCCCTGGGCACTGCCAAGGAGCAGATGCACACACAGAGAGTCCTTCCTCCTTTATCCACCAGCACACACGGAGGGCATTCGTGCTTAAAAAAAAAATTGGCTGGGCTGGTGTCAGCACAACGTGTCTGGCCAGGCCGGGGCTGAGGCTGAGAGCGAGCTCAGCGCGTCTCGAGCCCGATAATCCCCGCTGGCTGACCTCAGGTGGCATCTGTGTGTCCAGGACAGGGCCCTGGCCCTCGGCTTCCCCTGCTCCTGGATGTGCAAGAGACCGAGACACAAAACCCAGAGCTTTAAATGCTCTTCTGGAGGGTCCTCAGCACTTGCCCTGTGGCAGTCTTACCCCTCTGTTACTGGCAAGTGCTGATTTTGTAGGATCTCAGGAAAAACAATGCCCTGACCCCTCAGTTGAGAAGTGAAAGGCATTACACCAAGGTGAGGAGAACACAGAGCATAGTGTGCTCACTAAAACAAAGAAAAATGGGCACCCAGAAGGGTAATCCAATTTCCTTTCTACTCCCTCAAGTGACTTACAGGGTGAGAAACAGAACAAAACAAAAAAAAAACCACCCAAACCCACCAAGTAGATAAACAAACAAATGAACAAAACAATGAAAAATACCTAAAAGCCAGATTTCCAGGTACATTCAGCAAAAGCAAAGGGGAAAAAAATTCTAAATTAAAGGATAAATCCACATTAAAGGATATATCCTGCTGCAGAAAAGGGGCTTTGTGCCTTTAACAAAGTTTGTGGAGACTCCACCCACAGCAGTGTTTGCCCCAAACCTTTTGTACCTCCCAGCACACAAGGGCCAGACAGCTTCCCCTCCACCAGGAGCCCCTGCTTTTGATGGCTGGGACGGCTCCTGAAAGCCTAATTTCCAGCGTGGTGCTGTGCTAAGCTCCCGCTTCTTGCAGGAGAAATAAACCCTCACCCTCGGCAGGGATGGCAGCGTGGGGTCCCTCAGGCTCCCAGCACAAGAGCCCCAAGAGCTGAGACAGTCCATCACATCAACACCTACTTAGGGAGCCTTTAATCTGCGGATTATTGACATGATAGACCATAACATCTCTTCAGGAGCCATTACAGCCCATCGTGTCAGTAGGTACTTATGCAGCCCTTAATCCCCGGATTGACAGGCTAGACCATAAATTTGTGTCTGTGTCTAATTAGACGGCTCTTATTGCTCAGCATATATGGTAGTCATGCAGGCTAAAGAGCCTTAAGATTACTTTTTTAATTTATTAGCGAGTTGTCCAATCAATCACTCAAATGGCTCCTTGTTCCTTGCAAAATCAGTCAACCTTGCACGAAAATAAATGTTAAGTTTCACCGCAAGATTTCAATTTGCTGGTATTTACTAAGATTGAGCCTGATGAGGTCAAGCAGGATAAAATATGGCAGAAGCCATCAGGGGAAGGAGTCTCATATTTCCCCATTTTTCTTGTGCTTTTGGTTCAGGTTTGTATTAAGTGTGACCTGAAAGTTTGGGAGGGCTTTGCTCAGTCCCCAGGTGACCCAAACAAAATTTGCCACCGCCTTCCCCACAGCTGGGAACCCCCCTTGTGAAATCAGGACACACAGGAGGGCAGGTGAGATGGAGGGTAGGGATGATTCACCCCTGAGGACATCCCCTCAGCTTCCCAGCCCAGCTTGGGGTGCCCTGAGTCAGCCGTGCCCCAGCCTGGAGCCCAGCCCTGACCCTTCTGGGGTTAATTCAGCAAGAACATAAAAGTGAGAAGGAAGGAAAGAAGGAAGGAAAGAAAGAGAAAAAGAAAAGAGAGAGAGAGAGAGAGAGAGAGAGAAAGACAGAGAGAAAGAGAGAAAGAGAGAAAGAGAGAAAGAGAGAAAGAGAGAAAGAAAGAAAGAAAGAAAGAAAGAAAGAAAGAAAGAAAGAAAGAAAGAAAGAAAGAAAGAAAGAAAGAAAGAAAGAAAGAAAGAAAGAAAGAAAGAAAGAAAGAAAGAAAGAAAGAAAGAAAGAAAGTTTCTGCCATTTTTTCCTAATTTTCTCCTATTTTCCTCCAATTTTCCTCCAATTTTTCCCTATTTTTTTTCAATTTTTTCTCCAACTTTTCCCTAATTTTCCCCCTATTTTTGCCATTTTTTTCTAATTTTCTCCATTTTTCCCCCTATTTTTTCTCCTAATTTTTTCCGAAGAGAAAATTTCAGGGTGCCTGGGAATAAATAGTTTGGGGTTTTTTTTTAGTGCCAGGTAGGGTGAAAGTTTCTGCTGTGAGAAAAAGAAGAAAAGAAAAGAAAAGAAAAGAAAAGAAAAGAAAAGAAAAGAAAAGAAAAGAAAAGAAAAGAAAAGAAAAGAAAAGAAAAGAAAAGAAAAGAAAAGAAAAGAAAAGAAAAGAAAAGAAAAGAAAAGAAAAGAGAAAAGAGAAAAGAAAAAAGCCCTGCAAGCATGTTGTTGCAGACTTACAGGGGCTCAAGAGCAAACACCACTGTGGCAGATGGCAAGGCTGGACCAGGAGTAATGTCCAAAAATATTAAAAAATATATTATAAATTATGGGGTGATGCATGTCCCCTGCATTTACAGGACGGCAGAGAAAGAACCTGAGTGAAACTGCCAAGTTCATGGAGTCCACCAAACCAGAAATTTTATTCATAAACATCCTATTAGTCACTGCTACTGTCTAATTACGGTGATTAATCAATTACCACGGCTAAAAACGACTCCAGAAGAGAAGAGCCCTTTTCTTGTGACCATTCTCCTTAAAAGCCAGGCAAGGCTGGAGCTACAAGGTGGTGGGGTGGGGGGGCGAAAATATGCAGGCACACACCAAAAATGCCTGTCTGCCTGTCTCCAGTGGTTAGAGGAGCCAGCTGACTCCAGTTTCCTCCGTACCAGGCTTCAGGCCTCATCAGCCATGCAAATTATAGAGTACCGTGCTGTCTGAAGGCCGAATTTCGACTCAGCTCAGAGAAAAGCCTTAGAGGAAGGGTGGGGATGAAGAAGCCAGCCAAATCCATTCATAATATTTACAGTAAATGGGCCTCTTTGCTGTTGTTTAGTATACAGTCAGCCTAATTATTTTTGAAGTTTTAATTTAAAGAGCCTTCTTTATCTGCCTCTCCTCCTGCACCCCTCAAAGGTGTGGGAAAGCTGTTCCCTTGTTTCAAAAAAGCAGTAGGACGGGAATCCCTTCCCCAAGCTCCAGCTCGACGGTTGGGTGGGACAAAGGGATGCGGCAAGGGCTGAGACCCTTCCAGAGCCAACAAAATCCATGGGGTTTTTGGGACTCCCAGGCCATCCAAAGGGGTGCACAGATCCATGTGGAACCCCCCAGAAATCCTGTTTTGTTGCTGTTCTGTGCTGGTGGGAGGTGGTGCAGGTGCTCCACTGCCCTGTGCATTCTCCAACCTTCTCCCCTTCCTTGAGGCAACCCGAAATAATCTCACTTTTGTAACAAATCAGCCAAGAGAGCCGTCTGGAGAGCACAGCCCGTGAGATGCTGCCCTGGGAGCTCCAGGTGACTCAGGGCTGGTCCCAGAGAGGAGCAGCCACCTCCTCCATGCTTCAGCCCCAGCTAGCAGGACACACCTCTTCCCCACCCAAACCCAACCCAGATCCCAGCCAGAAACCTTCTGAGAAAGAGAAACCAGCACACAAAGGGCTCCTGACTTTACTGCAATGCAAATCAGACCTGGGGACGAGCTTGCCAAGAATCTCTCTCCTGGCTCTGGCTGTGCTGGAGGCTCCTGTGGCAGCATCCTGCCCTTCTCCCTTCTGGGATAAATCACACCATGGATGCTGGAGCCACCAGAGGCCACTGCCAGCCATGGGGTACCAGCCCCTCTAATGCAGCTGGGGGTTAGAGGATGACCTTAAAAAGCTTTTGCAGTGAAAAATAAAGCAGGCTTCACTGTTGCAAGGCAGGAAAGGTCATCCAGCACCCTGGGATGCCCTGGGGAGAGCAGGGATACATCCCCCAGGAAAGCCACAGCTCTCCACCAACAACGTGTAGCCATGTGGGCTACACATTAAAAACCTTGTTAAGGCCTTAATAAAAACTGAAGTAGAGCAGTCTAGGATTTCCAAAGGGATACCCAATACCCAGATGTGTGTTAGGATTTTTTTCCCTCCCCAACTGCATTACACACATACACACAACACAGCATCATTGCTGCTCTTATTCCAACACTGAAAAAAAACCCCAACCCTCTCCCTGCAGCACACTGACCCAGAATTCTCCCCTAAAGACTGAAAACAGACGTAAATATATGTTTCTCCCCACACCAAAAAAATAAAAAAAACCCACGTCTCCCAGCAACTTTTCCCAGAGCAGCATCTCCCTCGCAGGGATGTAAACCCATGGAAAAAGCAGAGTAGGAACAAAAGTCCTTTTCACGTTTGTCGTGCCCCGCTCCATAACAATTATGAAAACTGTTTAGCTGGGCTGGCATTTGGAGCATTTACTGCATTCCTGCCAATAAATTCCAGTCCCGGATCCGATGGAAAAGGCTCCCTCCCTCCCCTTTCCCCTCCCTCCCTTGCCTTCATTCCTCCTGGCTTTCTTTACAACCTAATACCCTGTCGATGCGGGGCCAGGGCCTACTTAGGGGGAAAAAAAAACACCCAGCGCCAGACTGGAGACAGCAGGCAGACTGAAAAAGTTAATCATTACTTCTGTCTGCCTTCATAATCTAATCACGCCTATTCCTAAGAGCAGGCGGCGGAGCACGCCGTACATGGAATATGTACATCCCCGCCCAGGGATGGACGGACACACGGACACACGGACAGCACCAGCCACGGCCCGGGCAGGGGGCAATCAAGGGATGGACAGACAGGACGGATGGCGTTGGGAAGGAGTTCACAAGCCTGGCCATGCACACGCACACACACACCCCTCCCCTCGCCTCTCACTTTGCTCTGGATTAATAACGCGCAGCAATTATAGAGAATATTATATTCATTAAGTAATTAACCCTCCCGGCGCTCCGGCGGAGCTGGCACCCCCTTCCCGCAGACAGAGGCCAGCAGAGGTTTGCCCCGGGCAGGTCGGCAGCACACAGGTTAAGAAAAAGCCCCAAAAGCTCCTCGTGGCTCATCTCACCCCAGTTCTGGTGGCCAAGTCCTGAGAGGGGACCTGCTGTGACCAGGGTGGCATCACCAACAGCCAGCAGCATCCTCCCATGGGCACAAAATTTGGGGGATTTGGGATGTCACAACAACCACCAGCATCCTCCTATGGGTAGAAAACTCAGGAGACTTGGAGTGTCACCAACAACCAGCAGCATCCTCTCACAGGCACAAAACTCAGGGGATTTGGGGTGTCACCAGCAACCAGCAGCATCCTCCCATGGGCACAAAACTCAGGGGATTTGGGGTGTCACAACAACCACCAGCATCCTCCTCTGGGTACAAAACTCAGGAGACTTGGGGTGTCACCAACAGCCATCAGCATCCTCCCACAGGGACAAAGCCCATGGGAATTGAGCATCACTGGGATGCAGCAGCATCCTCCCATGGGGCTGAAGCCCAGAGGATTTGGGCATCACTGAAACGCAGGAGCATCCTCACACAGGGATAAAGCCCAGGGAATCTGGGGCTTGGCAAGCCCAGCAGCACACCAGCTTCTCCAGAAAATAACTGCAGTGCAACTCTCAGGTGAGCCAAGGCTTCGTGCTCTTGACACCCAGGATACATTTTCCATGCTTGGCTGTGACAAAGAACAGTAAAACTACAGGCCTCCGCTTATGATTTATGGGTTTGTTCCTTATCATGAGCTAAAAAGTCTCAGACTGGCTTCCAAAGAAAATTAATTCATCAGTTCAAACACAGTGATGTAACTTCAGGCTCCCAGCTCCTTTTCCAAATAAAACTCCTGTTACTTGATTCCTGCTCAAAGAATGATTTTACGGAGTTATTGACTCCATCCGCTCTGCCTGGGAAGGTGCTGCCGGAGCCCAGCCACGAGGTCACTGACAGCCTCATCCCATGGCTTAGTTTCTTGACTATTTTGCCATTTTTTCTGCTTTTCTACTCAAAACCTCAATTTGCACACCAAACGCTCAGCTCCTCTGGCATTATTTTGCATCACCCACCATGGAGGGGGCTCCTCCTCAGCAGTGACACCTGGTAATTTTTATCACCCATAAATTCGACCCACAGCCTTCCATCACCAAAAATCACTGGATCCACAGCCAACCTCTCCACTTGCAAAAGTGACAGATGTCTGAATTTCCACCACCTTCCTAACAGCCACAAAGTCACCTTTGTTGATGAAGTTCTGGCTTCTATGAACAAAATCTCTCTAACCTGTGTAAGCATTACATAGAATCCTACACAAATATGGAACACATTCAGTACACAATGAATATATTGAACCTATATATCCATAGAATAGATACATAATATGTTGACTGTATCTTATATAATTATATAAATAATACATGGAATAAATTATCTCTATACATATTCAACCTACACACAGAGATTGAATAGATTTTGCTCATTATTTAACCATATACAGCCTCGCTTATTACGTACATCTCTAAGATACATATTTACAACTAAGGTTCAGGGCCTGAGCGATACTGAATTACTCCTTTAATGGCAACATTTGCCTTTCCACATGCTCAGGGAAAAGTCACAGGAGCCAGGACTTTGCCCCAAAGCTGGCTGACCAAACCCAGCATCCCAACAGGGATCCCAGGTGATGGCTGAGGGAGGGTGAGGAAGGACCACGGAGCCTGGCACTGTTCCCCACACATGGGAGCATCACCAAGAGCATCACCAGGACCTCCTGCAACCAGCCCACGGTGCTCCAGCACTGCCAGCACAGCCCAGCCAGCAGGGCTGAAGCCAGAAGGATTTTTTTGTGTAGTGAGGTTAAAAGGGTAGAGAAGGGCTGAGCCAGCTCTTACAGGGTGGTTTTTGTTTTTTTTTTGTTGGGTTTTTTTTTTTTTTTGGTTTGGTTTTTTTTTTTTTTTTTTTTTTTTTTTTTTTTTTTTTTTTGTTGGGTTTTTTTTTTTTTCCCCTTGCAAGTTAAAACCAAGATAATGACACTGGGTGGGGACCAATTTGAAGGGCTGAGCAGCCAAACCAAAATTAGTCTCCCGGCCAAGAGCTTCCTAGGCCTCACAGTTTGGGGAAGGAAGCTGAGAAAAAGCATGAAAATAAAATAAAAAAAATTCCTTGGGAAGCTGGACCGTCGCGCTCAAGCAAAGGTGACCCTGCTAGTCAAATATTTTTCAACATAATAAAAATAAAATCAAGTACTGGACCAGCCTCCCTTGGAAAAGCAGGGCCTATGAGATGGTGTTTTATCCCCCTTTTTTCTCTTTTTCTTTCTTTTCCCTCCCCTGGCACTTTCTTTCCTTTCACTAATAACTATGTTTTCTTGCATTTTTTTCTTGGCGCTTTCCTCATAAAAGACTGATGTAATTTCCTGTCTTGTCCCAATGTTTCCTGTTAATTAACAGGGTGAAAGTTATCATCACGCATTTAAATGGCAACCCAAAAGAAGGGAGGGGAAAAAAAAAACAGGGGAGGAAAAAAAAGCAAAAAGAAAAGAAAAAAGAAATGAGAGTTTGCTGTGTTCTAGCAAGCATCACATCACATTCCCAGCAGCCCAAAAATACCCTGGAAAAAGCTTTTTGGAACTGATGGCTTGAGCCCATGGGCAAAGACCCCCTGAAGGGTGGCAGCAGGTCTGTACACAGGGGATCCAAGCCTGGATGGGGATGGAAAATCCCTACAATGCTTGCCCAGAAAAGCTCTTTTCTTGCATTAAGAAGGAAAATAAAAGAAGAAGGGAAACAAGAAGATGGAAAACAGGAAGAAGAAAGAAAAGAAGCAGAAGAAGAAAAAGAAGGGAAAAAAGTCAAGGGGGAAAAGAGAAAAAGGAGAAGAAGAAAGAGAAGAAGGAGGAAATGAAGGAGGAGGAGAAAAAGGAGAAAGAAGAAGGAGAAAAAGAACGAGAAGAAGGAGAAAAAGAAGGAGAAGAAAGAGAAGAAAAAGTAGGAGAAGAAGGAGAAAAAGAAGAAAAAGGAGAAAAAGAAGGAGAAGAAGAAGGAGAAGAAGGAGAAGAAGGAGAAGAAGGAGAAGAAGGAGAAGGAGAAGAAGGTGAAGGAAAACAGAAGAAAAAAGAGGGAAAATGGGAAAAGAAAATGGAAGAATAAAGGTCAAAAAAGAAAGAGAAATAAAGTAAAATAACTTGTAGAGAAAGAGGCAGACAGCAACACCCAAGATGTTGCATTAATTAAAAGAAGTTGAAGAATAGAGGAAGGGAAAAAAAAAAAAGAAAAAAAAAAAAAAAAGACAAACCCAGGGGCTAATCCAAAGACAGCAGGCGGAAATCCTGTGAGCTGCCGAGCTCCTTGCTTGCCTGCCCTGAGCCCCGTGCAGGATCAGGCTCCTCCGTGCCCTCTGTTCCTCAACAGCAGCCGTGACGCAGCCGGTACCCCGGCGGCACCGCGGCCACGCCGGCGGCGGGCGAAAACAAAGCGATTTAGGCAAAAAGCGAGGGTGGCTAGAACAGAGACTGTGCCTCAGCGGTTAATAATATCCCAGCGCTGAAAATAAACTGGGAAGGAAGCTCCTTTGTGACAGTAGGCAGGCAGCCAGGCTGCGGCGTGGGTCATTCACGCCGGCGGGGGACGGCAGAGGGGTTGGCACCCACCCGCCACCCTGCTGGAGCACAGCGAGGGCTGGGGACAGGGATCCTACACTCAGCTTTCCCCTGGGCACCCTAAAATGCCCTGCACCCCATTGTAAGCCAGCAGGGAGGGTTAGGGTGCTGGCCACAGTGGCTGGAAACAGGCATCCCCCATGGCCATGGCAGGGAAATGCGCGTGGCTAGTGTTACTAGTTCCTTTAGTGTAAGCGATACCCACTGGCAGACAGTGGGCATGGAAACGATGCAGCCACATCCCTGCCAGCCCGGGGCTGCTCCTCTACGAGTGTTTTTGTCCCACCGAGTTTTAAATGTCCCCAGTGATCAAGTTGCTCAGCAGGACAGCTACTGCGAGCGGAGTGCGGTTTGAACTGACACTCAACTTCCAAAATTCCCCTTCCTAGCCCCATTCTTCCCTAAAAAGCGCCATGTTGTGGGATTAAAACACAAGTGACCCCATCACTCTTCCCACCACCATCCCCACTGTGATGGACTTGCTGATTCTGGGGTCTTTTGCATTTTGTCATCAGCTCTTCCAAAGGCGCCGTTGACTGGGAAAATCTACTGGCATCTGAAAAATAGGTTTAATGAAGCTGTACAGGTATGGATTGAAATTATCTAATGGGGGCAGCACCTCTGCTATCATTTCTTTTTTAAAACACATTGTACAAGAGTATCTAGGAAAGGCTCAAGAGGCTCTAGAGCACTTAAAAGTAATTATTAAATGGATTCTATTTGCTTTGGAAGGATTTTAATCGGTGAAACGCCCGCAGCTGGGAGGGAGGATCCCAGCTGTGTCCCAGGGGGGGTCCCCACAGGGTGAGAACCCCCTTAGGAAAAAAAAAAAAAAAAAAAAAAAAAAAAGAAGAAGAAAAAAGCCCTCACGGGGCTTGGAGGAACCGGAGCGGGTGGCCAAGCCAAGAGCCCGGGGTCAGTGCCAAGCACCAGCTCCCTCCTCCCAGTCGGCCACGGTCAGATGATGTGCGAGGCGAGCCGGGAGGCTCCTAGTCTGGCAGGCAGCCTGCTCTGCTCCAGAGGCTCCAGTGCTGTCATCCTGGCATTAACCCCTGATAACCTTGTCCTTTCCAGGACGGGACTGTGGCTTTTAGGTAAGCAGGGAGCAGGGGGTCATGTCTCCCAGCAAGGCTGGGAAGGAAAGGGTGCGACGCCCCGCGACGCTCAAAGCGAATTAAAAAATACCGAAACGACGTAAGCTCAAAAATAAACCAAAAATAAGTGACTTAAAGAAAAAAAAAATTCCCAAGCAATTGTTTATCCCTGGGACAAATATACAATCCTAGTTCCACAGGAAGATGTCTCAATTTCAGATTATAATAGGATGCCAATTTGTAAATAAAGGCATTTCACAGGAGGTTATAAACTCCGTAGGGGAGGGAGGTGGAAGTAGGGGGAACGGGAAAACACAGGCAGGGCTCTGGCGGAGAAACAGCACAGGATCCTGTTTACATGGGCAAGGGGAGAGCGACGGGAAGCCGCTTTGGGGGGCAAATATCTCCGGATTTGGACAAGGTGCTTCTTCCCCGTCGAGCAGATACCAGCAGGGATCAGAGGCATAGTGAAACATTCCCGGCCTGTCCGCAATTTTAGAATGAAATGTCAATCAGCCAAGAGGTCCCTTGAACCAGACAAGGTCCCACAGCACAGAGAGCCAGAGGAGGGAACGATGCCAATGCTCTTCCAGCCTGGGGAAATCTTTTCCCTGAGTTTTTGGTGTGGAGTTGGGAGGGAGAAACTGAGTCTGTGCCTGCTGCAGAAGAGCCTTGTTTCCCAGCCTCAAGGCTTGCAGAACCTTGATCCAGCACCCGCCAAGAACTCAACAGCCACTGCCTCTTGAAGAGCCTGAGGTGCTTCCAGAGTTTGGGCAAATCAGCAGAATTAGGCCAAAATCTGGATAACCTCTCAGGTTTGGTATTTTAGGAGCAACCTCTATAAAAAAGCGGTGGATGTGGCGAAGACACAAGCCAGCTCAACTTGCTCTCCCTCTCTGAGGACAAGGTCTGGACTTCTTGAGAGCATTGCTTTGCCAGCAGGTCCAGCACCAACCCCACCAGCTCACTTCTACCCTTGGATCAAGGCTTCTCCATGGGTCATACAAGACCTTGGCTCCCACCAACCTGATGCCACCAAACCTTGGGCCAGCCACCTTCAGGCACTCCAGCCATGGCTTTGCTTGTTTGAAAGAAGTCACAACCAAACACATCTGCTGAGAACAAGACAGCTCAAAATACAGGAAAACCACCCTCTGTCTCCTATTTACGGGAGTTATTTTTATCCCCAATGGGATATTTTTGCTCTTTAACCACACGGAGGACAGAAAGGATCTGGCTGGCAATACCTGAGCACAGCCGTGTCAGTGGGAGCAACCGTGAGCGAGGAGTCCTGACCTACCCACAGGCTGACCACCGACAAAAATAAAGATGATATAAGAAAATAAATAAAGCCAGGAGTACACAAGTGAGAGCCAGTGCCTTGGGGGAAGCAAGGGGTACATCAGGCAGAGAATAATGGGATGGCTGGGGAAGAGAGAGCAGAGGTGGGATGGGAAGGGGACAGCAGCATGATGTGAAGGACTAACCAGGATTGCATTCCTGGGTCATGAAGAGAACAGAAAGAAGAGGGAGGGAGGGAAAGAGCAGCTCAGAGTGGTTATCACAAGGGGGAAACACTCCCTGTGCGTGCCCCAGCCACGCTGCTCCCCCGCCTCACGTCCTCCAGAGCCTCTGGTATCCATCAGCACAACTGCCTGCAGCCCCAGCACAGACAGAGCCCAGCAGAGGCTGATCTGAGGCTCCTCCCCACCAAAGGCTCCTCACAGAGAGCTGCAAGGATGCCCACTTTGAGGCCCTCCAATGCTCCCCTTGCCACCATCCTCTCCCCATGCATTCCCCTGCCAGAGTGGCCATGAACCCCAGGCTGGCCTCATTCCTGAGTTCTCAATGCTGAGAGTGATCTTCCTTGCCAAATCCTGCTCTTTAAGACATCAGAGCAGGGCTGCCGATGCTGCTGCTACACCAGCACCCACCACACCCCACTAATGACCAAAGGCTGCAGTGCTGCAGGATCCCACCAGCACCACCACCAACCACCTGTGATGTCCTTTCCCCCACACGCCCACTCCAGTTTCCAAATTAGCAAAATAATTACTCTTTTTTTTCCCCCCCTTTTTTAAGCCATCCTTTTGCCAAGGAGCTGCAAATCCAACGCTGTACAGGTCTGGAGGGGAGGAGGGATGCTGGATTCTCCACCCAGCATCACCCATCCCTATCTGCCCAAACACAGATAAGACCAAGCCAAAGCTGGCCACATACCCTGCCAATAACTCATTAAAGCCCTCTTCAAACACACTCTTGTCCTAACTAAAATATGCAGGAGGAGGTAGGAGAAAAAAGGAGGAGAAAGTGAGCTTTGGAGGATTGCTCCAAAGCGCGTTTATTTTCCTTTCTTGACTGGGTCTCTCCAGTTGGGAATTTTCAGCACTGCACTTCTGCGCGCGGAAGGGAGATGCCAGTAAATCAGAGCAAATTCAAAACAAATGCTCTTTCATGTGGAGGCATTCGGCTTTGTTTCAGGGCTTGGGTAGCTAACCATAACCCTTCAAGAGTCAACTCTCCTATCAGCTCCTCATTAAACTAAATGGCTACAATTACATTTGGGGAGGAAAAAAGAGTGGTTAATGATCGTAAAAAGGTTCTGTTTCCAGGCTTGGGGAGGGGGGGGACCTTTGATAAGGGAGACAAGGAAAAAAAAAAAACAAATCCAATGAAATAACAGCAATAGAATAAGTTAAAAATGTACTTTCAGGTGGAAATGTGCTTTCATTTGGGAAGAAGCTCAATTAAGGAGCTAGGGGGTCCCCTTCCCGCAGCCTTTTGGGAGGCACCAGGAACGAGCCATGTTATTTCCTGCAGCCCAAGCCCCCACCTCCTGCCTTCCCTTCGGGAGCAGAGCTGCCAGACGAGATGTTATCAATAGGCTGAACCTTACAGAAAGCCCCCTTTTAAAAGCGAGTACTTCCTCTGCTTATTTCATGTGGTATCCTGTGGAACTGAACTCTCTCCTCCCCTCTGCAAAGGGTGTATTTCAGGAGGAAAAAGGAAAAAAAGAAAAAAAAAGATCTAACAACATCCTTATTGTGTTGTTTTGCTTCTTGTCTTTTTTCTTTCTACAGTCCCTTTTTTTTTTTTTTTTAATTCCCTGAAGCTATAGGCTCCAATGGTAAAAAAAATTTAAAAAACACAAATCCTTCTGCCTCTAAAAAAAAAAAAACCCAAACAGCAACAAGTTTTCCTGTTCCCTCTCCCCCCTTCGTTTGATTAATTCTCATTAGGGCCTTTGAACAAACAATATGCTCCCCTCTCAAATAACAGACAGGGTATATATTACACCCAAAGAAAAACAAACAAGGCTCACTTAAAGACATCACATCCACACCAAACGCAATTCCTGGAGAGAGGCAGGGGCAGATGCACGCGCGTGCAGCCGCCGCCGACCTCATTCCGAATTCCAGTTTCAGAGTGATGAATAAATCATAAATCAAGGAGACATCCCCACAAAGGCAAGCACCTTCAAACATCAGCCAGTACCTGCAGGTACATGGTTTCAGACACTTTAATCCTGGTAGAGACACTGAGGTGGCCAGTCTGGGGTGGAAGATGACGTGCTGGAGACATCACACCTTGGAAATGGGGTTGGGAGTTGGACTGGGTGACCTTCAAAGGTCCTTTCCAACCCAAACTGCTCTGTGTCTCTACACAAACTCCAAGAGGGGTGGAGAAAGTACCTAACAAGCCTCCATCCTCTAACAGCAACTGGAGGCTGAAGGAGATGGCAAATAGGAAAACAATGGAAATCACTGAATATATCAGGAAGGGGTACAAAAACATCATCAACTCTCTCTGCAACATCCTCTATAAAAACAGGCCATCTTTTTTTCCCCAGGCACCACGAGTCTTGTCCATCAGGTGTGGGATGCTGGTGACCTTACCAGGAGCAAAACCTGAGCAGGGCTCTCATCCCAGAGACAAGAGATTCCCCCCACCACCAAGTCAAGGATTTGACACCAAATCCTTCTTTAAGGTAGGACTGCACCTGTGCCCACCATAATCCACACACCTGAATGAATGGTCAACCATAATTGCTTAGCCTTCCCCTGCCTCAGTCCTTTTACCTCTTCCTGCCTTAGCCCAAAATGAATGGAGCATAAGGCTGGAATCCAAAGGAAGTACAGACACATGCAGGGATGGAGAACCTTGTCTGGGATTTCAACACATCCTCTGCACAACAGGTACACGGCTGCTACTGAAATTAAACCCAACTCCCGCTCTGAGCACACACTTCTCAGTGATGTGCATCCCCAAAACTCCTGCTCTGAGCACACACTTCACAGTGATGTGCATCCCCAAAACTCCCCCAGCATCACTTTGCCTTTTGTCAGGACCCCCAGCCAACGCGCCCCACGGCCAAGATCAAGGGCAGCAAGAGATGTCTTACCTGAGAGCCCCCCAGGGGCTAGACAATTAGTTCCCCCTGTTTCAGTGGAGGAAGGCACAGAGTCTGGACAATCTGCTGGAGCAGAGGAAGGAAAGGAGAAAAAAAAAAAAAAAGTCAGTATATAGGTGGTTCTTTGCAGGCTCCCAGCATCGCCCCAAGCAGAACACACATTCCAAAGGGCTTAGCAGGAAGCGATTACTAATTGTCCGTGCAGAGACGGCAGTTCATCAAGAAGCATCCACCCTAACTCGTTGTCTCAGTCAAGGCTGCGCTTCATCACCAGCCAGCTCTGATTATAGACTGGCAGAAATTACAGGCTGGCTGCCACCTCTCTGGACAAGTCACCGGCTAAGGAGATCAAGGTTGTCGCCGTTCTGATGCAAGTGAGCTTCCAAAAATGCTTAAACCGTGGCTTTGTGCACCCAATTTAGCCAAAACCTGTAACTCACCGAAATGGGAACCGAAAGGGAAACGTCTCATTGCTGCCCTTCTGCACCTTTGTGGTGCCCTGCTCGAGTTCTGTCACCAGCAGCACCTGGCAGACCTTGTTGCCACCTCCTGGGCAACGGGACCCACTCCTCTGGGCACCACCAAAGGGCAGGGTAACACTGGCTGCTCCTCTAGAGGTTTCTCCCAATGCTCCTTCAGAGGTTTCTCCCAATCTCCAGCAGGTGCTGGAGGATCAAGGTTTGGACCCCTCCTACCCTCAGCCTGCTCTTCCAGGTGACAAAAATCAGAACAACACTGATCCCTTGGTCCTACAGAACAACTTCAGCTTTTTGGTCACTACCAGGTGGGACCATAAGCTAAAGAACAAGCCTGAGAAGACCTGCGAAGTTCATGCAAACTTCTGGTCCTGAAGGACTTTGGGTTTCTCCAAATTTGGGTTCTCTATGCCCTGATTTTGCCCACATCGGTATCCCAAAGCAAGGCCATCAAAAGGAGAGCTGAGATGATTTTCTCCCTACTGATAAAGCAATTCTGCCAGATCCCACCCCTGAAATACCAGTGAATAAGAAATTCCTGTCTGCATAACCTCATTTTATCAGAGTAAAGTAAAAGCCCTAACAGGAATATACAGTTTAACAGGATATACTTAATCAAACTGAAAACAATAGGGGAGACAGGAAATAGACTTACTTGTGAAATACTGTATATGATACGCTCTCTAAATGCCTTGTCGTGCTTTCTATGCTTTAAAGAATAGGGTTTTTACTTTTTTAACTCTTTCTAATCCAAACAGGAGATTTCCCCGCCATTCCCCTGTGACTGCTTCAACTGCTTGAGCTACAGATGCTTTCTGAACACAGGCTGGACCCCTCTGCCTGCCCTGGGCTCCCTGTGCCTGCAGCTGCAGCTCCCTGAGGAGTTCCTGGGGTAAGGGACATCGCTGTCTTGCTGTAGAGATCGTACATGACCAGGTTCTCTATTACCACATCAGGCAGGACAGACTCCAAGCCAAACTCCAAACACACAACCCTAGCAATGGGGTGATGTGCTTCCATGCTTCTTCCCCAGCTCTCTTCCTATGTCCCATCACCCAGAGGACAATTCCCCCATCCATTAATCACCCTTGGAATTCTCTTTCCAAAACTCAGGGCTGGTGCAGCTCAACTCTAGACCAGCCAGGAGAGTCAGGTGTGGAATGAGCCAAAGGCAGAACCCTCATGGGGTGTCTGCCCTGTGCGTGGCTGGATTCATTGTTGGCCTCTCATCCTACCACCCGCAGATCTGCTGGGGCTCTCCTTAGGAGTGGACACTGGGCTGGTTTTACCCTCAGCACCAGAGAGGTCGAGGATCAGACATTTGTCCAGCCTGGGGCACACCAATCTCCTCCCAGCTCTGCCTTCCCACAGCACGGAACCATTGCAGAGACACACAATTATTCCCTGTGGCCACCAGCCCAACCTTGCAAGGTGTCAAATAGCTCCTGGGAGCTGCCAAACCTCCAGCTCCCCCGAAAGCTGACACCACAGCAGGGCATTCGGCCCCACAGCGACATCCCAGCGAGTTTCCGGCACTCTCACACACACCAGAACCACCAAGTCCAGTCACGCCACAGCACAACGGAGCCACTTGCAGCCCCTTGTCCCACTTAAAGCTGAGTCAAAATCTGCCTGGATTATTTGAGGGTGCTACTATCCATCTCACTTTCAGCAGAGCTGCAAGCTCCAGCAGGGACATCAGGAATGCTGAGAGCCACACACCTCCATCATCCATCCCTGCCAACATCCTCTGTGAGGAAAGTTCTCTCCTTGATAAAGGTCCTCCTCATCCCTGGAGGTGTCCAAGACCAGGCTGGAGGTGGCTTGGAGCAACCTGTTCTAGTGGAAGGTGTCCCTGCCTTGGAGCGAGATGACTTTTAAGGTCACTCCAACCCCAACCATTATGGGATTCTATGAATGAGAAAGCCAAGCTGACCCACAGCCTTCCCTCAGGTAACTCAGCCATCAAGGGCAGATCTGTCTGTTCTATGACAAGTACACAAATACCAGATCTATCCTACCAACACAGCCTGATGTGACATTTCATTGCCTGCAGCAGAATCCCAGCTCCTTGTCCATCCCTGCTTTCCTACAGCATGCAATGCAGCCTGTCTCAGCCTCCATCACCTCCAGAGAAACTGATTTAATCCCCAATGGTTAAGGGTTTTAAACAAAAAGAGAAGAGAGATTTAGACAAGATTGAAGAGAGAAATGGTTAATGATGGCAGTGGTGAGGCACTGGCACGGGTTGCCCAGAGAGATGGCAGATCCTCCATCCCAGAAACATTCAAGGTCAGGCTGGATGGGATTGGAGCAACCTGGTCTAGTTGAAGATGCTCCCGCTCATTGCAGGAGGTTTGGACTAGATGGTCTTTAGGGACCCTTCCAACAGAAACTTTTTGGTTCTCTGATCTGGCAACCTCTGCGAGAGCTCACACCAGTCCAGGGTTATTATCTGCCTATCTCTCCATATGAAGCACAAGACACAGCACTAAACACTTAACTTTCACCACCACCATCATGATTGATGGAAAAGCAGAAGTTTCCTGCTGGATGCACATTCCCAGCTCCACTGTCACAGCCCAAACACAGGGACTGTCCCCACTCAAGGCCCCAGGTGAGAATACAGCTGATGGGCACCAGCCAGGTAAAAATTCCTCACACCTTCCCACAGTCCTCAACACGCAGCTGCCACGGGAGATGGCAGAGAGTCTGGGACAGGAAACCCTCAGTGCCCCTGCAGAGGAAATGCTGAGAAACCCTGAGCTTGCAGAACCCACCTGCCACCACAGACTTGCAGGCTCCGCCGGTGCCTGTCACAGCCCCGCCAGCCGGGGCTCAGCTGCCAAGTGCATTTTTCTTTCAAAAAGGAAAAAAAAGGAGGACTTTTTGGTGAGTAACCCAGTCGTTTCTGTGTTTCCGATGGGCAGCGTTAATCACTTCCTATTGGCCGACAGGAATAACTTTTCCTTTCGAAATGGCACATTCATGTTCTGCGGCTTTTCTGTTTACACACATTTTGCTACCTTATGTCAACACTTGCTAATGAATAAATATATCATTCGGCTAACTGAAAATGAGATCCTGGCAGAGGCAGATTGGATGTTTAAATCCTGCTACTAGATTTTATCCTAACATCTTTACAGGAAACCAAAACCAAGTTTAACCCTTCTCTCCTGCAGCTCCAATCCCCTTCGCATCCCATGCCAGGATCATCAATGAGTGCAGAGAAAAGCCATAAAGGCAAAAAAATAGGAACTTTTGGGGGAGCACTGCAGGGATGCAGCCAAAATTATGTGTAAGGCACAAAGCTTCATGACCCAGCAGACCCTCAGAGTTTATTACAGAACAACCCTTCTGCATCCCAGCACATGCTCTGGATGCCCAACCTGCTCCCTATGTCCCTCTTTCATTCATGAGCCCTTATCTCCTGTTTTTTTCACACCAAGGCAAGATAGTTCATGCTTTGCAACCCAATTGTTTGTTAAACAGCTTTGTTTATTTCCCAAAGGCAAAAAAAAAACTCATTAGTGTTCCCAAGGAGTTTGCAGAGGGGGATAAGGACAGTCCAGCCTCTGAGGAGGCAGCTGGCAGGATGAGACCCCCACCACCGAACCAGAGCAGCCTCAAGGATGGGGTTTCTTTTAGCCCTGAGACCCTGCAGAAAGGTAATTTCTCAGACGCCGTTCTGTTGGCCAGAAAAACCCCAACCAAACCATCTTCAGGAATATCTGAGCATCCCCCCTTGCCGCCCTGCAGCGGTGCCAGGACCGCGGGACGCGACCGCAGGGACCACGGTGCTGCAGCCCACTCACTGCAGAGCCACTCATCCCCGGGAAGCCGGGAGCCGCTCCTGCCGAGCTCCCCGCGCTTCCGACTCTCCTCCCCGGCTCTCCTCCTCCTGCCAGCCTCATTTATCTCACACCCGGCGAGCTCGCTGCCAACCAAGAGTTTATGCAGACAACCGCAAGAGAGCCGGTGCCAGCCTCAAATGGGCTTCTCCCCTGGCACCCTGACATTCAATTACAGGCAACAGGCATGCACAGTGGTGCTAAGAAATTCAAGTTTTTAAAAGGTTAAAAAAATAACTTTTCAGACTCTTTTCCCATTTTTTTCCCCCCATCCTGATGAGGTAGGATTAGGCTCCTATAAAACTTAGAGAGATTTCTAACCAACCAGTCCATCTGTCAAGGTTCACTGGGATTCTCAGGCATCAGGGAGATGCTGTGCTGGATCCCAACCTAAATCCCTAAAAATTCACCCAGGGCTGCAGAAGCGCTGCCATTTCCAACTGGAGTCTATGGTTTTCCTGGCTGACTCAAGCAGCGCAGGCCTGCACTGCACTATAATCCCTTCTGAAGTTTACTGCCAGAGTTTTAAAGCCCTACTTTGTGCACAGAGTGGCTTAGATAAATTATATGTTAATTCTTACAAGGGTAGCAGGAGGCACAGAAGCACACAAGCAACCCAAAAGCAAAACGCATGACAAAGCCAGGAGACTCTTTCCCCGATAAAGGGGCTGTTATGCCATTTTTTTATCTCTTACACTTGCATTGAAAAAAGTCCACTTACCAGTTGGTTTGAGAAAATCCATTGGATATCTGGAGTAGGGTGGAGGGGGAGACTCTGGAATTAGAGAAGTACAGAGAAAATAAAGGCAGAGCCATGAGAAAGAAAAAAAAAAAAAAAAGAAAAAAGATAGGAACTTATGATAACAGTGGCATTCTTTTAGCAAAACTGTTTGTCTTAGCTCTGGGGGTTGGAGGCAGGGCAGCGAGGCGGTGATTGCCTTGATATTTAGCTGTCAGATAAACAAAAGGGGCCGTCTGGCGCCAGTCTCCCTGCTATCTGCCGCTCGGGCTGTCTGATCGGGGCCTCCTTGGCTCGGCGGAGCCGCGGCAGCGCCGGGGCCGCCCGGCCCTTAATCCCCCGGCAGCGCTCGGGGACGGCGGGGAGGCAGCGCCGGGGGAGGGCAGGGGGTCCCGAGGTGGGGGCGTCGCCCCCTCCCCTAAATGCAAAAGGAAGTACATAAACCACGGCAAAGGAAAGTTTTTGTGCGTGTTCTGGGTTGTTTGTAGCGGGCCGGTTTTAGTTTGGTTTGGTTTATTTTTTCCTCCAGAAGGGAAAAAAAGTTTTGTAGGCCGGGAGGTGAGCGGGGCTGCATCCACGTATGCCTGTATCTCCTCCATACATGCATCCCCTCCAACCCCTGCACAGCTCCAGCCCCTGGGTCCTCCCTTGCACTCTGCCATCCTCTCCATCCCCTGCACCCCATCCCCTCCATTCCCCCGTATCCCGTCCCTCCCCTGCACACCTCCAGCCCCCGCGCCGCTGCATCCCCTCCACCTCTCGCATGCCCTCCAGCACCCCTGAATCCCCTGCAGCCCCGTATGCCCGCCATTCCCCTGTATTCCCACATCCCTCCAAGCCCCGCACACCTCTGACCCCTCCATCCCCCGCATGACCCGCATCCCCTGGCATGCCCGCCGCCGTACCTAGCTCGCAGAGCCGGCTGAGGTGGTGCGGGTTGCAGCAGACGAGCTCGGAGTGAGCCTTGCCGTAGGATTCACAGCAACATAGCCGCTTCACTTCGGAGCAGTGGCGGAGGTCGGGCCAGCGGAACACCTTGCACAGCAGCACGGGCAGCGGGTACCAGTGCTGTCCCAGCCGCGAGTCGGCCTTGGCGGGCAGCAGCAGGCAGGGGGTCCGCGCCCCGCCGCGGGACTCCACGGCGTGCAGCAGCCCCTCCAGCTGCCGCTCCTTCAGCCGCTTCAGCACGGCGTGGGTCAGCGCCTTCAGTTCCGCCTCCGCGCCCGCCGCAGCCCGCCCGCCGCGGCCCGCCTTGCCCGGGCAGCACCCGCGCCCCCCGCCCAAGTGCGCCCGGGGCTCGGCCACCGCCGCCGCCGCGCCGGGCTCGCCCGCCGCCGCCTCCTCCTCCTCCTCGCCGCCGGGCGCGCGGCTCCGCCAGAGCCGCCGGACGAGCACCGAGCGTTTGGTCCTGAACATGCGGGACGAGAGGAGGGGCCCCCGGCTACAAAACGGGCATGTCGTCCGCCGAGCATGAAGGGGCCGGCAGGCGGGATGCGGCGGCGGCGGGGGACAGCGGCGGGGGGCAGCGGAGCCGAGGCGGGCTGTGGCATGCGCCAGTCTCCGCGCTGGGGCCGCGGGTCCCGCCGCCTCCCGCGGGGGGATGCGCCGGCCGCGCCTCCTCCCGCTGCGAGAAAATTTACAGAAAAATCGGATCGAGAAGAAAAAAATCAAAACTGAGAACAAGAATAAGAAGAAAAAAAAAAGGGGGATAAAATAAAGGTGGGGGGAAGGGAAGGGAGAGAGAGTCGCCGCTTGCTCCGGCGTTGCCCAAAAAAGCAAAGAAAAACGAAAAAATCCCCGTCTAGAGCCCGCGGCGCCCGTGGCGGGGGCAGGCGGGCGGGGGCTGCCGGCGCCGCGCCGCCGTGCGCGGGTGCGGAGCGCGGCCCGAGCCGCGGGGGAGCCTCGGCCGCCCCGGGGCCGCGGCACCCATCAACCCGCCACGCCGGGGAGCGGGCGCGGCGGCGGCGGGGATGCGGCGCAGGGCAGAGCCAGCAGGCAAAAAAGGAAAAAAGAGCGAGCCAAAAAGGCGTCTATAAAAAAAGGGTAAAAAAAAAAAAGAAATTAAAAAAAAAAATAAAAACCCCAAAACACCAACCCTAAGGTTTGGACGTCGGTTTAAGCATCTGTCACAAAAGAGGCGAACGAGCGCATCCAGAGTGTTGTATCCCTTTTAAAAAGCCCAGGTCGTCCTCATGTGGGGGTTTCGGGGTGGGCTTTTATTTTTTTTCCCCCTCCTTCTTTCCAAAGGTTTAATCCACACGGAGTCTTGATCCGGCTGCTACGAAGAGAAAGAAAGGAAATAAAAAAAATTAAAAATAAAAAAATAAAAAAGGAGAAAAGTGGGGCTATGTCCCTTCCTTCCTGCCTTCCCCAGCAGCCGCGCCGGGCCGAGCCGGGCCCGCCGCTCCCGGCGGAGCTTACATGGGTGCGGGGGTGCCCGCCGGCCGCCGACCCTCTCCCTGCTGCCGGCGCCTCTGCCGCGGTGCCTTTTTTTTGCTCTTCACTCCTCCTTCCTGCCTTCCTTCCCCTCCTCCTCCTCCTCCTACTTCTCCTCCTCCTTTCGTGGGCTTTTCTATTTTTTTTTTTTTTCCTCCCCCTTTCCCCCTCCTCCCTCGCCCGCCCCTCCGCTCTCCGCAGTCAGCCGCCCGCCCTCCCCGCACCTCCGCCTTCCTTCCCGCGGCTGCGTGCGGGGGGAGCGGCGGCGGCGGCGCGGGGCGCGGCGGGAGCGGAGCCGGCGCGGTGCCTGCGCCCTCCCCCGGCCCCCCCGCACCGGCGGCGGCGGCGGCTTCGCAGTGCGCAGCGGCCCGGCCCGGCCCGGCCCCGGCCCCGTCACGTGGGCGTCTAGACACCGTGTCGCTCCGGGGGAAAAAAAAAAAAAAAAAAACAAATATATCTATATATTATATTTATCTCCAACCGCCTTGCGCAAGAGGCGGCTCGGGTTGCGGGGAGGTTGTGGGTCCGTGTGTCCCCTCCCCAGCTCCCCCCGCTGTCCGTGTGTCCCCACCACCCCATCCCGATGCCTCCCTTCGTACCTGCTCCTGGGTGGGGGTGCGGGGAGAATGGGGTGTCCCCCCCCGCACCCCGCGGGGCACAGGGTGGGGAGCTCCCGGGGCTGGGGTGTGCCGGTGGTCGCTGTAAACATCGGAATGTTAGAGCAAAGCAGCGTAAAACATTAAAAAAACGACACGGCTCTGGGTACGGAACGAGGGCACATCACAAAATGCAGCGACAATAATAATGATGATGATGATAATAATAGTAATAATAATAATAGTAATAATAGTAATAATTTGTGCTTTTACAGCACCTGTCACCAGAAGGACAGGAAAATACACCACGGAGGCTCGGTGCGCTCCGCTTCCAAACGCGAAGCAGAAATGACGGGCATGTCGCGCTCCGGCACTCGCGTTACGGGCACTGCTGGCGGCAACAACCCCTGGCACCCTGGGCGCTCCGCAGATTCCCCCGTTCCAACCCCGGAGCGGCAGAGGCTGAGGAAAACCGAGCCGCCAAGAGGCTGCGCTCTCGCCCAGCCTTGGTGCGCTCTGCGGCCGCGCTGGGAAGTCCGGCCAGACTGCCTAGCGCCAGGCTTGGCAGGGCAGCGGAGCTCCCCAGGGGTCCCCGTCCTGCACGCACTCCCACGGAGGAGCGGCTCCCTTCTCGCAGAATAGCTGCGGGCGGATGAGGTGCTCTAAGGTCACTCTCCGAGGCAGTTGTCGTGTCGGAAGTAGGAGCTGGGGCTCTTAAATCATGGCTGCTATGAGCAAGCCCGGCTCAAATCCAAAGCCAAAGACAGGTCTGAAATGAATGCACCCGACTAAAAGTGACACCAGGTAGAGCACACGTCAAACTAACATCCCGCGCAGGCAGGGCATCCCTGGGGTGTGTGTCTTGGATCCCTGAATTTGGGGCAGGCAGGAGGGCAGGGATAATTTAAATGCCCAGTTCTGCCTATATTCACATGAGCAGGTCAGGGATGCGACAAACATGCCTGGCATTTGCAGAATCTGGATCTAAATTAGTCAGAAAGTGGCTAGATTTGGGGCAGGCTTATTAAATGTTAACCAGACTATACCTAGCCTGGTACAAAAATCTGCTCAAAATCCAGATAAATAGCTGGAAAAACACTGGGAAGGGGATGAATGCTGTTCGCTGGCATCAGAAAGAATAGTTTAGGAAGCCTCGTTACAAAGCTGGAGTCTGAGGAAGGCAATTGACTCCTTGCTTCACCTCCAAATAATTAAAGGTGGGAGGGGAGTCCAGGGCACAGCCCTCCAGTCTTCAGGTGACAGCAGGGGCCAAATCAGAACAGCATCACCATTTAGTTCTGCACATGCTAAAAAAGTCCCATTGCTTTTAAAATGGTGCCTTCTGCACCCTCAAAAATGGAATTTGGGTAGTATTTTTAGTTCAATGTCTTGTCCTACAGCCTGTGGAGTGACCTCACATACACTGAGACTGATTTCCTCACTTCCTCAGAGAACCTCAATCTCTTTTCCCTCTGATGTGTATAGCAAATCAGGAGGGGGGAAAAAATGTTCCTTCTCATTCCAATATTTGCTGGTCAAAGACATGTTGGACGTGCTCATTAATCCACACGTTATACTTTTTAATTTTTCAAAACTTGCCAGGCTGTTACAAATGAGATTAAAATCTCCTTTTTTAATTTTCCCCCTTGTAGCTCCCTTCCCTCAGCCCTGACAGCTAGGATTACTTTATTGTCATGAGGGAAGTGACAAAAAACACAGTGTGCCATGTGCTGGGAGGAGGTGGAGGACAGGAAGGGGGTCTAGGAGCTAATATGAATTTTTGGCCCTGCCGTAGGTTCTCTAGGTGACCCTGGGCACCTGCCTTTCCCTGTGAGTAGGGACCTGGGATTTGGCACCTCTGATTTCCCACAGGTACAGCTGGGCCATCCGCACTTGCCCGCTTTTGTGATCTCTGCAGGTGAAAATTGTCCCAGAAGTGCTAAATATTAAATAACTGATAAAGAACTGCTTTCCAATTAACCCTGCAAACTTGTTTAAGCAGACCATATGTATGTGCCCATATGGAAAATACAGAAATAAACATAATGGAGCTGATAAGTATGGGAACGAGACCTGGGCTGAGGGGATGCTTGGAAATCAGGGTGATACCCACAGCCTGCCCTGCTCTGGATGCTTTGCTCAAGTGTCACCCTGGGCCAGAAACCTGTCCTGAAATGCAGGAAGGGCGCTGCTAATCCCTGAGGAGAAATAAAACATGTTCGAGTCACAGAATTCAGGAATTGTTTAGACTGGAAGGGACCTTAAAGCTCATTTCGTTCCACCTTGTCTGTCAGGGCTGGGACACCTTCCACCAGACCAAGTTGCTCCCGCCCTGTCCAGCCTGGCCTTGGACACTGCCAGGGATCCAGGGGCAGCCGCAGCTTCTCTGGGAAACCTGTGCCAGGGCCTGCCCACACTCACAGACAAGGATTTTTTCCTTCTACGTAACCTGAATCTCCCCTAATTTAGTGTAAAACCATCGCCCCTTGTCCCGTCACTCCAGGCCCTACTAAAAAGTCCCTCCCCGCGTTTCTCCTGAGCCCCTTGGGAGTGTTGAAAGGGCTCATGCGATGTGTTACATTTGTATAGCGTGTTTGCCGAGCGCTTTGCATCCCTCCTGCCAAACACATTAGGTCCTGGATGTAAAAACCCCGGCGAGCCCACCCTGCCCAGCCCCGGCGCTCCGTTCTCACGGGGGTTTCTGGGGACCTCTCCTGAACCCAGCTGGCTTTGAAGAGCCAAAGCCGGGTTAATTTGCATTGCAATTCAGCCTTTGACAGACAGTTGGAGCCAAGGCACTGTTAACCTAATTGTTTTGCTAACAGCACCGGGGTGTGAGACTCACCAAAGGCACTTCCAACAAAGGGGATAAAACCAGACTTGGGGAAGAAAAAAAACCCTTTTCCTGACATCATTACCGGGTACAAACAAACAGAGCTGATCCCTCTTCATACACTTTCCAGGCGAGGGTCAATAACAAACACACTTTGCTCTTTTGGGGGTATGTCTCTCCTTTTCACAGCAGTGAAAAGCCAGTCAGGGGAGGTAGCGGAGAGCAAGCCAGGCTGAAGTTAGGGGCAGAGGCAGCGCAGGCTGGCTCCTGGCACCCTCCCATCCTTTTGTGCACATTAGGAATAGCTAAGCTTGTGGCCCTGCTTCTATTTTTATGCATTATTTTGAGAGCAGAGCTCTCAAGCAATGTTCAAAGTCTGGGCTGTGAAGCCGTTTTGGCTGCAGCCAGTCTCCTTCCACTCCAGCAGCTCATGTCAAGAGAGCAGACTGAAGCTGTGAGCCCCAGGGTTTGCAAGGAAAAGCGTTCCTCAAGCACCCTCTCTGTGTGGCGAGTGGCACGGGGAGACAGGGATCCCGTGCCTGCTGCTGTCACACAGCCCTGCGAGCTGAAATCACCATTTCAGTGCTGGTGCTCCTGCCTGCTGGCAGACATTCCATGGCTGGTCTGTTGGAAAAGGATCCAGTAAATGTGGGTGCAAGGGAGAAATTCACTGCACCCACCCCTGGGCTGCAGCAGCACAAGGAGCTGGAGCTGCTGCAGCCAGTGCAGAGGAGGCCACGGAGCTGCTGCCAGGGCTGGAGCCCCTCTGCTCTGGAGCCAGCCTGGCACAGCTGGGGCTGTTCAGCTGCACCAGAGAAGCTCCAGGGACACCTCAGAGCCCCTGCCAGGGCCTCCAGGGGCTCCAGGAGAGCTGCACAGCCCCTGGGGACAAGGCAGGCAGGGACAGCACCCAGGCAATGGCTCCCACTGCCAGAGGGCAGGCACAGATTTTGGCACATTGGGAATTAGGAATTGCTGGCTGGGAGGGTGGGCAGGCCCTGGCCCAGGGTGCCCAGAGCAGCTGTGGCTGCCCCTGGATCCCTGGCAGTGCCCCAGGCCAGGCTGGATGGGGCTTGGAGCATGCTGGTCTAATGGCAGATGTCCCTGCCCATGAAAGAAGGGGTTTGAATGAGGTGGATTTTAAGCTCCCTTCCAGCCTACACCATTCTGTGAGAAAAAAGCCTGGTGAGATGAGATATTTCGTTGCCTGTACCAAGCCGTGGGGAAAAAACCATTCCCCTCTCGAGCCCTGGAGGTCGGGCCATCCAAATCAAATGTCCAATAGTGGTGTCCCTGGGGGGCTCATTCCAGCATGGGAATATTTGGATTCGTCAGGGCACTCACACATGCCCGACTCTGACTCTGTGCTTTGCTGGCTGAAATTTTGTTAGCTTTAGGAGTTGACCACACAGCTGTGGTAGTGTTTAGGTTTGGTAGCTAGAAAGGGGTTAAACACAGGGCAGCCTCCCTTATGCCAACATAAAGGAAATCATATATATAAGCGCATATTAAAACTCTATGTTTCCCCAGTTTTAGTAGGAGAATTTGCTGTTGGCCATGTAAGATGCTGGTGTAACTACACCCATCAAAGGGGGGTGTGGGTGGTGCAGGGATCAGGACCCGGGGGAAGGAAGAGTGAAGGTGCTGCTGCCAGAGGGAAAGTGCTGCTGGCAAAAGGATCTGGTGGCCCATGACCATGACAGGCCAGGGTGGGCCACGGGAGCAGTGCCTGCCCTCTCTGGTGGTCACTCTCTGACACACTCAGACCTGCCACCTCTGTGCCTCAAATAACCATGGCAGCAGAGCTGTGTCACCAGTGGGGCCAGCCCAGCTCCTGCTGAATGTCACCAGTGGGATTTGTGACCAGGAGGTGAGGGGGATTGAGGTCAGACAGTCTGGGACGGGATGATGCTGGAGCTGGGCAGGAGAGCACAGTGTCATTGGGGAGCACAGGCCAGGCAGAGGGGACACAGGAGGGAAGATGTGAAGTGGAGGAATGGAGACAGATACAATATTTGATTTTACAGATAAAGGAAAGCTTGACAATCCCTTTAGCTGGGACAGGCTATGGTGTGAAAAAGGCTTGCTTCTTCCTCCAGCAGTCCAGCTCAGAAATCTCAGTGCCTTTGGCGTTTGCCTGCTCCTAGCTCCTTAGGATACAGCAGGGTCTGACTCAATGTTAGTATAAAATATATTATGTTAATGCACCACCTTAGTTGCAACTCTTCGTTTGTATTGTACCTGTACTTCTGTGTTTCAGATGTCCAAATTAGGAATATAAGTTTTCAGATTTGTTTTGGTGTGTAAGCTCTCAGAAAGTGGATTTTTTCTCTTTGTAACTTTGAAGATAAGCACATGCAGACAGTACAGCTGGTACCCCTCTTTCAGTATTTCAGTTTCAGTAGTGTAAATCAAAATCCTCTTTATTTCAAGTTAGTGCATTTGCACAAACTGCAATGTTTTATTTGTAGTTACCTGTAGTTACCTATCGGCAACAACAGAGTGTATGGAAAGAGCTGGGGCTGACATGAGAAACTGGGGAATTTGTTACCCTATGATTTCTCCTCCTGACACCTCAGAGGAGACCAAGACTTTGGTTTCAGCCACATTTGCCTGCAGACTCACCCGTGGCAGGGAGATTGGAAACAGAGATCCCTTCCAACCCAAACTACTCCGTGTTTCCACGATTCCAGGACCTCAGGGTGCTTCCCAAGTGAGGACCCACTGCCTCCTGGACTCTGGCATACACAAACATTGCAACACCAATGCCCAGGAGCGCTGGGGAAGGGTGGGGTGTCCATCACTTAAAAGCAGCATTTTAGCCCTAATGATATCAAGCCAATCCCTGAATTCTGGCCTTAGGAGGATTTATCAGCTCCTGAGAGATGGGCTACTCAGATGCAGCCACAAGGCAGGGATGTGCAAGGTGTCACTGCCCTGCAGATCCATTTAACAGCGGGAGGAGCCCACAACACCTTCACTAAAATCAAACAAAACCACCCCAAACCCTATTTGGCAGAAGGAAATAGTTATAAAAGGGATGGGAGAGTAGCAAGCAAAGCAAGAGGAAAAACTCCAGCTTCTGTATTTCCTATTGCTGGCAGGTAGGGGTGTAATTTTGGAGTTCCTTCCTTTTTAATGGGATAGGTCGTAACCTTACCATCATTTATGTGTCTCTCTGTATTTATTGCAGTGGCCTGGCCAGATGCACTGTGGAGCTGATTTCTCTCCCTTGAACATTACTCATGTCCTCACAGATGGCAACATAACAGCCTATGCTTTTCACAGACTCTAACAAGCAAAATTCCCAGTGACACTAGTGGGAATTTTGTCCCGTCAGAGACAGGGACTGGCCTGTTGTAAAAAGAAAATTCTCATGTTTATGGTGAGTTGATCAGCATCAGTGTTCCTCTTTCTGACCTACAGCTTGACATAAAAAAATAATCCAACTATCAGACATCTGCAATCAAGGACTTTATGAAGCCCTGACCTTTTACATGTGGATCATCACAGTTACACTGCTCTAAGGAACACAGTCTGGATTTCTCGTCCTCAAATCCAACACAAATACTCACTTAAAATAACAAAATTATTAGACGCACCTTCATATTGCAGCTCTCTGGGAGCATTATAGGTCTAGATTACAGTATTTTGGACTTAGATGTGTTATGCCTTTTTGGGATGTTTGAGAGAGAAGGGAGAAGTTGCATGCAAATAATTAAAAGATTCACCAAAATCAGGACAGCTGAGGCAAGCAACATCTTTTATCTGCAACGACTTAGCCACGAAATATCTGCATGGCTGAAAAAAAGAAAAGGTAGATGCTGTGCTAGGAGGACACAACTGAGAAGTGAAGCATCATTTTTCAGCAGTAATGATCCAGGTGGAGTAATTAACCGCTGGTTGTGGTGGATGTTTTGTCAATAATAATTGTGAAATGAGGTTTTGGTGGTATTCAGCAGATGAGCTCCAGCTGGTTTAAACCTGTACGAGTGCAGAGAGTCTTTCTGCCCCGAGTTACTCAGGTGGGTAGTCTAGACAGTAGGAATAGCTCTTCATACCCAATAATTTATGAATTAGTAGGGCCAGTGTATTAAAACAGACAATTGAAAAGTCCTCATTTGTCTAAATGTAGGGTTGGGATTCTTTAATAACTTTTTACAAATATTAAACCAAACAGAAATGCTTTCATGACAGTCTTGCACATGGCTTGGTTCCAGGAAAAGAAACCTGCTGGGAATTGATTTTTTTTTCCTCTGAAATTTCCAAGTGATGGAAATTGCTTGAGAATGGGAAAGTAGCTAGAGCTAAAAAAATAAAACTGAAACTCTGTCTGATAGTCACTACCTTCAGGATGAGAAAATTTCTTTCAACCTCATGTAAGGGAGTTTCAGGTAAACAAGAAATATAGGATTGGGCAGGAACTGACTTCCCTGATTTCACAATCCAAATTGCATAAAGCGAAGAAAAAAAAGAAGTATTAGAAGTAAAGTGTAATTTAAAGATTGGATTTTCAAAAGCACATTACCCAAACCTGCACATTCATTTTATCTGGAGGGAAGAAGGCATGCCATCTGATAGCAATGATTAATCCAAAGGAGGCCCAGACTTGTTCTCTCCATTTAAGAAGAAAAATTACATATTCTGTGAGGAGGTAAAAACAGCTGTACTGACTGAGATACCTGTGGCTCTTCTAGAGATTGCAGAACATGGCTCTCCATCTCCCATTTTTGTTAATATTTGAGGGTTTTTTCAAAGACACAAAAGTAATTTTAGGTCTGAAATATCCAAAGTGTATTGGAGACATTCTTTTTTTTTTTAATTTATGATTTTTTGGGGGGTCTGCTGGCATCATTTAATGACACAAAGCCAAACCACCCAACACCAAATATGGAATAGAGAAGAAAACTGATTTACAGCAAAGGGGAAAAGTTCACTGTAAGAGGTCCTAGGCTAACTGTGCCTTCAAGTTCAGAGAAAGACCTTAGATATTAAAGTGTATCAATTACCATCAGCAAAATTAAAAAGGTTTTTATGTGTTTGCTGGTCCCAGGGAGGGTACTTAATTGTGACCTGGTCCCAGTGCTTTCCAACACTCACCTGCCTCCCAAATCACAGAGACAGGGAAGAGCACTTCACAAAGAATTAAAGGATGACTTTACAGCCACTGTTTAAAACCATAATTAACACGGCTTTAAAGCAAAAGTGAGACAATTACCACCTCCTAAAGCCCTCAAGAAATCCGAGCCGCCGACCTCCTGCCACACTTTCTGATATCACAGGCACCATAAACAGAGCTTTGCAAGAACCATCCCATTCACAGCCCTGACAGTTGTTGTCCTTAGTGCTAAGTATTATTATTATTATTATTATTATTATTATTATTATTATTATTACTCTCTCTGTTTATGGTGATGTGCTAGGAAGTGAGCAACTCGGGTTTCTCAAGACCTTACTGACTCCAACAAAGAGCAGCCTCACCTCCAAAGGTGCCTGTCAGAGGGGTTCAGAGCTCTCAGGGTTTCTCCACCAGCACTCGGTCGCTTGGGAAGATCTCAGGATCCTGGGATGGTTCAGGCTGGAAGGGATTTTAAAGCCCATCCAGTCCCACCCCCTGCCATGGGCAGGGACACCTTCCTCTAGATCAGGTTTCTCCAAGCTCCATCCAACCTGGCCTTGGACGCTTCCTATGATAAAAAGGACGGGCAGCAAGGTCCCAGCCTGCCGGGTCACAGCTGGAACACGGTGACACATTGTCCCCATCCCTGTGGCGAGCCCCAGGTTGGGTCTCAGGGCGTCATCTCCCTGTCACTCTGCAGAACAGCAGCTAAGGAAAATTGGTACTGCTCTCAAAGTGCCTTTAGTCCAGACTAGTCAAACCGTTCTGCAACATATTCATTATGGAAAAATGTGGTAAATTAGATCGAGCAAAGCCAGAGAGCTCTCTTAATTGCTCTGACTTACCGGGAACACAAAACTAGGCAGAGCCTCAGAAGAAAGGATTCATTTTCTGTACACCTGAACTATTTTAAGTGCTACCTCCCTGCCTGCAGAGTCCTGCTGCAAGTCACACCTCCTGTCCCAATCAGGGCTCTCACAGAGCACTGGCTGGGATGCAGCCCTGGGATGAAGGATGTGAGCCATGCCACAGCTCCGGAGCATCTTGCAGTTGAACAATGGGAAATATGTGGTAATATGCATAAAATCACAGAATTGTTTAGGTTGCCCAAGATCATTGAGTCCAACTATTGCCTCAGCACTGCCCAGATCACTGCTACCCCCTGTCCCCAAGTGCCACCTCCATACAGCTTTTAAACCCCTCCAGGATGGGGACTCCACCACTGCCCAGGGCAGCTGTGCCAGGGCTGGACAGCCCTTTCCATGGAGGGATTTTCCCCAATATCCAACTGAGCCTGCCCATGCCCAGCCTGAGGCCGTTCCCTCTGCTCCTGTCCCTGTTCCCTGGAGCACAGCCCAACCCCCCGGCTGTCCCCTCCTGTCAGGAGCTGTGCAGAGCCACAAGGGCCCCCCTGAGCCTCCTTTGCTCCAGGCTCAGCCCCTGCCCAGCTCCCTCAGCCTCTCCTGGGGCTCCAGCCCCTTCCCAGCTCCGTTCCCTGCCCTGGACACGCTCCAGCCCCTCGGTGTCTCTCTTGTGCTGAGGGCCCAGAGCTGTCCCCAGCACTGCAGGTGTCCCAGGAGTGCCAGCACAGGGGACATCACAGAACACATAAGAACTCCTCAGCCTGTGGTGCTGCCCTGCCCAGCCTCAGCCCTGGAGGTTCCCTGGGGCTGGGGATTCCCAGCTACTTCTTCCTCTTGGTTGTCATTGTCCTCATTCTCCTCTCCCTGCCATCCTTCACCCTTGGCACCTCCATGCTGCCCCATCCTGTGCCCTCTCTGTTCCACAACACCTTTTTCACCTGTGCCACCCCGTTCCTCAGTTTACCCCGCTGTGGCTGTGCTACTAACAGGTTTTCACCTCTCTGTGTTATTGCCCCAGTGCAGGTCAGCTCCTGGCAGTCAGCAGGAGCAGTTTCTCCCCTCCCAGACTCCAAGGGCACCCACTGCCAGGCAGAACTGAAATTTTTTTATTCACGGTTAACGTGTAATGCACAGTCTATCTGAAAACTGAGAAACAGCTAAGAGGGAGGAAACCATACAACAAACCTAATTTCTATCTCCCTACCCCCCAAAAAAGAGAAGAAAGTCTGTCATTAGATGACATGGTGTTAAAGGAATGCTGTAATGTACAGAAATCCCATGCCATTATCCATGCCCCTGAGGGCAGTGTGGATTTCTGCTCCAGCATCTGCCAAGTCACTTCATCTCTGTTCACCAGGCTGGGTAGGGAAAGCTCAATGCCTCAAACACCATCTGACACTGATTGAAAGCATTTATTTCACTATTGGCACTTGCCTGGCTGGACCATGCATTAGAAGGCATTCACTTCACATATATTTTGATAGAAGAAAGTGAGATTTCTGGTCTAATATTTTCTTAGTATCTCCTGAGAGTCCCTGAGAGGAGACAAACCCCTTCAGAGTACAACTCCTTCTCCTGGACACCCATTGCAGTGTGGGTGATTCACCCACGTGGGAAGCCTGCTCAGCCCAGGAGATGTCCAGGGAGCTGGGTGGTCCAGGTGGGACAGGGGTAAGGCATGGGTGAGGGAACTGCAGCTCAGACAAGTTTGTTTTTGGGATCTCTGCTTTGGAACCCAACAGACGAGTCCATCCTGGGAGGTCTGCAGCTGCTCAGGGGAGATGGTGCCACTGCCCAGCTGGGAGCAGCTGCTTTCTTGGAGTCAGAATGGTTTTGGTTGGAAAGGACCTTGAAGAGCATCTCATTCCACCCCCTGCCATGGACCTTGAAAATTATCACATTCCACCCCCTGCTGAGGGTTGGGACATCTTCCATTAGACCAGGTTGCTCCCAGCCCCATCCAGCCTGGCCTGGGGCACTGCCAGGGATCCAGGGGCAGCCACAGCTGCTCTGGGCACCCTGGGCCAGGGCCTGCCCACCCTCCCAGCCAGCAATTCCTAATTCCCAATGTGCCAAAATCTGTGCCTGCCCTGTGGCCGTGGGAGCCATTGCCTGGGTGCTGTCCCTGCCTGCCTTGTCCCCAGGGGCTGTGCAGCTCTCCTGGAGCCCCTGGAGGCCCTGGCAGGGGCTCTGAGGTGTCCCTGGAGCTTCTCTGGTGCAGCTGAACAGCCCCAGCTGTGCCAGGCTGGCTCCAGAGCAGAGGGGCTCCAGCCCTGGCAGCAGCTCCGTGGCCTCCTCTGGATTCCCTGCAGCAGCTCCAGCTCCTTGTGCTGCTGGAGCCAGGGCTGGGGCAGCTCTGCAGGTGGGCTCTCACCTGAGCCCAGGGGCACAGGGGCAGGATCCCCCTGCCCTGCTGCCCACAATCCAGGCTATGCCCAGCCCATATTTCTGGCCACAGGTCCCACTGTCTGCAGCAGTGACAGAGCAGACATTTCTCTAAAAAGTGAGTGCATGACCCCATTGGATAGAGCACAAAGAATAATGTGCCATTTCACCATGAAATCATTCCAAGCTCTGAGCCCTGGCAGCTGAAGAAATCAGGATGACCTCTTGCAAAGAGCTGTGTCCTATTACCATCTCCCTCTCTCTGGGTCCAAGTCCCAGGAATCCTGACCTTTTTCTCCTGGCAACTCATTCTTTTTACAGTGGGAGTGGTACTGCAAAAGGTCTGTGTTTTTCTTCCTTTCTGATTCAAGAGTTTTAGTGATAGGAATAGAGGAGGCTGTGAGTTGTAGAGGTAGAAGGGACTGAGCTGTGGAGGGGAGTTGAAGAAGAACAGCAGAAATACAATGACATTCAATGCTCAAACACCAGAAACCCTAGGAGACCTGTTTCCTTCTTCCTACAGATTTGGGAGCCAAAGTTTCCTGCCTGGAAGCAATTTCCTGTGCCCCACTCTCTTTCATGTCTGCCTGCTCCCTCTCCACCACCATCTCCATTATTTGCCAGGAGATAAATCTTTCAGCCCCACTCAGGTGGTCAGGTGAGCCACCGTGGTTTTGTGCTGGCAGGCATCATTGGGTGTCACCAGCCCCGTGTCTGATCTGCAGACGATTGCTAAAGCTTTTGAAACCCTTTATGATTCCCCATTGCTTCCTCTTCCCATTTCTACTTCCCTCTTCCTGCAGTTAACTGAGCGCTGCTCACCGAGAGCTGAACTTTCCAAACAAACGCATCCTTAATATTTAAATTGCTGTGCTGCAGGTAGCAGGGAGCTCCATATGGCACTGAGAAACCTACACCTCTGGAGCCAGGGCACAGCCGGACACGGCAGGTGGAGAGGTGAGGGTGAATGCTGTGCCCCAAGGACACGGCAGGGAGGATTGCCCTTGAGAGCAAAATAACTTGCGTCAGCCAGAACACCCAGTGCTTCGGGCTCGGAGCTGCAGGGTCATTAATAAACACAGAGACACAGAGAGGGTCCAGAAAGATCATGCATCTGCATTATAACCTGTCATCAAATGCGTTGTAACCCTCACACAAACTATATATGAAATAGTCCCTCAACAGCCTCCCTGGGAAATAAAGTGCTGCCTGATAGAAGGAAAGCATTCAATAAAAAGGTCATTTTTGTGAGCGAGGCTTTGGAAGTAGAAAGGCACATCATGAGTGTGGTGAGCACTGAAGAACACGCACAGGGGGCAATAAAAGCTGAATTAAATTATTTTGGTATTTGCTTGATAATGCTATTAGGCCCACGTTTGTACTTCTTTGCGTACATACCTAAGTGAGATGTCCTTTCTTTGTAGTTCCCCAACAACTCTTTGAGCCAGCATTTGTAAAATGATATTTCTATATTTACTTAAGCATCTATTTAAAGAGGAGCCCCTCACAATTACTCACCACACAGATAGATGACACTGTTTGGCTGTGTTTATTTAGTTTCTATTAGTGATTGGCAAAAAGTCTATTGTGGCTTCAAAGCAGATATAGATGAATGACCCGTTGATCATAAAATAAAGTATGATGATCCCTTCTAGGCCTTGTGGAAAGTGGCATGTGAAGGGGACATGTGTCATTATCTCGTCCTGCCACTTGGTGATATAATATAAAATCCAGTAATTCTGGTGGGTTTGGCTCAAAAGAAGATGTACACACAGTGCTGGCAGTCTAAGGCATGGAATAATGGGAGCAATTCAAGGGAAGATGTTAGCTTCAAAGCATGAGTTCATTTGTCACTGCAGGTGAGACATCTTTCTACAAGTCCTCTGTCAGTGATGACGGACAAAATATGAGCCATCAGAATGTTAATCTCAAAGTTTTGGCTTGCTGTTACCTGCTGGTACATGGTTCATCCTCTGGGAACTCAAGCACAGGCTGTCCTCTACTCGGCTTCACTCATCCAGAGCTGGGTCATGGAGTGATGGGGATGACACAGACAGGGCAGCATCTGGACTGGGATCAAAGCACAGATGAAAATTTACTCTTTGGCATCATGTATTTCACTGCCCCGAGTAGAGAGAGAGTTTGCAGAGTGCCTGATCTGCCCCTTTTTTGGTTTGGTCACTGGGGCAAACACTTATCAACCTGGCTCCAGGTGAATAGTTCTTAATTAACACCTTTTCAGCTGATTTAGCCTTCCAGGTGAGGTTGGTTAGGGCAGAAATTGGTGCTATCTATGCTCAGAGGAGTTAGCAGCAGAACTGTACCATGGCAGCACCCAGACACTCCTTGCTCAGGAAATACATCTGGTGCTGTCTTCTAAACCCTTCTTCCTGTGTAGTTCAAACCCCTCTCCCCAGTGTCATGAGCTACAAGTGCAGGAGGATCTGTCTGTGCTGGAAATCAAAGTTCACACTGCTGGGAGGGTATTTTTGCTGATGCTCATTAGCCCTGCCAGCCAAACCTCAAGTGTGACCAGCTGATCATCTCCTTTTCACTTCTGAGGTGTTGGTCCATGGCTCACCCACCCAGATGCTGAGCCATCCATGGAGCAATCCTGCCTCTTGAGGAAGAAGAAGAGGCCAATCCTGCCTCTTGAGGAAGAAGAAATCCCCCAGGACTGTGAGGGTGCTAACACTGATAGGTCATAAATAATGCCAATTATGATTTTCTTGTGAATTTTCAAAGTGCAGAGCACTGAGTTTCCTAGTGCTCATGCTGTAGTCCCATGATTTGTGGAATGCTGTGCAAACCCAGTATGCCCAGTCAAAACAAGTGCCCAGTGAATTTATTTGAAATGAGATGTCAAAATAACCTAAAGTACTTTTAATAAACCTGAAAACAAGACTTGCTGTCATGGCAGGTAGAGCATCCTCAATTTTTTCTGGTATCAGGGAGGGCTTGAAAGTACTTACAGCTTTTGTTGTAAGTATTTTTGTGCTAGAACACCTTTAAAGACAGAGGTGTTCCTGCCTGGACATTTGTGTTTGGCCTGTGCAACACCACAAGCTCCCTGTTTCCCTCATGGTGACTTTGATCATGGACCAGCTATGAGGGAAGCAAGCAACAAAGGGAAAAATCTGCAGAGAAAGGCCAGGGAAGAAAGAGGGGCTGCCCAATTTCAGTCCCAGTGCATACCTCATGCAGAGGACTGCAGGGCTTTATGAAAAGAGCAACCAATCAAAAATCCCACAATTTCAGGTGGCCACATGTGATTGTGGGATATGCACAACAGACAGACCCTTTCTGCACTTCCTTGAGGGTGGGCTTGTCTCTTCCAGACAAGGTGACCCCAGGAGTTTTTGGCCCCAGACTCCCAGTCTAGACTGCAGGATATTTTTATTTTAAATTGAGAAATACACTTCTGTATCATGCTGGCACTTTTGTTAATTTTTACCCCAGATTTGGGGTTTCTTTCATCTGAAGTGTCATGTGCTATTAAAGACACACGCATACACACAAACACACACACATATATAGAAATGTATATAATACTGGTGTCAGTCATGATACATCCTTTCCTTATACTCACCAAGAACTCTCCTTGTAGATCTTGGTTTTTCTGAAGGCTGCTCCTCTCCACTTGGGACTTATTGACGTTACACTGCTGGATACTGGATGAATTTTGTTGTTTATCCTTGCCTTTTGATGATGCTGCTGCGTGAAGGTTATCTGCTACAGTGATTTCATAATCCTTTTGAGTCTCTTTCATATCTTCAAAAGGCAGGAAACAGGGTTTTTTAGCTATTCAAGAGCCACTTGTCTGCAGGTAAAGAATTTAACAGCTTGTGGGAGTGCTACTTACTGCCAGCAATAATGTGATTGATCTTTCCTGGAACTGCAAAAATGATTCTTAGAAGTGACATTGTGGAAGGCAAAAATTGAGCTATTTTCTTTCACTTGTCTACTAGGAACACTTAATACAAGAAAATAAATACCTAGTATTGAAGGGCGACCTGCCTCCTTGCATTTCCTTCTTCCAATTCAATTGTTAACTTCTGGGGGACATCATTGATGGTTTTATTTGCTTTAAGATTTGGAATAGAAAAGGAACAGCTTGCTCAAGGACTTTCCAATTTAGATGTTTTTAGTAGAAAAAGAAACGTGTTTAGAGCTAACTTCATTTTCTTTTCTGGGGACAGGAGGATTTAAGAGCAAAACCCAAATTGTGTGTACTATTGTATGACATACGTATCCAGATGGTTAGGCTGGCTTATCTTTATTCTGAGATTTGTGTGTAATGAGCCCCAGTACATGATTTTGGCATGGTTTTCATTCAGGGCTACCTGATGAGCCCTCCTTGTGTAAGCACCAGAGCTGCTCATCTCAGGTTCCAGGGGCTGTGCTGCTTTGTCTCAAGGCCGTGTTGCAGCCTTCCCATCCCAGGCACAAAAATAGGCAGAAAAACAGAGTTAAAATGTCACAAAACACCCAAATTAAACAGTATCCCTAGTCTTGACTGGGCAGAAATGTAGCTTTGAGAGACCTGGTCCAGAGGAAAGTGTCCTGGCCCATGGCAGTTATGATATTAAGGTCTCTTTCCACCCTAAGCAGTTCCGGAGCTCAAATTGTCACATAGAACACTTGAATAAGTTGCTTGACTGGCTTTCAGTGTCCCATGCTAAAATGATTTGGATTCTGGAGTTGATTTTGTCTGGCAAAGGACCACCCAATGTCCCATTTCCCACACCTCAGGAAAATAAATAAATAGCTCTTGTAGGCCAGAAACACTTTTATGTCTCAACACATCTACCTATCATACCTGGGACATGGCCTTTGTCTCAAGAGGAAATCCATGGAGGTGGGAGCTCCCTGGGAGGGGCATTTGTTCCAGGAGAATTTCCTAGCACAATGCCCCTGAAGAAGAGGGAAATTGTGTTTCCTGTGGGTAATCCCCCAGGGAGCTGGGTGACAGAGTGGCTGACTCCAGGAGCCTCTTTCCAAGCCTCATTTCTCATTTGGTTTCCTAAGAGGAAATGAGACTCTTATTATCTTGGTCTGATGCTCTCATCGGCATGAAAATTATGGTGTGAAAATATTTACTAAAGCTTTTCTTCTACCTAAAAGAAATAAGGAAAAAAAAATCATAGGATCACAGTGTGGTTTGGGTTGGAACTTCAAGCTCATCCTGTCCCATTCCCGGCCATGGACAGGAACAACTTTTGCTAGCACAGGCTGCTCTGAGCCCCATCCAGCCTGGCCTGGGGCACTGCCAGGGATCCAGGGGCAGCCACAGCTGCTCTGGGCACCCTGGGCCAGGGCCTGCCCACCCTCCCAGCCAGCAATTCCTAATTCCCAATGTGCCAAAATCTGTGCCTGCCCTCTGGCCGTGGGAGCCATTGCCTGGGTGCTGTCCCTGCCTGCCTTGTCCCCAGGGGCTGTGCAGCTCTCCTGGAGCCCCTGCAGGCCCTGGCAGGGGCTCTGAGGTGTCCCTGGAGCTTCTCTGGTGCAGCTGAACAGCCCCAGCTGTGCCAGGCTGGCTCCAGAGCAGAGGGGCTCCAGCCCTGGCAGCAGCTCCGTGTCTCTTTATTTCCGTGCTTGGTCTTGCTGCTTGTTCTGCTTTGGGATGTGCAGCCTGAATTTGCTCCCACTTCCCGAGGTGTCCCAGCTGCTGTCAATAGTTTGGGAAGATGCCAGAGGAGCCCCTGGCAGAGCCCTGCAGGTTCAGCACTCCCTGGCACAGCTTTTTCCAGCAGCTCAGCACCCATCGAGGCGTGGGGATTATCTGTGCATATAAATGTTTATTTTAGCAAGTATGGCTAGGTGGTTTTTTTAGTAGTGGTGGTTGTAGGAGTTTCATGGGAAAGTCTGTAGTTCATCAGCCTTTACGGCGTGTATCTTATCTCGGAAATGTAAGCGTCGGCCGGGGGATATTGTACAATGTTGGCTTCATCACCCTGCACTTAATCTACTCGCGATTTATTTACTTAGTAACTACAGGAAGCAAATAGCCTCTGCGTGTCTCACTTCAAGTAACTGAATTAGTGCTGTGTGACAAAGTATCACTGTGTTTGGACTCTTTTTGTCCTTCTTATAAACAAATAATTTTTTTAAAAACCCCAAAAATCCCCAAAAAACAACCCCCCCAAAATATCTCCCACAAAAACCAGAACAAAAGCAAAAATGCACAGCCCCAGGCAGTGCATTAAGTGAGGCTCTCTGGCCTGACCTGTCCAGGTACCTGGCATGGTGGAGGGCAGTCAGACAGAAAGTTCTTCAGCAGCTAAAACAAAATGTCAAAGTCCTTACGAAAGCATCTTCTTCCAAGCCATGAGCACTGCTTGCTTTATATATGGTGAAACTGGAGAGTTGGCCTCTCCTTCAGTGTTTATTTTTGCTGGTATAATTAGTTGATTTTTCAACCAGTAATATTGCTTAGTAGTGACTTCCTTTTAAAAAATTGTTTTAGGCTGTGCAAATCTCCTTGGCTTTGTGTGCATACAATGACTTGAACTGGTAGGACCCCAATGTACTAAGGCAGTGCTGCTAATTAATTCTTGGCTGCAGAAGCCCTGATAAGAGTAAACAAAGAGTGAAATTAGCTCAGGAGAAGACACAGGAATTTGCAGGCAAACCCACATCCTTCCATGATATCATTGGGAATCCGCCCGTGCTCCACCCATACGTTTGACTGAGCCCTGGCCGAAGGCAAGAGAGCTGATTTTTTTTTGGGAGGGTGAGCTGTGGATCCTAGAGGGGCTCGGTGTAATTTATGGCCTGTAAGGATTTTATTCCCACTAGCTTGGAGAGCAAGATAATTTGCATTTGCTCTCGGAGGGTGAAGCCAAAAGCCTGGGCCCCCACACCCACCCTGCTCATCCTGCACCACCCAGCAAAGCCCCTCGGAGCCCTGGTCCTGTGGGATGGCTGAGAGGTGCACAGAATGCTGGTCTGTGCTGTTTCAGAGGCTGCTGGTCTCTGTGCATGCTCTGGGGAGGATTTAGCAGCACGCAGGGAGGTGCAGTCAGCCTCCTGTGAGAGCAGGGGCAGCTGCTCAAAGCATGCTCGAAATGATGCTCACTGGAGATGCTCCCCCAAATCCAGACTTGGCACAATGGGTAGCACTTCCCCAGGACACCTCAGTGCTAAACTGCTGCCAAAATGATGTTTTGTTTTTGTTTTTGTTTTTTTTTTTTCCTTTATATTTCCAAGGTTTGGGTTGGAACTGCATTGAGGAGATGGTGAGAGACATCTCACACAGCGCTAGTGTGTGCTGCCATGACATTGAAGTAATTGCTGTTTTTTTTTTTTTTTGAGAGAGAAATTAATTCTTTCAGAATTAAGTGACTAATTTTGCCAGCACTCAGCTGCAGGAGGAAAGGAATTTTCTGTAATTCAGCAAATAGATACATTATACCTACGCTTTCACAATAGCAGTGAAGTGTTTTCTTCTGTTCCCACTGTTGGCTGACTCCTTGCAGTTTGCATCGGGAAATTGTGGGACTGATGATAGAACACAACAAAATGCAATCCTGACATTTTCCCTAAAGCTCAGTAAGAGGGGAGCTGGAGAATATAAAGGTCCAAGGTGGCAAAATTATGTCTAGATTGGCTGCTTTGGAAAACAAATCCAGTTTCCTCTGGATGGTTTCCTCTGTGGTTTAAGCCACAGCTCCTTGACTCAGAGGACACTGTGGATGCTCAGATTTGCCATTTTGTACCATGCTCTTGACCACACTCTTGTCAGAGCCACCTAAGTACCAACCTGCAGGGCCCATGTTCCATTCCCTTGTGTTTTACATCTCAGCAAGAACTGTTACATAAAAGCCTTGTCCAAGTAATCCAAGGGAAAAAGCAATTAGCTAAAACCCAAGGTCAGGTAAAACTGTACAATAATAAGGAGGCTGAGTGAGCCCTGGCTTAGTGAGCACTGGGAAACTTGAGTGGATTGGGTAAGCACCCTGAAGCCTGGCTGTCCACTGCAGGTCATGGTGCCCCTGTGCCTGCTGTGCCCAAGGCAGGATGAGATGTTTCCAGACAGTTCCTGACATCCTGTCTAGGCAGGACATTACCAGTCTGCCCAAATCCTCCTGCTTAGAAGGGGTCCCATTCAGGATCTGGCAGTCTTTGCCCACCTCCCCTCTTGGATCTCCTCTATATTAAAAAAAGGCTAAAAGAACTCCTCACCCAGGAGTTTTGGCTTTTGCTAAGCAAAAAAATAGCAGCAACACCTCAGATTTCTTAATTGTTTTGCATTTGTTTCAGAGTTTGACATTAAAGGGGAGAAGGGAATATATAGGAAGTATGTATTTTTCCTACCCATCTCGCAGATAGAGATACTGAGGTTAAAGGGATTTAACTCACAGGAAGACCACCCAGCCAGCCTGTGGGGAAGCTGGCAGATGAACAAAGCACTCCTGATTTATTAGCAAGCATCCCTCTGAGAAGAGAAGGGGATGGACCTGTCTCCAGAGAAGGGGATAGACCTTTAACAGCACAGTTACTTAGGGATCTGTTTTATTTTTTATTTTAATTGGGTCATACTGCACCCCAAAGACTTTTCATATTTTTCCTTCCAGCACCTGGTGGAGAGTGTTGGGGAATCCTGCTGGTCTTTGGTGGCCCCAGAAGCCTGATGGCCTCCGCTCTGCCTCCAGCACTGCCCTGTTGTGCAGTGAGCAGCCTTCCTGTGTGAAACAGGGACTCGTTTTGCTGAGCCATGTTTTAAAACAAGGCTTGGACGAGCATCTCAAATGTTTCCTTGAAATTCCCCCACTTCCAAATCATCAGGATGGCCCTGGAAAGGAACCAGAGCAAACAATCCCCATGGTTTCAGAGCCATGGCTGCCCTGGCTGGGTGGCATCAGCCCCTCGTGCCTCCGCCCTGTCTCTGGACACAGGCCCTTGTTCATTTGCCAAACACAGAGCTGGGTTATTGTTTCCATTGTTGCATCTCTGGAGCTCACTTTTTTCCCTGGAAACCTGTCCTGGATGTGTGAGGCTCTTGAGGGTCCTTGGATCATGGCAGCTCTCTGTGAAACACAGCTGGGAACTGGGCCTGGTGCACTCCAGGGAGAAAATCCCAGCAACTCCAGGCCTTTGCAATAGGGCTGGAGCCCCTCTGCTCTGGAGCCAGCCTGGCACAGCTGGGGCTGTTCAGCTGCACCAGAGAAGCTCCAGGGACACCTCAGAGCCCCTGCCAGGGCCTCCAGGGGCTCCAGGAGAGCTGCACAGCCCCTGGGGACAAGGCAGGCAGGGACAGCACCCAGGCAATGGCTCCCACTGCCAGAGGGCAGGCACAGATTTTGGCACATTGGGAATTAGGAATTGCTGGCTGGGAGGGTGGGCAGGCCCTGGCCCAGGGTGCCCAGAGCAGCTGTGGCTGCCCCTGGATCCCTGGCAGTGCCCCAGGCCAGGCTGGATGGGGCTTGGAGCAGCCTGGGACAGTGGGAGGTGTCCCTGCCCATGGCAGGGGGTGGAATGAGATGGGATGAGCCTTAAAGTCCTTTTCCACTCAAATATTTCCATGATCCCATCGCTATGTCATGATTATATGTCATGATATCCATGTGGCTAGACCCTCATTCCTAAGGCAAAAGCTGGGAGGGATTCTCAGGATCCCAGGGAAGCCCAGAATAGGGAGGGGAACTGCAGGTGAACCAGAGATGAGGAGAAAATGGGAACTGGTAGCATGAGGGGGAGGACACCTCTGCTGTGCAGAGAGGCTTGGCCAGTGCATCTCTGCTTTATTCTAAATGCATTTTTTAGCTTTTACTGCAATACAAACATCAGTGCATGAGAGCAGCAGACAGACCACTGAATTTGGCCTCATAATTAGACAGCAAAATATTATATACTGCTTCTTCTTTTCTAAGAATGGCTGGCAAATAAGATCAGGTCAACCACTGTGAGTTCCTAAAAACTGAAAAGCCTTTTCTAAGTGTAAAATTTGTTATTTAAGAGCGAGAGTAGGATCTTGATATTTGGTTCATACTGGGTATGACAGGTTAGAATTGCCATGGAATTGGAATTCTGACTATTGTCAGAAGCGATTTACACTAAATACCTTGTGAATTAGCTTCTGAGTCAGCTCAGGGTATAAAGAAGCAGAAAGAATCTATTTGTGACTATATGCAATTGAAGGGAAAAAATGTGGTAAAAACAGTTCTGAGTCCAGTTCTTTGGGGTAACTTTTTGTGTGCCCACAAATCCACCTGATCTCCTTCCAGGCCATGGGGGGCAGGTGGGATGTGCCAAAAGCGAGTGCAGGAGAGGTGAACACACAATTCACTCTTTCCTGTTTCATACATCAGCTAATCCATCGCGCAGTCTCTATTGATTTGGCACCAGCCTTTTTTTTAATGGATCTCTGAGAAGTTTTTCTCTCAGTTGTTTGTGTTCTGAGCTGTTCCCTGGCTCCTGCAGAGGCCCCACTGGTGTGAGTGGCTCTGCTCTGTGGGCCTCAGGACGCCCTGGCTTGGGCCAAGGTTTGCAGCTCTTGGCCATTACTCTGCATTTGATACATTAGCATATAAATATGAAACAGCTGAGCATCAATATATAATTCTTTTTTTTCCCTTAAGTCTCCACCCATCCCGTGAAATGCCTCCAATCTCAGTAACAAGCTTACAGGAGGGCCCAGTGCATTTTTCCATGGCTGCTGAGAAACTGGAGTCCCTCTGCTGAGTTGATTTCAGGTACCAGGACAGTGCCTGATGCAGGGCCTCCCATGGCTGCTTGAGAATTGAAATTATTTTTGCTTTGCACAGTGAAAAATCACCTGACAGTCCCTGGCATGACAGTATTTTCTGTCCTGATTCAAAAAAAGAAATGGGAAACACTTTATAAATTGAATGCCAGGGAATAAAGCACATGGCAGGGCTTGGTTTTAAGGGAAGTTGGCTGGCACAGCACATAAAGTAATTTTTTTTTGTTATGGCATCCTCCAGCATGTGAATGATTTTATTATGTCTCCAAAGAAGACAAGGATGTCCCTGCTGTCCATATGTGGCTGGCTGTGATTAAGCAGTGAAGACAGAGAGCCCTTAACCCATGAAAATTCAAACCACTGGCCCCAGTCCCTGCACAATGTATGCCGGTGGCCTTCAGAAATGCCAGTGCACATCCCTGCCACTGGATTGTGTCATTTCAAAGTACAGAAAAACCAATTTTTAGAGAGACTCTCAGTGTGTGGGAGGTGTGTGTGCTCCTTGCAGCAGGGCTGGACTGGATGCCCTTTAGAGGTCCCTTCCAACCCAAGCCATCCCATGGTTCCATGATTTCAGTGTGTTCTTGTTTCGCCCTCGCTGGCTGGGTTTGCAGAGGTCGATAAAACCAGCCCGCAAAGGAAAATGCAGCCCTGGTTACCCACAGCAAACCCTTCTCCTGGTGCAGAACCCCACCTTGCCTCTTCTCCCTCTCCCTCCACCAAACGTGCCCCGAGTCTGACACAGCCACCAGGCCCCAGAGGAGCTGGATTATTCTCTCCAGGTTTCTCTCAGTGTTCGCTGTGGGGTTTGGCTGGGCCTGGGCTCCAGGACATGGCCCTGGAATGTGTGCCCCTCACCCCTGCCCCAGGGCACCCTGTCCTGGCATGAACCCTGAGTGAGAGAGCTGCTCATCCCATCTGATGGCACACGCAGGGCTGGAGAGCATGTCTGGGTGTCCCACTGAGCCACAGACAGAATATGAGTTATATTTAATTGGCATTTACTCATCAGGGCCTCAGGTAGGCCTCAAACCCTGCTGTGGGCAGCAGGAGCTGCAGGGGCCCTGGGAGGGCCTGGCTGCCCTTGGATCCATGCACAGCCCAAGGAGGGACTCACCCAAGGAGACAGGAGGCACAGCAGCATCATCCCAGGTTTAATGGGACCCAGGTTTGGAACACAGGCTCCAGGGGAGATGGAATGGCTCGCCCCAGGAGGGGAGCAGGGGTGGAAGCTTGCTGAGGACACAGCCTGCTCCAGTCCCCAGCTAAATACAAACCCTTGTCCCTGGGTAAAAAGGTCCTGCAGGAGAACAGCTCTCTGATGCTGCAGCACCCTTGCAGGCCTTTCAAACACAACATCCCTTAAACCCAGCAGTGTTCCTTGCTCATATATCATGGAATCATTGGGTGGTTTGGGCTGGAAGGGTCCTTTAAAGCCCATCCGCTTCCACCCCAGCCATGGGCAGGGACACCTTCCACTGTCTCAAGTTGCTCCCAGCCTTGTCCAGCCTGGCCTTCAACACTTCCAGGGGTTGTGCAACCACAGCTTCTCTAAGAAACCTCTGCCAGGCTCTCGCCACCCTCACAGGGAACAATTTCTTCCCATTATCTACTCCAAACCTACTCCCTGGCAATGTGAAGCCATTCTCCCTTGTCCTGTCACTCCAGGCCCTTTTGAATAGTCCCTCTCCATGTTTTTGGTGGCTCCTTCAGGCACTGGAAGGTTGTGGTTAGGTCACCTCACTGCAGGCTGAACAGCCCCAATTCTCTCAGCCCTTCCTGATGCCAGAGCTGCTCCATCCCTGTGACCAACCTGGTGCTTGCCCTGGGCTGGGCTCTCTCCAGCTGCTCCCCATCCTTCCTGTGCTGGGACCCCAGGCTGGAGCCAGCCCTGGAGGTGGGGCAGAACCCCCTGAGAGGGGCAGAACCTCCTGAGAGCCCCTGGGCAAGGTGTGGGGTCAGCCCAGTGTGGGGTTGTTGGGTTGCTGTTGATAATTGCTGCCCCTAGATGTGCAGGATGTCTCTGCTTTGGCCCATGCAACAGAAGAACCAGTCTGGACTCTTCACTTTTCAGTCCTGAGGTTGTTTATTAATTCTTATCTATAAAGTTTTCTTTCTGCCCAGCGGAGTTCTGCTCAGCAGGGCAGCCACAGGCACTCTGACCGCCCCCGAGGCGGTGCTGTCCCTTTATACTACAAACTATGTATAATATATTTACACTTAATTCCCAGTACCTATCGCCTGTGTTAGACAGTGCACTTCTACTCTAAAGCATTCCCAAAGGGCCAACATCACTGCAGAAAATGGAGAACAAGAAGAAGAAGAAAGGCCAGACACGCCCTGATTCCTCCATCTTGTCCCCATAACCCCCATACCAAAAATCCCAAAATCTACATTTTCACCCTGTGATCATTTTGTTATTACACTATTGAAACCTATGTGACTTTCACGTCCTCATACAAAGTTGGCAACTTGCTCCAGGGGTCAAAATCAAATCCCCAGGTGCTCTGGGCTGTGTGCCAGGGTCTCTGAGCCCCCCAGCAGGGTCCTCAGCAGCTCTGGACACCTGGAGGGATGCACTGAGCTCTGACATGGGATCAGCCCAGTGTGGGATCAGCCCAGTGCCATCCCCAGGACGCTCTGGGTGCGAGTTGAGCAGCCCTGCTCCCCAGCAGCTGGTTTGAATAAGTTATGGGCTGAAAAGCTGGAACATTTGTTCTGGTGAATATTAACGTCCATCCCTGGGTGCTGATGTTTATCTGGCCAGTTTTAAATAACTGGAAAGTACATGCATGAGTTCAAAGCCACCAGCCAAGCTGCTGCCTTCCCCTGCCCTCGCCGTGTGCGTGTCAGGCGAGGCCAGCTCCACCAGCCTCATGTTTTGTGTTTGGGAAGCTTCAAAGGCCCCTGAGAATGCATACAAGGTGCTTGCCTGCACAAAACACCCCTGCCCACACTAAAATGAGCAGGAAAGTATTTTATAAAGCTGGTTTCTTTTATTTTATTTTCTTTTTTTTTTTTTTCAATTGCCCTTTCCCTAACAAACACTGATGGTCCACATGCAAATCTTGCCTTCCCTCTTTACTCCCTGCAGCCATACCGATAATTTAAACATCTTGCGCTTCAGGCAGGCCCCCGATGGCAAAAAAATTAATATTTTAATTAAAGTGGTTCAGACAGAGTCACCCTCACTCCTCAGATGCTTGTTGTAAAAAGGACATTTGTTTATAAGGCTCAGCTGGATTTTTCTTAAGAAGTTCCCTAAGCATTTCAGTTGCCATCTGTGCACCTTTGTTGCTCAAGTGCATTAGCAGAACTTCCCCAGTTCCATCTAAACTGATAAATTCATCCAGTCCCCACTTGATACCACCACAGAGCAGCTGTTTGTGGGGTTGTTTAATCTCCATTAGGACACTGTGGTTAAAAGCCAAGCTTGCATCCGTATGAAAACATGGCACCAGCAGGATGCTCTGCCTCTGCAGGTCTTTCCAGGCCAGGGCTGTGTGAGGCTGTTCAGAGCTGGATATTTAACATTTCCATGAAAACCAAGCTGGGTGCATGTCTCCCTGGAAACCTGGTGCTGCCCAGGAGCACAATCCTCTTTCCCTGGGGTTTTGCACCCACAGGTTGCGTTTTATTTTCCCCACACGAAATTCGTTTTGGGACATGCAGAGATCACTGTGGTGGGGTACCTGGGACAGAAGCTGGGACTAAGACTGTTGTTCATTCAGGGAAATATGTTCAGTGAAAGCCTTTCTTTTAATCACCTCAAGTGCTTCCAAAGGGATCCACGTTGCACCGTGTTTTGTCTGCAGGCAAGGAGATGTGGACAGTTAGGCTCTCTTTAAATTACATCTGACAGAGAAATGGAATCTAGATTATTTTTAAATCTCCTCATTTCCCTTCTACATCTTCCAATCCATCTTTCTCAGTGACAGCTGGGGTGAAGTGCCCATCACAGAAGTTCCTCCCCAAGGGTAATTACAGGGAAGAGAAATTATTTTCTCCTACATTTATGCAGTAGAAAAAAATAAGAACTACTTTTCTCATTCATTCCTTGAAAATTTTTCATCAAACAAATAAACCAGACGTGAAGTATCAAGCTTGCTCAGTGTCAGTGTCTCAGTCCTCTCTCCAAGTGCAAAACTATTGGGATCACAGCCAGGAATCACTCTTGTAAGTGACCTGATGCTTTGGGAGAACAATTTCTCCTTGTAACACAGCTGGGTTTGTCTTTGTGCTCTGGCCCTGCTGAAGACAACAGCATTTTTATCATCACCCTCCAGGGATTCATTGATCTCAAAGGATCCAGGCTTCCAGCTCCTGTATTTCGATCCACATTAGGTTTTGGCTGGGCTGTTCCAAACAGCCCTTCAATTTCAGGAACTCAGTTTCAGCCACCAGCTACAACTGAGTAAATCCATCCTTCCCAAGCCATGTGTCCCATGAGGAAAGGGCAAGGAAGCAGCTGCAGGGTGCTGTCAGCCAGGCAAGGCTGTGAGCATCCCAAATTTTCTGTGTCCTCTGTATCCCAAGGAGTGGTGAAGGTGGAGCAAAGGGGATGGACCACCCTCTCTCCTCAGGATGGCATGGTGGGATACAATATAACATAATCTGCAGGGCCAAAAGGTGTGTGGTTTGGCTGGGATTTGCCTCCCCTAATTTTATCTAAAAATGAAAACCCTGGGCTGAAGTGATTGCCCACACCTTAATTTACAGCAGGGATGAGGCCAGCACAGCCTTGGACATTCACATCCAGGACCACCCCTCAGCTGGCATGGATGTCATAGCATGAATGTCCTGGCATGGCTCTCCACATCCCTGCACTGCTGAGGATGCAGAGACAGGCCAGGCTGTGCTGCTGGGACAGCTGTGGCTCTGCTTTCCTGCCTCCTCCACCTTGTCCCTCAGTATTGCCACACTTTGATGAGCAAAGGGGCTCAGATCAGAATAGTCTGGGCTCTGCTGTGGATCATCAGCATCTTTCCTGACACCCCACCTAGGAGCAAGCTCCGTGCCCAGGCACCACCATCAGCACCACCATTTCTGTCTCTGTTTCACTGGGCACCTCCTCTCTGTGTCTGGAACCTTCCATCCTGACAGAGGCACTCAGGGTTTGAAACACAGAATGGTTTGGGTTAGAAGGGACCTTCAAGCTCATCCAGTGCCATGGGCAGGGACAGCTCCCACTGTCCCAGGCTGCTCCAAGCCCCATCCAGCCTGGCCTGGGGCACTGCCAGGGATCCAGGGGCAGCCACAGCTGCTCTGGGCACCCTGGGCCAGGGCCTGCCCACCCTCCCAGCCAGCAATTCCTAATTCCCAATGTGCCAAAATCTGTGCCTGCCCTCTGGCAGTGGGAGCCATTGCCTGGGTGCTGTCCCTGCCTGCCTTGTCCCCAGGGGCTGTGCAGCTCTCCTGGAGCCCCTGGAGGCCCTGGCAGGGGCTCTGAGGTGTCCCTGGAGCTTCTCTGGTGCAGCTGAACAGCCCCAGCTGGGCCAGGCTGGCTCCAGAGCAGAGGGGCTCCAGCCCTGGCAGCAGCTCCATGGCCTCCTCTGGATTCACTACAGCAGCTCCAGGTGTTTCCTGTGCTGAGTTTTTGCTGCTGTCACCTCTCCACTGTTAATGGAGCCCCAGCCCTGTGGTGGCTGTGAGGGCCCATCCTCACCCACTCCCCACAGCAGCAGGGCAGACCAGGGGAAGGGCCTTCCTCTGCTGCCTTCCCTAAGGATATTTTGGGTTTTTTTCCCATCAATTGACTCCTGCAGAGCATTACTGAGGCTCCCCCTCCTCACACCACACACTGCACAGCGCCTGGCCCCACATCACAGCTAGCAGGGAGAGAGACCAGGAGCCTGGCACAAGTGGGGAGCCATCCATGGGGTCCCAAAGCCAGGCTCCAGGCATTATTTTATCAGATTACAGCTGCGGGGAGCAGGTTAATGCATACTGTGCCCTGCTGGAGGAGGGCACAGCACAGGCAGCCCCAAATTCTGTCACCCGGGGCTTACTGCAGAGAAAATCATGGACAAAATGAAAAATGAAAATCACAAATGAAAATCATGGACAAAATGAAAATCACAGCTTTGGGTATCATCTGAGGGAAACAACAAAAGAGATGATGGAGTGTGGTGCCTTCTGAGTGCAGAGATGAGCCTGCCCCCACCAGCAGACAAAATACAAAACACTAGATAATATTTGTTGTCCCAGTGGTGGCTTTTCAGCAAGAATTTAGAGTCACAAACAAGGATACCCTTAATGAGGGGTGAAACACAGGACAATGAAGCAGCTCAGCTCAGGTTCTTTCCTGGAAGATGTGAATGGGGAATCCTGTCCGTCACTTTTCTGCTGGGATGTTGGGGACTGGACCTCACACAGCAGCACCTTCATGGAATCCCAACCCTAGGGAGAAGGGAGCACCCAGGACTGGCAGGGGCTCGTGATCAAAGGAATGACAAAAGCCAGAGGGTTTGTGAAATCTTACCAAGTTTTGTCAGTGAGTTACACACTTGTCACAGAAATTGGTGTGTAAATCCCTGCTGCCCCAATGTAAGCACATGGCAGTGGGATTGGGATAATGGGGTAAGGGTGAGAGGGAAGAGAGAGGTAAACTGAAGAGAGAAAGGAAGGAAGGGAGGGAGAAAGAGGGATCTCCAGAACTGGCTCCAGCACTGACCCATCCAGCTGATGGGATGTCCAGGGTCCTGGGAATGCCATCCAGGCTTCCTGGGGACACCTTTCATGGAGAAGCTTTCCTCACTGGGAGAGAAATTTCTCACTTTTTGTGCAAATTAGTTCTCGTGCACAGCCAGCTCCTTTGGGCCTTTCTGGAAATGGTTTAGAGGCTTCAGACATCTTGGGTGGCCTTGTTCCTTCTACAGTCACAGATTCACAGGATCCATGGTGTTGGAATAGACATCCAAGACCATCAAGTCCAAGCTGTGATGAATCCCCGCCCTTGTCACCAGCCCAGAGCACTGTGTGGCACATCCAGTCATTCCATGGGCACCTCCAGGGCTGGGCACTCCTACACCTCCCTGGGCAGCTCCTTCCAAGGCCTGACCTCCCTTTCCATGGAGGAATTTTCCTCAATATCCAACCTGACTCTCTCCTGATACAACTCAAGGCCGTTCCTCTGCTCCTGTCCCTGTTCCCTGGAGCACAGCCCGACCCCCCCGGCTGTCCCCTCCTGTCAGGAGCTGTGCAGAGCCACAAGGGCCCCCCTGAGCCTCCTTTGCTCCAGGCTCAGCCCCTGCCCAGCTCCCTCAGCCTCTCCTGGGGCTCCAGCCCCTTCCCAGCTCCGTTCCCTGCCCTGGACACGCTCCAGCCCCTCGGTGTCTCTCTTGTGCTGAGGGCCCAGAGCTGTCCCCAGCACTGGAGCTGCCTCAGCAGGGCCGGCACAGGGACAGGCCCTGCCCTGGGGCTGTGTCACAGCCAGGCTGGGACAGCCCAGGGGCCATTGGCCTCCTGCCCCCCTGGGCACCCTGGGCTCGTGTCCAGCCCCTGGCACCAGCACCCCCAGGGCCTTTCCCAGCTTTCCACCCCCAGAGCCTTTCCCAGCTTTCCAGCCCCTCCACCCCAGCCTGGAGCTGCAGGGGGTTGGGGTGACCCCAGTCCTGAGCCCTGGGGAGCCCCATGAGTGCCCAGCCCCAGCTGGATGTGGCTCCTTCCTCCCACTCTCTGGGCCTGGCCATCAGCCTCTCCTGAGCCCAGCCAAGGCTGACCCTGTCCCAGCCATGGGCTGCAGCTTTTCTCAGGGAATGGTTTGGTTTGCTAAAGTCCACAGCCACTTCTTGACCTCATTCCTGCCCTGAGCCGGGCGGTGCTTGGCTCCAGAAGCCAGAACAAGGTTTGTCCCAGGAAAGTGCTGTCCTTCCTCCACAGGGCCCCATCTCCAGCACATCCTGGTGTTCCTCCCCTGTGCTCCTACCAGCAGCCCTTGGCTCCACAGCCGTTCTGCTGTCTGTGCTTGGGACATGCACATCATCCCCTCACCTGCTTTGCTCCTCCAAGCCACTGTGAGCAGCAATTGAGCAACAGAAGTTTGATATTTGCAATGAAATATTGTGGCAAGACCCAAAACTCTAGAAAAAAAAAATGTCCCCATATTGGCCAGGTATCACTGTGGTGCTCCAAACTTCAGGGCAGGGGGTGGGATTGTTCAAAAGTACTGAGAGGACATTAGCTCTTCTTGCAGCAAGCATTTGTTAGGATTAAGGGCATTGCTCAAGGGGAGTGTTGACAACAAAATATGATCATACGGCTTTTTCGTGTCATTCTACATTTTCAAGATGCCTTTCAGGCACTAAATAGACATTAAACATGAGCTAATCTTTTGTTATATCTCCTCTGCAGCCATGAGATGGGATTAGGGCTCAAATTGGGTGGGTATTGAAAAAAAGAAAAGGAATTAATTGAAAATATTCAATTGCTTTTAACGAATTTAAAAGGGTTCATACCATGGTCCGTGTGTTCTGGACAACAATGAGCACTCACACACTTCACATCAGGCTCGTAAAGAACAGCCTGGGCAGTGCTGAGCCAGTGCAATTCAAAACAGCCAAAGGGGTGGCAAAATCACAGAATCCAAGAATGGTTTGGGTTGAAAGGGAACCTAAAGCTCCTCTCACTCCACACTCCTGAGCTCTTGGCTCACCATCTGCAGCGTGTGGATGAAAGGACTTGCACAGCAGACAGAGATGATGGAAAACATGTAGATCCTGTAATGAGGGCTACACACAGGCCCTCTCTAATGAGTGGTGCAGGTTAATTGCACCTCTTCAGCCGAAGACTGGGGGTTTTGTGTCCTTGGTGGGTTATTGTGTGAATGGCCCTGGGGAGCTGAGTGGTCAGCAGCACCTGTGTGTGATCCCAGAGCTGCAGGGTGGCCCCTCCACAGGGCAGCTTTCCCATGAGATAATTCCATTGTCCAGGGGAAGGATCCAGTTTCAGAGGATGTTGTGCCACCCTGCCTGCACCCCGAGCATCTCTGACAGGAGAGGGAGGCTGCTGCTCCCTGCAGCCCTGGGAAGGCTCTCAGCAACTTTGGAAGCTGGTGTTTCTACAGTGACTGATGGCAAAAGGAACCTGATTTTTGGGTTCAGTGTTTCCAAACCAGGAGCCAAAGGCCCTGGGCAGCTTCCCCAGGCCAGAGAGTGACCATGCCTTGCCACAGAGCTGGACCACAGAAGGGTTTTGGGGCCGGAGCTGGTGACACTGAGGTGAAGTGACTTGTCTGACATGACATGGACACGGGTGGTCTTGCTGGGAGCTGACTCAGGAGATCTGGGCACAAAGTTCAGCCCCTGATCTGCAGCCCTGTCCTTCCTCTGACTCCTTGCACAGCGTGGCTGCAGTGGAAGATCCAGGCAGGTGCTCTGGGGAGCAGAGCAGCACTGGGCTGGTGTGGTGACCTTGGCACAGAGGTGATGGTCACCACTGACCCCAAGGACAGCATGGGGTGGTGCTTCTCAGCACCATGGGGCTGCTCAGTGTCCTCAGACCTGCAGCAGACCATGCCAGGGGTTAGGGCATCCCTTGCAAGGGGGATAGGTTCACCATCATGGTCCCTCCTGTTCCAGCAGCCCAGCCCATGCTCTGCAGCCCTGCTGCTGCTCCCACCTGCCTGGCTGGGAGGTGCTGGTTCCCCAGTGCAGTGGATGCAGGGAGAGCTGCACACTCAATAATCCCCAGCCAGGAGACTGCCAAGAGGAAATGCACTTCCCCTAAAGCAGGCACTGTTACCGACTTTGTTTGCTGGAATTGCTTGAGTAGTAATTACGCTCCCTTAATATTGACATATTTAAATAGTTTCCAAGCATAATAGGAGTCCTGCCCTGCTCCTTCCACCTCCTTTTCCAAATTTCTGTGGCGAGCTTTCACTTTGAACAGGAGATTATGTGGAGGGGTGTGCCTTGCCCACGTCTTGTTTCCTGAGCAGCAGCCCAGATGTTGCTCCCTCTCATGGTGCATTCTGTGCACTCAGCATCTGCCCCATGGAGGAGCAGCCATGGGGGTCTGACATGCAGAAGAGGAGCTCTCCATCTCCACTGGAGGAGCCACGGGGGTCTGTCATGCAGAAGAGGAGCTCTCCATCTCCACTGTGCTGCTCCCCATGTCAGCGTGCTGGCCGCGGCCCCCAGCTCACGCCAGGATGCTGACAGGGCAGCACGCAGCGATGTCAGTGCTGCTCTCATATTTGTGTTTCATTCATTATGTTCTGAGACATTCTGTCCCCAGCACAGCGGCCAAAAAAGGCCATTCCCTGCTTACGCTGCTCCCTGCGTGGGCCACTCTCATGAATGCTGCAATAGAGGGATTCATTTTCCCAGGAAAAACAAGTCACGCGAGAAGCAAGGTGGAAACCTGGGCTGCTCCATGTCCTGAGGGCCCCCCTGGGCTCCTTTCTCTGCCTGTGAGCCCATGCACAAATTTATCTTGGGCAGACCCTCAAATTTGGTACCTTTCACCCTAAAACAGATGCCCTTTTCTCCCCCATTGCACTGCGGCTGTTGCTGGTCCCTGTCTCCCTCTGAGCATCCATCCAGAGCAGTATCCAGCATGGCTTTTACAGACTCCTGCTCCTCCCAGCTCTGGTCAGCCTCTGGGTGGTCTGGTCTTTGCAAACCTCTCCCTGGCTTTTCCTCTCCACCCTGAGGAAGATTTTTGCATAGAACTACAGAATCCTGGAATGATCTGGGTTGGAAGAGACCTTAAAGATCATCCAGTCCCACCTCCTGCCATGGGCAGGGACACCTTACACTATCCCAGGCTGTGCCAAACTCCTTCCAGCCTGGCCTGGTACCTTCCAACCTGGTCTGGATCCACTTCCAGGGATCCAGGGGCATCTGGGAAACAAATTTTTCTGTCACAAGTGCTGGCTGACCCCAGAGGCAACCCCGACCAGTTCTGCTCCATGCCCAGGGTCAGTGTGGGCTGGACACCCCATGGGGACACTCTCTGGGGCCACTCTCTGGGGACAGAGGCAGTAGCAGGGGACCCCAATCCTTCCACCAGGCAGGACTCAGGCACCTTGCAGACACCTCCTCTCCTCCAAGAGGCTGCAGCTGTGGCACTATCAGCCCTCAATTTTATCTGAGGGCCTGTTCTGCTGAAGATGAGCATCAAGTTGGCCAATTTGCTACATTGCCTTGGTACTCAAGCAAGGAAAGAGTTCTCACCCTGCTTTGGTGAAAGCCAAAATAGGAAAAACTCTCATGCAGATCTTGAACTACCATGGAAATGGCTCAAAATCACTCAAAAGTGAGAAAATTCCTGGGAATTTCAGTAACGGATGGAGGAGAGACTGCTCATCCTGCCAGGGCCCTGGCTGGGTTGTAGTTGCTTGCACAAAAGGGGGTGTGTGCCTGTTTTAAGTATGTCAGAGGGATGAGAAAGCAAAGACCAAGCCAGGAAAGCACCAGGGAGGTTCCAGTGCGGGATCTGGGGAAATGCAGCGCGAGGTGAGGGTGCAGGGTGGCTCCAGGCAGGCTCGGGCTTGGGCTCCAGGCTGTGGCAGCCGACGTGGCCCCGCCGTGCTCGGGAAATGGGACTCTACGTACTTTCCCCAGCAATACACAGAATTTCATCAAAGAAATACCTGGCTGTCAACATCAGCGTATCCTCCCAGAGAAAACGGTCTTGGCAAGGCCTCGAGCAGGCCCAGCAGTGTCCCAGGCCAGGAGCCAGCAGTGTTCAGTACAAGTTTCTTCATCTCCCTCTCTTTCATCATCTCCCACACGCACCCCACCAGGCTGCCATCCCAAGGGTTACTGTCGAGGTAGGAGAGAGCTGCTAAGCAAAGACACCCTTAAAACTTGGAAGGGCAGAACTGCAGAGGCATGAGTAAAAACCCCAACCTCTCTCCAGCCTTCCTGAGCCCCACTCCTCTCCACCTGGCCTCAGACTGGGAGTGCAAAGTGACAAATCCTCTTAAATCGAGAGGATACCATGGACAACTTCTGGTCCAGGGTCCATCGTGGGGCTGGGGGCACTGACAGGGAAGAAGGTGCAGCACGCCACTGTTCCCAACCTCATGAACTTCAGATCTGGGCTCCAGACCAAAGGAAAAATCCCTGGATCCACCAGCCAGGTTTGTGCAGGCTGTGATTTGGAACATTTCAGGGGTGCTGTCCATCCTCCTGTATCTTTTCTGAGGGAGGAGGTAGGGTAAGGCTCTGACACAGCATGGGCAGCTGCTGCTCTTGCTGATGGCTGCTGCTGCTGCTGCACACCAGAGAGGAAAGATGGGGTTCCCAGGGCCAGCTCCTACATTGTTTTGACCTGAAGAGGACTGTGAGTCCTTGAAGATTACCAGAGCCACATGTGATGCTGAAGCACACGGGTACAAACAAGGCTTTTGATGTCTGCTGATGGCAGAGCAGCCCAAGGCCACAGGGCAAGAAAGGTGATTTCAGGCCTGTGTTGGAGGGAAAGTTTGGGAACTTGATGCCCAAGGCTGGGATTGAGCTGCTCTGGTGTGAGGGCTGGGGAAGGAAGGGACTCTCCCTGGTTCTTGGTTTCACCAGGAGCAGAGGGTTATACAACAGTGGGGCAGATGGGAATGTCACAACAGCCAGGCTGGCAGCTGCACAAACACAGCTAATCTGCCCCCACTCAACGCTCATAGCCACAACAAAAACACAGCACCAGATAACAGAGCAGGTGAATCTGGCACCTCCTGACTTGGGCTCTGCTGTCCTGATCCTCCCTGCACACCCCAATGCCTGCAGAAGCTGGTGTCACCTCAAAGTCCTGTCCCAAATGCAGCTGAGGTGTCACCTGTGGCCACTACTTGTCCATTTCCTCTGTTAGTGCTCTATAACCCCAAACCCAGCCAGTGCTGTGCTCTCACCTGCGGCCCTTCATGAGATAGGATGGTGCATCAGAAAGGGGGCATTTATAGATTATATATCATAAAGTCAATAATAAATTACAGTGATGTGCCATGGGTATAGGTAAATACCCTGTCTGCATGTATCTGCACTCAATATATACAAGTTGACACTATAGACACATAGACACACATATGGGGAGGGAAGGAAGGAGGGTGGGAGGGAAGGAAAAGGAAAGAAGGAAAGAAGGAAAGAAGGAAAGAAGGAAAGTAAGAAGGAAGGAAAGAAGGAAGGAAAGAAAGAAAGAGAAAAAGAAAGAAAGAAGGAAAGAAGGAAAGAAGGAAAGAAGGAAAGAAGGAAAGAAGGAAAGAAGGAAGGAAGGAAGTGTCGGAAGGAAGTGTCGGAAGGAAGTGTCGGAAGGAAGTGTCGGAAGGAAGGAAGTGTCGGAAGGAAGGAAGTGTCGGAAGGAAGGAAGGAAGGAAGGAAGGAAGGAAGGAAGGAAGGAAGGAAGGAAGGAAGGAAGGAAGGAAGGAAGGAAGGAAGGAAGGAAGGAAGTGTCGGAAGGAAGTGTCGGAAGGAAGTGTCGGAAGGAAGGAAGGAAGGAAGGAAGTGTCGGAAGGAAGTGTCGGAAGGAAGGAAGTGTCGGAAGGAAGTGTCGGAAGGAAGGAAGTGTCGGAAGGAAGGAAGTGTCGGAAGGAAGTGTCGGAAGGAAGTGTCGGAAGGAAGGAAGGAAGTGTCGGAAGGAAGGAAGTGTCGGAAGGAAGGAAGGAAGTGTCGGAAGGAAGGAAGGAAGGAAGGAAGGAAGGAAGGAAGGAAGGAAGGAAGTGTCGGAAGGAAGTGTCGGAAGGAAGTGTCGGAAGGAAGTGTCGGAAGGAAGTGTCGGAAGGAAGGAAGGAAGGAAGGAAGGAAGGAAGGAAGGAAGGAAGGAAGGAAGGAAGGAAGGAAGGAAGGAAGGAAGGAAGGAAGGAAGGAAGGAAGGAAGGAAGTGTCGGAAGGAAGGAAGGAAGTGCGGGAAGGAAGGAAGTGTCGGAAGGAAGGAAGGAAGTGTCGGAAGGAAGGAAGTGTCGGAAGGAAGGAAGGAAGTGTCGGAAGGAAGGAAGTGTCGGAAGGAAGTGTCGGAAGGAAGTGTCGGAAGGAAGTGTCGGAAGGAAGTGTCGGAAGGAAGTGTCGGAAGTGTCGGAAGGAAGGAAGGAAGGAAGTGTCGGAAGGAAGGAAGGAAGTGTCGGAAGGAAGTGTCGGAAGGAAGGAAGTGTCGGAAGGAAGTGTCGGAAGGAAGTGTCGGAAGGAAGTGTCGGAAGGAAGTGTCGGAAGTGTCGGAAGGAAGTGTCGGAAGGAAGTGTCGGAAGGAAGGAAGGAAGTGTCGGAAGGAAGGAAGTGTCGGAAGGAAGGAAGGAAGGAAGGAAGTGTCGGAAGGAAGTGTCGGAAGGAAGGAAGGAAGGAAGGAAGGAAGGAAGGAAGGAAGGAAGGAAGGAAGGAAGGAAGGAAGTGTCGGAAGGAAGGAAGTGTCGGAAGGAAGTGTCGGAAGGAAGGAAGTGTCGGAAGGAAGGAAGTGTCGGAAGGAAGTGTCGGAAGGAAGTGTCGGAAGGAAGTGTCGGAAGGAAGTGTCGGAAGGAAGGAAGGAAGTGTCGGAAGGAAGGAAGTGTCGGAAGGAAGGAAGGAAGTGTCGGAAGGAAGGAAGTGTCGGAAGGAAGTGTCGGAAGGAAGTGTCGGAAGGAAGTGTCGGAAGGAAGGAAGGAAGTGTCGGAAGGAAGGAAGGAAGGAAGTGTCGGAAGGAAGGAAGGAAGGAAGGAAGGAAGGAAGGAAGGAAGGAAGGAAGTGTCGGAAGGAAGGAAGTGTCGGAAGGAAGGAAGTGTCGGAAGGAAGGAAGGAAGTGTCGGAAGGAAGGAAGTGTCGGAAGGAAGGAAGGAAGGAAGTGTCGGAAGGAAGTGTCGGAAGGAAGTGTCGGAAGGAAGTGTCGGAAGGAAGTGTCGGAAGGAAGGAAGGAAGTGTCGGAAGGAAGGAAGGAAGGAAGGAAGGAAGGAAGGAAGGAAGGAAGGAAGGAAGGAAGGAAGGAAGTGTCGGAAGGAAGTGTCGGAAGGAAGTGTCGGAAGGAAGTGTCGGAAGGAAGGAAGGAAGGAAGGAAGGAAGGAAGGAAGGAAGGAAGGAAGGAAGGAAGGAAGGAAGGAAGGAAGGAAGGAAGGAAGGAAGGAAGGAAGGAAGTGTCGGAAGGAAGGAAGTGTCGGAAGGAAGGAAGGAAGTGTCGGAAGGAAGGAAGTGTCGGAAGGAAGGAAGGAAGTGTCGGAAGGAAGGAAGTGTCGGAAGGAAGGAAGGAAGGAAGTGTCGGAAGGAAGTGTCGGAAGGAAGTGTCGGAAGGAAGTGTCGGAAGTGTCGGAAGGAAGGAAGGAAGTGTCGGAAGGAAGGAAGGAAGTGTCGGAAGGAAGTGTCGGAAGGAAGGAAGTGTCGGAAGGAAGGAAGGAAGGAAGGAAGTGTCGGAAGGAAGTGTCGGAAGGAAGTGTCGGAAGGAAGTGTCGGAAGTGTCGGAAGGAAGTGTCGGAAGGAAGTGTCGGAAGGAAGGAAGGAAGTGTCGGAAGGAAGTGTCGGAAGGAAGGAAGTGTCGGAAGGAAGGAAGTGTCGGAAGGAAGTGTCGGAAGGAAGTGTCGGAAGGAAGTGTCGGAAGGAAGTGTCGGAAGGAAGGAAGGAAGGAAGGAAGGAAGGAAGGAAGGAAGGAAGGAAGGAAGGAAGGAAGGAAGGAAGGAAGTGTCGGAAGGAAGGAAGTGTCGGAAGGAAGTGTCGGAAGGAAGGAAGTGTCGGAAGGAAGGAAGGAAGGAAGGAAGTGTCGGAAGGAAGTGTCGGAAGGAAGTGTCGGAAGGAAGTGTCGGAAGTGTCGGAAGGAAGTGTCGGAAGGAAGTGTCGGAAGGAAGGAAGGAAGTGTCGGAAGGACGTGTCGGAAGGAAGGAAGTGTCGGAAGGAAGGAAGGAAGGAAGGAAGTGTCGGAAGGAAGTGTCGGAAGGAAGTGTCGGAAGGAAGTGTCGGAAGGAAGTGTCGGAAGGAAGTGTCGGAAGGAAGTGTCGGAAGGAAGGAAGGAAGGAAGGAAGGAAGGAAGGAAGGAAGGAAGGAAGGAAGGAAGGAAGGAAGGAAGGAAGGAAGGAAGGAAGGAAGGAAGTGTCGGAAGGAAGGAAGTGTCGGAAGGAAGGAAGGAAGGAAGGAAGGAAGGAAGTGTCGGAAGGAAGTGTCGGAAGGAAGTGTCGGAAGGAAGTGTCGGAAGGAAGTGTCGGAAGGAAGGAAGTGTCGGAAGGAAGGAAGTGTCGGAAGGAAGTGTCGGAAGGAAGGAAGGAAGGAAGGAAGGAAGGAAGGAAGGAAGGAAGGAAGGAAGGAAGTGTCGGAAGGAAGGAAGTGTCGGAAGGAAGGAAGGAAGTGTCGGAAGGAAGGAAGGAAGTGTCGGAAGGAAGGAAGGAAGTGTCGGAAGGAAGTGTCGGAAGGAAGTGTCGGAAGGAAGTGTCGGAAGGAAGGAAGGAAGGAAGGAAGGAAGGAAGGAAGGAAGGAAGGAAGGAAGTGTCGGAAGGAAGGAAGGAAGTGTCGGAAGGAAGGAAGTGTCGGAAGGAAGGAAGGAAGGAAGTGTCGGAAGGAAGTGTCGGAAGGAAGTGTCGGAAGGAAGTGTCGGAAGTGTCGGAAGGAAGGAAGGAAGGAAGTGTCGGAAGGAAGGAAGGAAGTGTCGGAAGGAAGTGTCGGAAGGAAGGAAGTGTCGGAAGGAAGGAAGGAAGGAAGGAAGTGTCGGAAGGAAGTGTCGGAAGGAAGTGTCGGAAGGAAGTGTCGGAAGGAAGGAAGGAAGTGTCGGAAGGAAGGAAGGAAGGAAGGAAGGAAGTGTCGGAAGGAAGGAAGTGTCGGAAGGAAGTGTCGGAAGGAAGTGTCGGAAGGAAGTGTCGGAAGGAAGTGTCGGAAGGAAGGAAGGAAGGAAGGAAGTGTCGGAAGGAAGTGTCGGAAGGAAGTGTCGGAAGGAAGTGTCGGAAGGAAGGAAGGAAGGAAGGAAGGAAGGAAGGAAGGAAGGAAGGAAGGAAGTGTCGGAAGGAAGTGTCGGAAGGAAGTGTCGGAAGGAAGGAAGGAAGTGTCGGAAGGAAGGAAGTGTCGGAAGGAAGTGTCGGAAGGAAGTGTCGGAAGGAAGTGTCGGAAGGAAGTGTCGGAAGGAAGGAAGTGTCGGAAGGAAGGAAGGAAGGAAGGAAGGAAGGAAGTGTCGGAAGGAAGTGTCGGAAGGAAGGAAGTGTCGGAAGGAAGGAAGTGTCGGAAGGAAGGAAGTGTCGGAAGGAAGTGTCGGAAGGAAGTGTCGGAAGGAAGTGTCGGAAGGAAGGAAGGAAGTGTCGGAAGGAAGGAAGTGTCGGAAGGAAGGAAGGAAGGAAGGAAGGAAGGAAGGAAGGAAGGAAGGAAGGAAGGAAGGAAGGAAGGAAGGAAGTGTCGGAAGGAAGGAAGGAAGGAAGTGTCGGAAGGAAGGAAGTGTCGGAAGGAAGGAAGGAAGGAAGGAAGGAAGGAAGGAAGGAAGGAAGGAAGGAAGGAAGGAAGGAAGGAAGTGTCGGAAGGAAGGAAGGAAGGAAGGAAGGAAGGAAGGAAGGAAGGAAGGAAGGAAGGAAGGAAGGAAGGAAGGAAGGAAGGAAGGAAGGAAGGAAGGAAGGAAGGAAGTGTCGGAAGGAAGTGTCGGAAGGAAGGAAGTGTCGGAAGGAAGGAAGGAAGGAAGGAAGGAAGGAAGGAAGGAAGGAAGGAAGTGTCGGAAGGAAGTGTCGGAAGGAAGTGTCGGAAGGAAGTGTCGGAAGTGTCGGAAGGAAGTGTCGGAAGGAAGTGTCGGAAGGAAGGAAGTGTCGGAAGGAAGGAAGTGTCGGAAGGAAGTGTCGGAAGGAAGTGTCGGAAGGAAGTGTCGGAAGGAAGTGTCGGAAGGAAGGAAGGAAGGAAGGAAGGAAGGAAGGAAGGAAGGAAGGAAGGAAGGAAGTGTCGGAAGGAAGGAAGTGTCGGAAGGAAGGAAGGAAGTGTCGGAAGGAAGGAAGTGTCGGAAGGAAGTGTCGGAAGGAAGTGTCGGAAGGAAGGAAGTGTCGGAAGGAAGGAAGTGTCGGAAGGAAGGAAGGAAGGAAGGAAGTGTCGGAAGGAAGTGTCGGAAGGAAGGAAGTGTCGGAAGGAAGGAAGTGTCGGAAGGAAGGAAGTGTCGGAAGGAAGTGTCGGAAGGAAGTGTCGGAAGGAAGTGTCGGAAGGAAGTGTCGGAAGGAAGTGTCGGAAGGAAGGAAGGAAGTGTCGGAAGGAAGTGTCGGAAGGAAGTGTCGGAAGGAAGGAAGTGTCGGAAGGAAGGAAGTGTCGGAAGGAAGGAAGGAAGTGTCGGAAGGAAGGAAGTGTCGGAAGGAAGTGTCGGAAGGAAGTGTCGGAAGGAAGGAAGTGTCGGAAGGAAGGAAGGAAGGAAGGAAGGAAGGAAGGAAGGAAGTGTCGGAAGGAAGTGTCGGAAGGAAGGAAGTGTCGGAAGGAAGTGTCGGAAGGAAGTGTCGGAAGGAAGTGTCGGAAGGAAGGAAGGAAGTGTCGGAAGGAAGGAAGTGTCGGAAGGAAGTGTCGGAAGGAAGTGTCGGAAGGAAGTGTCGGAAGGAAGTGTCGGAAGGAAGGAAGGAAGGAAGGAAGGAAGGAAGGAAGGAAGGAAGGAAGTGTCGGAAGGAAGTGTCGGAAGGAAGGAAGGAAGGAAGGAAGGAAGGAAGGAAGGAAGGAAGGAAGGAAGGAAGGAAGGAAGGAAGGAAGGAAGGAAGGAAGGAAGGAAGTGTCGGAAGGAAGGAAGGAAGGAAGTGTCGGAAGGAAGGAAGTGTCGGAAGGAAGGAAGGAAGGAAGGAAGGAAGGAAGGAAGGAAGGAAGGAAGTGTCGGAAGGAAGGAAGGAAGTGTCGGAAGGAAGGAAGGAAGGAAGTGTCGGAAGGAAGGAAGGAAGGAAGGAAGGAAGGAAGGAAGGAAGGAAGGAAGGAAGGAAGGAAGGAAGGAAGGAAGGAAGGAAGGAAGGAAGGAAGTGTCGGAAGGAAGGAAGGAAGGAAGGAAGGAAGGAAGGAAGTGTCGGAAGGAAGTAAGTGTCGGAAGGAAGGAAGGAAGGAAGGAAGGAAGGAAGGAAGGAAGGAAGGAAGGAAGTGTCGGAAGGAAGTGTCGGAAGGAAGTGTCGGAAGTGTCGGAAGGAAGGAAGGAAGGAAGTGTCGGAAGGAAGGAAGGAAGTGTCGGAAGGAAGTGTCGGAAGGAAGGAAGTGTCGGAAGGAAGGAAGTGTCGGAAGGAAGGAAGTGTCGGAAGGAAGTGTCGGAAGGAAGGAAGTGTCGGAAGGAAGGAAGTGTCGGAAGGAAGGAAGGAAGTGTCGGAAGGAAGTGTCGGAAGGAAGTGTCGGAAGGAAGTGTCGGAAGGAAGTGTCGGAAGGAAGTGTCGGAAGGAAGTGTCGGAAGGAAGTGTCGGAAGGAAGGAAGGAAGGAAGGAAGGAAGGAAGGAAGGAAGGAAGGAAGGAAGGAAGGAAGGAAGGAAGGAAGTGTTGGAAGGAAGGAAGTGTCGGAAGGAAGGAAGGAAGGAAGGAAGTGTTGGAAGGAAGGAAGTGTCGGAAGGAAGTGTCGGAAGGAAGTGTCGGAAGGAAGTGTCGGAAGGAAGTGTCGGAAGGAAGTGTCGGAAGGAAGGAAGTGTCGGAAGGAAGGAAGGAAGGAAGGAAGGAAGGAAGGAAGTGTCGGAAGGAAGTGTCGGAAGGAAGGAAGTGTCGGAAGGAAGGAAGTGTCGGAAGGAAGGAAGTGTCGGAAGGAAGTGTCGGAAGGAAGTGTCGGAAGGAAGTGTCGGAAGGAAGGAAGGAAGTGTCGGAAGGAAGGAAGTGTCGGAAGGAAGGAAGGAAGGAAGGAAGGAAGGAAGGAAGGAAGGAAGGAAGGAAGGAAGGAAGGAAGTGTCGGAAGGAAGGAAGGAAGGAAGTGTCGGAAGGAAGGAAGTGTCGGAAGGAAGGAAGGAAGGAAGGAAGGAAGGAAGGAAGGAAGGAAGGAAGGAAGGAAGTGTCGGAAGGAAGGAAGGAAGGAAGGAAGGAAGGAAGGAAGGAAGGAAGGAAGGAAGGAAGGAAGGAAGGAAGGAAGGAAGGAAGGAAGTGTCGGAAGGAAGTGTCGGAAGGAAGGAAGTGTCGGAAGGAAGGAAGGAAGGAAGGAAGGAAGGAAGGAAGGAAGGAAGGAAGTGTCGGAAGGAAGTGTCGGAAGGAAGTGTCGGAAGGAAGTGTCGGAAGTGTCGGAAGGAAGTGTCGGAAGGAAGTGTCGGAAGGAAGGAAGGAAGTGTCGGAAGGAAGTGTCGGAAGGAAGGAAGTGTCGGAAGGAAGGAAGTGTCGGAAGGAAGTGTCGGAAGGAAGTGTCGGAAGGAAGTGTCGGAAGGAAGTGTCGGAAGGAAGGAAGGAAGGAAGGAAGGAAGGAAGGAAGGAAGGAAGGAAGTGTCGGAAGGAAGGAAGTGTCGGAAGGAAGGAAGGAAGTGTCGGAAGGAAGGAAGTGTCGGAAGGAAGTGTCGGAAGGAAGTGTCGGAAGGAAGGAAGTGTCGGAAGGAAGGAAGTGTCGGAAGGAAGGAAGGAAGGAAGGAAGTGTCGGAAGGAAGTGTCGGAAGGAAGGAAGTGTCGGAAGGAAGGAAGTGTCGGAAGGAAGGAAGTGTCGGAAGGAAGTGTCGGAAGGAAGTGTCGGAAGGAAGTGTCGGAAGGAAGTGTCGGAAGGAAGTGTCGGAAGGAAGGAAGGAAGTGTCGGAAGGAAGTGTCGGAAGGAAGTGTCGGAAGGAAGGAAGTGTCGGAAGGAAGGAAGTGTCGGAAGGAAGGAAGGAAGTGTCGGAAGGAAGGAAGTGTCGGAAGGAAGTGTCGGAAGGAAGTGTCGGAAGGAAGGAAGTGTCGGAAGGAAGGAAGGAAGGAAGGAAGGAAGGAAGTGTCGGAAGGAAGTGTCGGAAGGAAGGAAGTGTCGGAAGGAAGTGTCGGAAGGAAGGAAGTGTCGGAAGGAAGTGTCGGAAGGAAGTGTCGGAAGGAAGTGTCGGAAGGAAGGAAGGAAGTGTCGGAAGGAAGGAAGTGTCAGAAGGAAGTGTCGGAAGGAAGTGTCGGAAGGAAGTGTCGGAAGGAAGTGTCGGAAGGAAGGAAGGAAGGAAGGAAGGAAGGAAGGAAGGAAGGAAGGAAGGAAGGAAGTGTCGGAAGGAAGTGTCGGAAGGAAGGAAGGAAGGAAGGAAGGAAGGAAGGAAGGAAGGAAGGAAGGAAGGAAGGAAGGAAGGAAGGAAGGAAGGAAGGAAGGAAGGAAGGAAGGAAGGAAGTGTCGGAAGGAAGGAAGGAAGGAAGTGTCGGAAGGAAGGAAGTGTCGGAAGGAAGGAAGGAAGGAAGGAAGGAAGGAAGGAAGGAAGGAAGTGTCGGAAGGAAGGAAGGAAGTGTCGGAAGGAAGGAAGGAAGGAAGTGTCGGAAGGAAGGAAGGAAGGAAGGAAGGAAGGAAGGAAGGAAGGAAGGAAGGAAGGAAGGAAGGAAGGAAGTGTCGGAAGGAAGGAAGGAAGGAAGGAAGGAAGGAAGGAAGGAAGGAAGGAAGGAAGTGTCGGAAGGAAGTAAGTGTCGGAAGGAAGGAAGGAAGGAAGGAAGGAAGGAAGGAAGGAAGGAAGGAAGGAAGGAAGTGTCGGAAGGAAGTGTCGGAAGGAAGTGTCGGAAGTGTCGGAAGGAAGGAAGGAAGGAAGTGTCGGAAGGAAGGAAGGAAGTGTCGGAAGGAAGTGTCGGAAGGAAGGAAGTGTCGGAAGGAAGGAAGTGTCGGAAGGAAGGAAGTGTCGGAAGGAAGTGTCGGAAGGAAGGAAGTGTCGGAAGGAAGGAAGTGTCGGAAGGAAGGAAGGAAGTGTCGGAAGGAAGTGTCGGAAGGAAGTGTCGGAAGGAAGTGTCGGAAGGAAGTGTCGGAAGGAAGTGTCGGAAGGAAGTGTCGGAAGGAAGTGTCGGAAGGAAGGAAGGAAGGAAGGAAGGAAGGAAGGAAGGAAGGAAGGAAGGAAGGAAGGAAGGAAGGAAGGAAGGAAGGAAGGAAGGAAGGAAGGAAGGAAGGAAGGAAGGAAGGAAGGAAGTGTTGGAAGGAAGGAAGTGTCGGAAGGAAGGAAGGAAGGAAGGAAGTGTTGGAAGGAAGGAAGTGTCGGAAGGAAGTGTCGGAAGGAAGTGTCGGAAGGAAGTGTCGGAAGGAAGTGTCGGAAGGAAGGAAGGAAGGAAGGAAGGAAGGAAGGAAGGAAGGAAGGAAGGAAGGAAGGAAGGAAGGAAGGAAGGAAGGAAGGAAGGAAGGAAGGAAGGAAGGAAAAGAAGGAAGGAAAGAAGGAAGGAAAGAAAGAAAGACTGCTGTGTGTGGTTTTTTGAGCCCTCTCCATCCCACCTTCGCCAGGGCCACTTTCCTGGCCCAAGTGGGCTCTACCAGGAAGGAGGAGAATCCAAGCAGGGAGACAAAGGTGCCCTGTAGTTTATGGCTGTTGCTTAGGTCAATAAAACATTGATTACAATTTTGTGGGCTAAAAGCTTGACCTTTTAAAGGGCAATTGGTGCCTGTGAGATTTGATTTAGGAGAAAGACAATAATTTAAATTTAATTTCCACTTTGTGTTTCAGTTGGGAGAAATTCGCAAGGCTGCTTTTTTTGAGGGGGAAGGTGAGGCTTTTTTCCTGAAGCCATCAAAACCAGCTTCATTTCAGGGTGAGAACAGTTCTGCTCCACTGCTCACCATGCAGAGGCATGGAAGGACACAAGGCACTGAGCAGAACATTTATTCTGAAGCTCATCATAGTAAATGTAATGGATACTGAATATCCCACATGAAGGAATGATGGCTTTCCCCCCTCTAGGAACAGCTGACCAGTGAAAAAACACACAAGGCTGTTTTAGGGAAACCCCAACACTTTTAGGCCTTCGAGAACCTGTTCTGTGAGAGATTTTGAATCTGCAGACATGGTTTTGCCCGAGTGGTTTATTGCCATTATTCTCAAGCTGATTCAGTCCTTAAACAGAGACAGACAGCTGTGGTGGGGCTGAACACCCCTGGTCCCCTGCACCCCGAGCCCCACACCCAGCAGGATTCATGGGGGGCACTGCAGCCTGGATGCAGGAGCTGCATGGGGAGAGGGGATGCACCCTGACAACAGCTCCAGGTACAAAAATAGAAACAGCAGGCCGAGGACAGCTGTTCCTCGTTTAAATTGCCAGTTTTTAATAAGCTGTTTTGATCTTTGAAAAGCATTTTTTTTGGTCATTTCATAAATAGGAGGAGGGGCCAGGGTAGCATCATCAGGACGTCACCTACTTTGTCACTGCTCCTCTCCGGATCCTCAATTTTCCCCGGGTGCCATCACATTCAGGGCTTTCAGCAGCACAAAGTGACTGCAAGGAAGACTGAAGTCTGCCATTTAGTTTGTCAAGACATCTGGCAAAAACATTATGTACAGCTGAACATTTCATCACGTCTGCCAAGACATATTCATTTTGGATTTAATTTTAAGACAGTTTTTAAAGTGATGATGAAGGATTATGCCATGCGCTTCAGCGGAATTTAAAAAAAAATAAAAATCATCCCTCCACTTTAAATCTCTCATTCAAATTGTCACAGTTTGGCAACTCCACAGTGTATTGGAGTCATGATCTGGAGGGATTCACCAACAGTGATATTTTCATTCATCTGAGTGCATGTCAGGGCTGTCACAGTCCATGGGTGGTAGCAGAGCCTCCAACACCAAACACTCTGTGGAGATAATTCCCTTGCAGGCAGGCAGCACAGCCCCAACATCCAAAATGCATCCACCAGCAATAACCCAGCACTGATGACTGAATGAATCCGAGCTGCAATCCCAGCTGGAACCTCGCAGTTCGGGGTTATCTGCCCTAAAATGCAAAGCATTTGTGCAGAGCTGAACTGCCCTCAAAATGCAAAGCATTTCCACAGAGCTGTTACTCCAGGGACATCCCTGGTATTCCCAGTGAAGGGATGCCAAAATCAATGCCAGGGGCTTGCAAAGGAGGGATGTGGCTCATGGGTTGCTGCTTTTGAGCAGGCCCATGCAACTCTGCAGCCATTTCCATGGCCCCATCAATTTCTCTGGGCACCCTGGGCCAGGGCCTGCCCACCCTCCCAGCCAGCCATTCCTAATTCCCAATGTGCCAAAATCTGTGCCTGCCCTCTGGCAGTGGGAGCCATTGCCTGGGTGCTGTCCCTGCCTGCCTTGTCCCCAGGGGCTGTGCAGCTCTCCTGGAGCCCCTGCAGGCCCTGGCAGGGGCTCTGAGGTGTCCCTGGAGCTTCTCTGGTGCAGCTGAACAGCCCCAGCTGTGCCAGGCTGGCTCCAGAGCAGAGGGGCTCCAGCCCTGGGATCTTTAAATTCCCTTCTAACCCAAACACTCTGTAATTACTTTAAACTACCATCTCCATGCCCAGGCACCTCCCTGCCCTGCTCCTTATGAGTGGCTGCTCCCAAAGTCACAGCAGGAAGTACAGCTCTGCTGCTGGGGTCAGTGGAGGTTGCAAGAGCTGCCCTTTTGTCTGTGAAACACCATTATCTGCAGCTGGCAGAGCTGTTATCAGGCAGTGCTGGTGAGGTGTGCTGATGTCTCATGCAGGAGGATGGCCTGGAGCACTCCCTGGTGATGTCCTG